>NC_135704.1:7736358-8056329 GCF_964276395.1 Gasterosteus aculeatus | reverse complement strand
AAAGTGTGCGGATTGTGTGTAGTTCTGGTTGTGGTTAAAGCTCAAGTGTTGTTTTAGTTGTGTATGTTTTGATAAGCTTCGATAAGAAGTACACCTGCTTTATCTGATGCACAATGCGGTGTGCATTGACTGCTCAAACAACCAATTCTGCTGCAGACAATGTCCTTATGTATGTAACCAAAACATATGAAATGCAAATAAATTCAAGCCTAAAAACTAGTTTGTGTCATCTGTGGTCAATTTGGAGGCGTTGAGCGCAAATTAAACACTCAAATAAAACAATGAATTTAGACTCGGGAAAAAAGGTCCTTGCTATAACGTCTGAGTACTTGATTACCTTATCTAGTGATTAAAAAAGAGTTCCAATAACCTACGATCTATAAGTATATATATATATATATATATATTTATATATATATATGAATTATGAATATGAATTTGTTTATTTGGGATGAGTTGGTGCTTTTCTTTGTCTTATGTGATTATGAACCCAATATATTTGGGTCTTGTTGTTGCACATTTGACTTCTCTCTTTGGCTAATGTTGCTGTGCCTTTCTCACCACTTTCTAACATTCTATAAACCAAACGCTGAATGTTCTTTTATTAAAACAGCGGAGACATCTTTAAAGTTTTCTTTATTGAAAAAGTATTTAAGCAGTGCAAAAAAAAATCTTCAGATAAAATTCAAGGTACAGTACTTTCATACAGTACAACAATATCAACAACAGACAAACACACAAATACAAAGTGAACCTGAGTTGCAATGTATTAAGTGAGGGAGAAGTGTGAAGTCTGTAGGAAAACATAAGATTGTGGAATCCTGCAGTTAAAAAAAATGGCAAATAATTGAAAATATAAAAACACCTTCGCACTCAAACGAAGAAACACGTACACAACATCTGTTAACTACACATGAAGAAATACCCAGACATAATTCATGCACTCGAGTAAAAGCGTCCTGTACAAAGCGCACATGTATTTTTCATCCTTGTCCGATCCACTACTGCCGTCTCTGTGGTGCAGTTATTCTCATGGAGACGAGCTGGACTCGGAACCGGCAGCGCTGAGCGGGTTGAGGCTGTGAAAACTTGTCACACTATGAGAGAGTCCCTGCTCAGTGCAGTGCTCTGTTAGAGAAATACACCGAGAGCCACATGTTAGGAACTTCGTGCTCATGCGAGGTCAAGACAGTCCTCAGATTATTCACAGAAATCATGCAGCTCAAGCCGTGTTAGTGGTAAAGATACAGGTGTTTTTTCAATATTTAGCAAGCCAGTTAGCAAGCGTTTGCAGCACTGTGGCCCTTGCAAAGACTACAAGAATACGTATGTATATGTATGTATACATATGTACGAATACGACAGATAAAATTGTTGGAAATACAAGGATATCGATTCAGTGTTAAGACCATAAATTGTGCATTAAGACGATGTTCATAATAGTGTCAAACTTTTTCAAACATCAAAATACAAAGCTGGTATTGTTGTTCTTTCTTTATTCGTGTTGTCAACAAATCCCACGAAAAGACCAAAACCAATAATGACTCTCAGTAGTTCCTCTCTGTGATGCTCAGAACAAAAAATCAATCAAAACATGTCAATATTTAGACAGTAGTCATTTTGGCGGCATTGCCTTTATCTGATGTATAAAATAAGTAATAGTGCATTTTTTTGGGAACTATATTCAGCCGTAGATTAACAAAGATTTGTCAGGCTAGTCCAGAGCTCTGTGACTCCCGGACTGCAGAGCAATATGAAACAATATGTTTCAGCAAGAAAAGACAAGAGGAATAATCATTGTTATTAAAATTTGAGGGTTATTAGTTGCCATTTTTTGCTGTAGTCGCCATTCAACTTGGGGCAGTTTGTTCTAAGTTTCCTTATCATGCACGCCTCCAACATTAACGACTTCAACAACACAGTTTGAACTACAGCAGGTCATCGGTCACCTCCACCTCTCAGTAACTAAACCAAAACGTACATCCTCTGAGCACAAGTGAATCTACAGACTAATAGGTCACACCCACTTTACTGCATCTTCCTGCACTTTATCATCCAACCAACATCAGGTTTTGGCAACCAAGACAGAATGTTTGGGGACTTTTCATTGGATTTGTTGTCAATCAGGCATTAGAGGCTCTTTCCTGACGCGGGGGAAGGAAGTCCTTTTTCCTGCTACAAGTAACTCACCAGGTTTCGGTTCCTGTCCCTCTCCTCTCGGCCCCCCTGTTGCAGCGCGTGGGACGGCCCCTGGTGGGGGCGGGTGTAACAGAAAGGCCTCATGGCGGGCTCCGTGGTCGCGTATAGCTCTGATCTGTGAGGCTCCGCAGCGCGGTACCGGTCCACGGTCGAGTCCGCCCTGCGGTGCCGCTCCGCCTCCCGCTCACAGTACGGCGGCAGAGGGTCCTCCTCCTCTGGACGGTTGCTGGGCGACCGGCTGTAGTAACTATCGCTGGCCTTCCCTCTGGAGCTGCCTTTCGAGGGAGTGTCACTGTCCTCGTCCGGTCTACAAGCCCCTCTGTCCCTTCCCCGCCCCCTGGTCTTGCTGTCCAGCACGCTGCTGAGGAAGGTGTCATCGTACCCTTTGCCCTGTGGGGGTCGACAGGGACGATCACTGTCCCACGTGTCCCTCCTCTTCTGAGGTAAAGGGGAGGGGCTGCGGCGGACCCAGCCGTCATCCTCGTCTCTGTAGAAGCGCCTCGGAGGGCTGTCGTCCCGCTCGTAGGACCGGCCTGGTGGCGGAGCGCGACGACCTCGGGAGCCGTAAGTCAGGGCGAAATCCTCCAGCTCGTCCAGGGAGCCGGTGCGCCCTCTTCTGTCCAACGTCTTCCTCTGCAGGTGCTCTGAGCGGGGGTTCCACCTGCGGGCAGGACGAGCGCACAACTCAGCCCACAGAGTTTGTATCGTAACAATGATAATTCACTCATACGCTGTAAATGGACATTTTACTGCAGGTCATAAAATCCCACATTAAAAGTAGATTAAAACATGTTTTTAGTGGTGTGGCTGCAGCAAACATATGCCTGTGATGATTTTCTCCACAGAAATGAGCCTATGAGAGTGATCACATGTAATGAAGTACCTGGTAAACGGAAATGTACCGGTTTGTGTCAACATCTGTCGTGGTGACCTTTACTCTCTCGTCACATAGGAAGCATGCGCTAAATAACACCGCGCTTGTACCTTCTGTCGAGCTCATCGTCTGAGTAGTTGCCTCTGATCCGTCTGGGCCTGCGGCTCTGCGTACGGTGAGACGCTCTCAGCACCGACTGGTCATCGAGGTCCGCGATGGGCGGGAGCGCCTTCATCTGCACCGTCTGGTAGGTGTGCCTGAAGTCGGTGTTCCCTCCATCGTGAAGGGAGCTCAGCTCTGAGAAGCTACTGGCTGTTGGCGCAGAAACATTGCGGCATTTGCTATTTTCCTCATAGAATTCAATTGGAAAACATTTATTCTGTATCCTGCCACTGGAAAACACAACGTGAAACGATGAAATGCAACATGGATGGAAGCGCTTTGTAGGTGTTTGAAGAGAGAAATCCGTACGTGGGTATGATTGTACTGTATAATCATGAGCACTGATTATAGCTGACTGTGGATTACTGAGTGCAGACAAAGAGCCCTTATGTCTCACACCATTTAAATGACAAATCTAGGAATATTATTTTTGATGACTATATTGTCAACAAACTAAATGTAAGTACCCAACCCCAAAAAAACTTTGCCCAGGTAGCCATTGCCAGATGTAGCTTGTTTATATTCTCTTTATTTCGTGCAAAAAGTATAAAAAAAATAATAAATGAATCAATGTTTCTCCAATAAAGGAAAGCCAACTTTAAGCCAATCTAACATACAATGTCCTCCTGTCATACAACTCCCAACTTCTGCTAAAACCTACAGTTCTAAGCTGTTTTAGGAATAGACCTCAATTTTAATATCTTATATATTCATATATATATGGAACCATTGGAGTTGAGTGCTGAGAGGCAGACAGACAGATTGATGACAGACTAACATTGCTTTTATGTAATTTCTCAACACCAACAAATATCCCAAGCTTCTTCCTTTTAATGTGTTCAGTTAAGACTGGAGAAATAATAAAAAACTGATTCAAACCGAAAAGGGCTTTATAACATTAATTAAACTTTGAGTTGTCCTGACAACGATGAGAACGTTTCAACTGTGGACCTTGAGGCGCTTTGATCATTCATAATGTTGTGTGTAAGACCAGGCGATCAACAAGAAACACGTTTTTCTCCTCTAAGCGAGGACAGTTAGATGTTATGACACAAAGGTGAGGACGAGATGAAAACAAGCACCGGTTCATTCACACACACACCGTGCTCACACATGAACACACGGAGGACAGACACCGGCCTGATCGCTGCAGGCTTACGTTTATATGCATCCGTCTCGGTAGAGGGAAACTGAGCCAGCTCCTTCTCAATGTAATACAGAACTTTCATTGAGTCCTGGTCTGGACTGGCTTTCAGTCGATAACCAATGCGGGCTGTGAATGCGTACACACACACACACACACAGGGACATGACAGGGACATGTTCATGCAGGGACACACAGATATACATGCAAATGTCCAAAAGACATTCTTACAAAAGACTAAACTAACTGAAATCCGACATTACAATAGAAAACATGCATGTTATGAATGGATATTTCTATATTCTCCAGGTTGAAGCCTTGAGGATGAGGGATGATAGTCGAAATGAGTCAAATCAGTGTAGCCGAGAGTAAATAATACATAGCTTCTCCACAACTCCTAAATACTCACCTCCAGCCAGGTTATTCTCCACCGAAGGGATGGAGGCGATCTTTGTCTCCGCGTGAGATGAAGGGGCAAGAGGAACAACAGTAGGAACACCGGCAGGAACACCAGGAATGTAGTAGGGATACACAGGAGCCTGAGCAGGCAGACCACTCTTAGCCATCTTCCCCGCCTGGTATACTGCACAGCAGAACAACAAGACAACAAAGGGCTGCCGTCAGGTCGATACTGAGCATGCGCGTGCAAGTTGTGGTCATGATAAAAGACGGTTTGTGTTTCTCACGGTGTCGCGGACAGCAGCAGGTGTCAGGGCAGCAGCAGCAGCTGACGTAGCAGCAGCAGGAGTGGGGACAACACTGGCACCAGCAGATCCCCAACAACAGCAGGAACAAGATGCTGCCCAGGGCCACAGATCCCACAAACGCCCACTCTGGAATACACACACACACACACACACACACACACACAGTTCAAGATATTACATTAAGACAATTCATGATGAGCTTGCTAAGATGTTTCCGTCCTTACGCCCCGATGTGACAGTTAGATTCCTCTTCATCATACATTCCGCTCCCTCACAGGCTGAAGCTACTATGAGGCACTTTTGTTGTGTGTTGATTTAGTGTTTCCGAGCACCAGATTCCCTTTAGAAAATCCATCCTTTCTAAGTCCCAGTTCTTCCTTACGCTTCCCTCCTGTGGTTTGAGCAATGCAGCCTAGGTCTCCAGCAGCGTTGCGTCAGTGGTGATCGGCAGAGCAACGAAGGTTTGCTCCTGGGAGGAGGAGGAGGAGGAGGAGGAGAAGGAGGCGCAGCTGCTGCAGAGAGTGGAGTTCTCCTCCTGCAGCCGGGGCTCCGACTGCAGATGGGATTGTGTGGAGTACGGCTTTGTTGCACCGACGACAATGATTAAAAATAACTACGTAGCAGTAGACAATCTCCCCGTTGCGGCCACAGAAAGTAAATTCCTCACAGTAGTTTTAACTTTTGCAATTTAAAATGTGATTCTTTCTCCGTTTTATACAACATAGGCGTACTTTATGAACGCTCTTCTTGTGAAAGATAGATAACCTGGGGGACAGATGATGCAGTACTGTACATACAAAGTCCAAGGGGGCAAGAAATATGAGGAGTCAGAAAATCAGTAACTAATAAACTGAAAAAATGTATATTATCACCCAAAACCTCAACTGCAGAGATTCATCCCAGTTTACAGATCAATCTCTTGGTTCAACTTCTACTCTGTAATACCCAACGTTGTCTTGCGCAATGAGAGGTTTTTAAAGACATTTTTGGTATCATTCACTTCTCACTTTTTTATTTCTATCTAAACTGATATCCAATGACTTGTGCTTCCAACTTGTCGTTGTAATGAGCTCATCGTGTTCCCAGATCTCTTCAAAATGTATATTATATATTATTATTCTCCCAAACAGTGTTCAAAACCACACAAATCACAACCAAGTTAAATAAAGACATGCTGGTGTTTCACTCACCCCTTCAAAGAGACCAAAGAGAATCTTTCTAAAAATAATGGCACTTCATTTAAGTTCAAAGGAACTGTGATTAAAAGTTATCCATCATCACATCTCTGAAGTATCCGGACCCCAACAACACACTTCCTGAGGGTGTGCCCAACAGCCACATCCGCTCAGTCACTGTCACAAATCTCCCTTGTGGAAGTTACACCGTGACCAGGGATAAGAGATACAATAACTGAGTGTTTGTATTTCCAGTTTCGGTTGCGCACAACTTTCTGTAAATGTTTCCTTAACTTTATCTAGAACGGTGTAAACATGCGCTCATGAATGTTGTTAGTAAGAGAGAGTGTTGATTGGTTGGTGAAAATGAAACGTCAGAAAGCATAAAGGAAGCTGGAGGACGACAGGCGGTGAAACGGAAGTGCAGCTGAGGTGCCGTACCTGGCATAATCTCCACATCAAACTCAGGTAGGATATCGTCCTTCTGACCTGTCCTGCCTGCAGAGAGAGGGAGAGCACAGGTGAAGGCCGGCAGAGGAAGCAGCAGAAAGCGAGAGTCAAAAGGGTGTCTGTGGATGTGTGATGTTCAGTAACCAACCCAGGAACTGAAGTGACAAGCGTTTTTACATCAATTCATTTTCCTACATGCTGTTGTGAGGACATTTGTTTGCTAGCGTGGCTCTTGGGATGATAAAGGTTGTGGTCTGCTACTTTGATCCAGACTGAACTATCCTAATACTTTGGATATATTAGCATGACGTTTAGTGAGGCCCACTGACTTTGGTCATTATCCGACTTTTGGGGACAAATGTCAAATGTCTCAAAAACAGTGAATGTAATGCTATGGAATTTGGTACACACATTCATGCCTGCCAGAAGATTAATGGTTAAACATTCTTTATGCTAAAGAAGCATCACGTTGACTTCTTGTGAGCATGTTAGCATGCTGACATTAGAGTTTAGCTCCGCAGCCTCGTAGCGCAGATAGCATGGCTGTAGTCTTTTCATCACATTGACCACACTGATATTGTTTTGGTGCCCAGAGTTTATGCTCATACAAAAGGATGCTTAGTAGTATTTAAATTCAAATATTAACGTGTGAGCATTAACAATCAGTCATGTCAGTCAGAGTTCAAAATGCACTTTACTAATTTTAGCAGGAGGCCAGCAGTGCTTTATTTCTGTATCGAAGTCCACAGCGCAGCGATTACACATATTAATATATATGCATACAACATGCATACACACACACAGACACACACACACACACACACACACACACACACAGAAAGAGGTCCCCTGAGAGTCAGTGTGTGAGGACAAAGAGGGTTTTTTAGAAACTGGGGCACATTCTGGGACGACAAACTAGCATGGAATCCCGTCAAAAGAGGTCACGCAATTTGTCCCGATGTGACACAATCTCCGTCTCTTTGTGCTTTGCATACAAGATAAACAGGTCAAAAAAAGGGAAAAACTCGAGGCAGTTAGAAAAGTGTAAAACAGAGTAACACCAACGGGTCTGCGACAGGTGGGCTGAGCCCGAGACACAGCTGCAGGTGTTCATGTTTTCAATACGTCTACATCGCGAGGTGTCCAAAGACTATAATTAAAGACTGTCTGACTAAACACCCACTGGCTCCAGAGAGTGCTGAGTAGACTGCTACTAGGAGGGGGGGGGGAATAGTGTAACCTTTCCAGCTGATAAAAAAAAGTAATCTTGGTTCCCTGGCACGTTCGTCTGCATACCATGAGGCTCGGTAACACTGAGTAACCTGAGAGAGCAGAGGAGCTGTGCAGCCCTGGAAGCTTGTGAGGCAGCGAGAGGTGCAGGAAGGAGTAATGGAGGAGCACATGAAGAGAACATTTGTGGAAAAAGAGTAGAGTAGAGGAAAAAAATCAATCTAAAAGAAAAGAGTAGGACGTGAGAGGAAATGTTTGAAAAATTTGAATATTGTCGTGCTTTTTTTCAATATGATTATGCTAAATGTACCAAAACTGAGCACCATTTTAGAAAGTGCAACATTTTACAAACGGCGCCCCAAACACAACCTGTTGCTTATTGAGTTTGGTGACTGACATGTCTGTGCGGTAAACTCGGAGCTGGAACCAGCAACGGGTTAGCTTAGCTTAGCATAAGCACTGGCCTGTTTACGGCGTACAAAATTACAAGCGTAAAGTTAAGTCGTAGATTTTCGGGAAGTTATTTGAAGATTATTTAAATTTAAAATTCCCCAATAGGCAAACTATTGCCATACATTTTGGTGTATATAATTTAGTGTGAGATCTGAATACATAATGACATGCTAATCGGACACAGTGGGGATTTTGCACACTTTCTATTTCCATTGTTCTCTTTGCAACGCGGTGAAACTAAAAGCCGGTATGGTCTTGTTACTGTCACATGTTTAACTTCCCCTCTCTCCTGTGAGCTGATTATAATCGGATTAGGTTCAGTGGAGGAGGACTAATACTACAAGAAGCATCAGGGTTAGCCTACGTCAAAGGGGGCAAACTCTTTTCTGCATCTCTCCTCTCATGTTGACACCAGCAGCAACACTCGACATGTTCCAGTCTCCTCGGTAAAATCCCATCGCCATGGTAACAGCTTAAGGAGTGGCTATGGCAACAATGGCCTTTACAGTTTTTCTCTGGAGGACTGTGGACAGGCGACTTTGAGCATTTTTATTGACAGAAGAGGTTGAATCTCTGACTTTTAGAAACAAAAGGTTAGCTGTTCATTTATTACCAACTGAATACAAATGAATATGATCACACACAAACAGCCGAGCAGCTTTAACTTGCAGCTTTAACCGACTCTCCACCTCTGTTACCGTGTACGGTACTTGAGCACACGTTTGAAATACTTTACTTGAGCATCTCCAAATTAAATTCCACGTCAACCCTTTAGCCTGAACCGTGTGAAGAGGAAAACGCCATCTGGCCGTATCCATGGAAACTGTTGTAAAAACACTTTGGAAACAAAGAGCAACAGCGAGACGATTGCTAAAACTTTTAGCAACATGTGGAACAAAACATCACTGAGCTTAATATGAAAAGTCGACCGTGGTCAGACTTCTCTGCGTCTTTCTGTGTTTCGAGTGTAAATAAAGAGTAGTTTTACCGAGCACCAGTAACTCCAGCTGGGCCTCGTTCTTTCCCTCCAGATCATCAGCAATGACGACTTTACAGAAGTAAACTCCACTGTCCCCCCACTGCAGCTCCCCGATGCGCAGGTCTGCTTCTGCACAGGGACCAGAAACAAGGTTAGATGTGCTGCAAGAAGAAAGGTCAGGTCACGTTCACAAAGCACGTCAGTGTTTAATAGCGGTGGTTTTGAATCAGATTGATTAACATTAACAACAATCACACTATGGTGACATTGTTAAACAGCTTCTGGGAGCACATTGGCACGTTTGAAGTGATGTGTGACTGATGGGTTGTGTTTCAACATACTGGCACCTCTACAATACCTTTAGTTTTAGTACATTTATCAAAAAGTACAGTATTTAAGAAGTATTAACAGGTTTTTCTACCTCATTCTTTTTATTTTTTGACGAGAAGCTAAGTGTCTCAAATCTTGAAAAGATAGAACCAAAAAGAGAACTGCCTTTGATTTAACAAAGAAATGATGGATCAAATAGTAATGCTAGAATACAAATTACAAAACAGATTTGTACTTTCTTCAATACTGGTTGATGAACTCTTTTTTGTCAGTGACAAAAGTGTTGAGGTTTGAATGCAGATTTTAACTTTACAGCACATTTACATATATTTAAGCTTCTTATTGTTAAATGTTATCATCTGCAAAAATATTGTGAAGCCAAAACAAACATAATGGTATTTCTGTGATAAACAATGAAAATTCAATTAAACGTATAAATGAAGTGATTATCGGCATGCATTGATTCCTCATGTGGGTGAACCTTTATCCTTTTTACTGTGTTAAACGAGGACAGCCGGCATTGTTAGATGTTGGTGTGTCCCATTGACACATCTGGATAGGAGACGGGTGTTTTGCCTTGATAAGGCCTGAGGTTTTACAACGAGTCATACTTGAATAGGAGTGAGAACAGGAGGTCATGGTTGTGTGTGTGTGTGTGTGTGTGTGTGTGTGTGTGTACTCTATTGTGAGACAGAGACAAAAGAGGTATATTTACAGAACAGGAAACACAACACACAGTCAGCGCTGAGTCCCGAGAGCAGTTATCGGTTATCTGCAGCAACTCCTTTTCCTTAATTCATAACTTTTAAGAGAAGAGCGATGACGTTACTGTTGACGATGGCGATGTCTCGTCCTTTGTAGTGCTCAGCCAGCGTCATGGAGGCTCCCTGCGCCGAGGCCACGACCCGGACCGTGCGGCCGCTGTCGGAGCACTCCAGGTGGGACGCCGCGCCCAGCTCAGAGGCTTGGACGCCCAGACTCTCGGGCAGGGTGAAGGACTCTCGTGTGCGGTCTCGGCAGTAGGACTTGTACCACCACTGCACCACCGGGTTCTGGGTGGAGGCCGTTTGGTACTGACAAGGGAGGACCACGGACTGGAAGAGCATCGCAAACCTCTGCTTCTCCCGCACTGTGACGTGCACGCCATCGCACACGCACACTGGCAAGAGGAGAAAGGAAGGAAATGGGAATAAGTTCTGCGGTCGGAGACGAATAGGCCTAAATATAGAGGTTCTGTCTGCAAGAGACGGGATTTGACTATTTAGAATGTGGTACAAATATTGTTTAAATGTGTGTACTTAGTTGTGCAAGTTCAAACACAGCATTTCTCAGCATTGAGAAATATCAGGTTCGCCTATTTGACCCAGAGTAATCAATACCAGGGACCTTCACAGAGTTTATTCACTCATAACATAACCCAGAGAGGAGCGTCGCCCCCAGTATGAACTATAGAGGAGAACTATCACCACACATTTATTGCTATATTATGATTTGGAATAATCAATTATATGGACTTTTATCAAAAATGGAATTTCCTTTATGTCCAAATAATCCAAATGTCCATCCAACAGTGCAAAACCCTCTTCAGTTTACAATGATGCACATTACAAATCCTAACGTTTGAGAAGCTGAAATCATGTTTCTGCTTAATAGATGAAAAGGATTTTTACTTTGGTTGAAACTGGTTTTAAGAGGTTTTGATTGAACTAGTGCAATGTTGAGTTGCTTTTTTAAGAGCCCATTCTAGAAAGGCCAATTCTTAATTAGTCAATTAATAGTCCAGGTACCAGTAAAGCTTCAAGGTGTCTAAAGAACAATTCAAAACCTAAAGATATTATCAAATAAGGTCGGAAAGAGCAGAACATCTTCACAATATAAAGGCTGGAAGTGGAGGTTTTTGGGGGCATTTTTGCTTTAAATTTAAATACTTGTATTCACTTGTGCTCTATAGTAATATTCAGTCTACCCTCATAGATATGAATGAGGGGAGCAAATTGTTGCAGGACTCCTGGACTAAACTACATTTGAGAGTAAACGCGAACAAGAATAAAAAGACAGGAAGAGGATGCAGAGGACATCTTGACAAAGACAAACAGCTGCGCTTCTTCTTCGGCTGCGTGATTCACTGCACTCATTCACTGGGAGACATTTAGCTTCATATTAAAACAGGAGTAAAGACAGGAACAGAGATTAGGCTCCGCTGCTCGGTACCGGGGTCAGGAAGGTTAAATTCCAGTGAGCGTGGGGGGCTGGGGAGCCTTTGGAGAGGCAGGGGGTTGTCAACACAGAGAGGGAGGGGATGGAGAGGTCGGAGTCTCCTGGGTGCTTTCTGCGAGTCGTATTAGCTCGAGGTGGGGCAGGAACTCCCTCTAAACATTCCCCAGAAAGACAGGAAATCTAAACCAAACAAGTCCACCAGCCCGACTCTCCTCAGGTCGGTTCTCGTCTTCCATCTAAAATGGACGCTTTTTCTAGGTTCATTTGAACATGAACCCAAGACTTGCAACCTTTGGAATGCAGCTAAAATGTATTTCTGATTAATTGCAGAAAAACGCCCACCGTGACTTCGTCAGATGTCGTGTTTAGTGGTGCAACAGTATTATCTAAAAGTATGCGCACATGGAATTTGACTGGTTCGTTTGACTCGGCTCATCACATTTCAAGAAGGCCGGAACCAGACAATGGTTGTCATATCTAATTTGAAAAAGACTAAAAACTAGGTTTAAAAAAAGAAGACGTAACAATCAATATGTATGTCGGATCCGCTCATGTTTCAAGCTAGTATGCTAATGTTTCACAGACTTACTAAAAGTAAGCCAGGTGATTTTAATAATAAACTGAGTCTGGTCAGATGAGCATCCTCATTATCTGGACATTGTCTGCATATTGTAAGTGCAGAGATCGAGCCAGATGATTTTTATACAGGATAAAAGTACAAGAGGAGAGGTGACCGAGCTACAGTGCTCCTCCCACAGGCTCTGGTCCTCCCTTTGTTTCCCTTTTTCATGGCCCAGGCCTTTGTTAGGGCTGCTCCCTCTTTTCTGTCCCACTTGAGGAGTCGAGGGGGGGGGGGGGGGGGGGGGGGGGCATACACTCCCAACCAATGAGAGCATCAGGCCTCCTCCAGCTGGGGCGTGAACACACCAATTAAGTGCTAGAGATTCAAACCAAACCGTTACTCATGAATGCCTCAGCCTGAGCTGAGAGGATGTGGTGCAAATGATTGTTTTCATGAGGTTTATCACCGGGTGTGACTCACTGTAGGTTAATGAACAGGTTACAGAGCCTGCAGACAGTCACCTCGTCCACCTGCATACGAACTAAAGGCCTTGTTTCGGTATTAGACCTCCCTTATAGTGTGTTGTGACAAACTAACTCCAGGTCAAAGCTCTGCCGCTGGGCGCTGCGTGTTTCCTGAACACGGACGGACCTTTCCTCCCCAGAGCTGTCACATTTCCTGCTTTTTCTGCGTCGTACATTCCTTCACATTGAGACATTAGGGCCAACAAAGAAACAATGATAAAACTGAATATAGTCTCCATGTTTGGGGAAGAATTCCAAAGCAATTTAACAGCAACACGCATAAGGTTTGTGGCAAGTGAAGAGAGTATATTTGTCAAGGTGCTGTGTGCAGATTCACATGTTCATGTCCAGCCTTCACGAGACCTTATGTGCACTCTGTGGGACCTACATACAGTTTTAAAGGCAAAATAAATACAGTATTGGGCTGAAACTGATGGCTTGTTTCACGGTAATTATATGTCAGACTCTTGTACATTTGATTTGTCTCTGACAGGGATATTTTTTCTTTCCTGCGCCCCAAGATGTCTGTGGTTGCTTGTTCTATTTCATCAACAGACAACACATAGTTTACTATCATAAATGACAAAGCATCAAAGCATTAGACAACGTGAGACCAGGATATATTCAACATGTTTTTCCTGTGAATTAAAGTGACGAATGAATTATCCGAATAATAATGTTATCGGTCGATTTATCAAGTAATCCTTGGAGCTCTTTTAAAATGTAAAATACAGCTACCATAAAACAGCATAAAATGTCCAATAACAAACCGTAAGAGACAAATGACAAGCCCCTCGGCCCAGAGGTCACTATTATTCCTTATGTGTATTAGGTCTACAAGGCGCTATTAATCCCACCATTATGACCGAGGGTCGTCACATAAACCACCTAACTTTTTACTAAATTGTTTAAACACGATGCCAAGTCTCTCGCATTCCTCTGGCTGACTTCGCCGTCAAAAAAGATAGACGTCAAAACCGCAACATAAGTACTTTAGCGAGTATCGCGTCTGCAGTCAGCGATGCATTTACAGGAGCAACAACCTGTTGCGCTGCCGTCGTACAGATGAAGAATACATAGTAACGTGGAGGAAACTCACCCAATGCTGCCAGCAAAGGAGCCGCTCGGTAAAAGTTCATTCTACAGTCCGTTTTATGGTAAAGTGCACTTTGTCCGCATGTTGGTCCCTCTGGTTGTCCGCTATCTGCGGCAGTGAACGGGGCGCACGGGCTGCGCGTAACGGGACTGTACCACTTTATAGGTGGGTCCAAACACCGCGCGCCCGGTACCTCGCACGATCACGGCAATATTAGTAAACTTCTGTCTTTAGTTTTTGTATCTGTGGATTTTCCGCAGCGGCTGTGGTGCCGGGGGCTTTTCCGGGGAGGGTCGAGAGGTTTCGCGGTGTGGAGGTGGCGCAGGGAGGTGGGGGAGGAAGGTGGAGGAGGGAGGGGGGCTCCTCCATGAGTAAATCCGGTCACTCTTGGCTGCGAGTTATGAGGAATTTCACTGCACGGAAAGGGCAACGTTTAACCACCGTTTATTTATTTATTTGTTTATTGAATTAGTTTTTCATCATATAAAACAAGAAGGAATTTTACATTATGGGGAATCATCTATCGGACAAAAAAAATGAAACAAGGAAAAGTTCCACATAAAAATCACACAATAAAAAAGTCATTAACCGGCACGTTTTCCACACATATTGAACCGTTTAAAAAAAGGTGTAAATCTAACTTTACAGCACAGCTGATGCACTTTAGTCTGATTAAAAAAAGAACAATCACAATAAGAACAAAAAGAACAATCACAATATATTTATGTTAATGATTGGTGTTCAATGACCAATTTACATTCATTGACTCACTTTAACAAAAATACAAAGCACACAAAGCGTGTGACGACACTATTAGTAAACATTTTATCTAAAGACCTTGGGTATCCATGTCAAAACCCTAAATAGTAAATTTTCTTACAGGTATCTAAACTATTAATCATCATCATCTTAAACACCATTACATTTCAATTTGGGAACTCCTGGTAACTATAGCAACCACACTAACACTCACCAAAAGAAGTTACCAGTCTATTCACACAGGTAAAACAAACAGGTCAGGTATAATCAAATGTTAGTCCAATGCAACAGGTGTCACAGGGTCAGAAGGTACCAGGTTGATTTGTTTGAATCGCATTTAGTTGGCTGACCTCCTTCTAAACACCCGGTCAAACCTGGATTAATTACTGTAAAACTTTTTTTTAAAGAAAAGAATTCTGCTGAATCAACGGGACTGGTGGTCCAGTTAGCTCGGCCACAAAACATCGACAACTAGAAGACAGTTGTCCCAATGTCACAAGGCTTAGCGTCACCCAACTGAATATTCTCAAACGAGGAGTAGAAAAGAAAATGCTACTTTTGTATTGGGGCGGCTTATATTAGAGACACTTTTAATTTAGACTGTTTCCCTGGGGATTTTTTTTTAGAAGCCAATTCATAACATTTGCGAGAATGTGTAAATAAATTTAGCTTTGTCTCTGTGAGATGGCGCGGCACAATGCAACACGTTTTCTTACCATTAGGTACAGCAAGCTCACAGGGCTACTGCTCGCGCTGGCTCCTTAGCAAGGGACATTTGCATCTTCATTGTCGGCAGCTAATGACGTAGCCCGCTTAACATTTTGAACAACGCCACAGATTCTACTATGTCGTCTGTGACCTTCCCTAACACCCAGTATGATCGCGTCGTGTTTCAGTAAAATATTTTTTGTGCATTAAAAAAATGTGTTTTCAAGGTGTGTAGACATTCAGTAACACAAGGTCATTCATACCGGCTTTTGTTTTAATCATCGATGTAATTGAGACGATCGCGGCTTCCGCCAGACAGGTCGCACCTCTCGTCGAGTCGATCCCGACCGCCCTGGTAAGCATCGCGTTGATCGTTGAGTCGATCCCAACTGCCTTAGTAAGCATCGCGTTGATTGTCAAGTCGATCCCGACTGCCTCGGTAAGATTCGTGTTGATCGTCGAGGCGATCCCTACTCCCTCCGTAACGATTGCGTTGATCGTCAAGTCGATCCCGACTGCCTCGGTAAGCATCGCGTTGATCGTCGATGCGATCCCGACTGCCTCGGTAAGATTCGTGTTGATCGTCGAGGCGATCCCGACTGCCTCGGTAAGATTCGTGTTGATCGTCGAGGCGATCCCGACTGCCTCGGTAAGATTCGTGTTGATCGTCGAGGCGATCCCTACTCCCTCCGTACCGATTGCGTTGTTCGTCAAGGCGATCGCGGCTTCCGCTGCCATGGTTACGTTTATCATCAAGTCTATCACGACAGCCACCGTAACGTTCATCATCAAGGTTATCACGACTTCCACGGTGGTGATCACGCTGGTCGTCTTGGTTACGTCGAGAGTCAACATCACTGTGTTCATCGTCCTCCGACTTGTGTACCACTCTATTAACGACGTAGTTGTTTTGAGGAACGATGTCTTTGTCCTCATGCTGGTTGGCCTGCTTCGTCATGCTGTTTGACTTGTCATCCCGGTATGGCTCTCCAGCTTCAGAACCATCTCTGTCATAATAAGCAGTTTCACCAGGGTCACTAAGGCAAAAAGGGGTAGACAACATGGTTAGGTCTAAGTATCAATCAGTATTATTACATTATGTGGTATAGAGTGCCAGCAACACACGAGCTATATCACACATACCCTTCAGCATATTGTTCCTCTTTGCCCTTTTTCTTGCAGCAGCAACAGTAGATTACAATCCCCAGTATCACCACACCTGCGAGGACTCCCCCAACTATAGCTGCAGTGGACCCAACATTCATACTGCCTGCAGACAAAGGACCAAAGACAAATAGCTTTTACACTTAGAGCCTGGGCAAAGATTGCAAGGTGGATCGTGTTAAAACACTCACCGGGCGTCACAGCTAAAGTTAAGTTGCAGCTGCTGGAACCGATCCGATTTGTCGACGTGCAAGTGTAGAACCCAGATGTGTCAGTTGAAATATTGAAGAGGGATAGAGCTCCATCCTCTGCAAAGTAATGACAGAAATTAGGCCAAACCATTGGTGATGGGGCATTGTTTCCACTCACATCAATGAGGGGAATGCTCCAGCAGCCTCTCAAAGATGCATTCTTCAAAGTAACACTCGGATGGTTGAAACATGGTTCAGACATACTTTCAGTTGCTTTTGGTGGAAATGCTCTGGGAATGCTTTGGACACTGTAGCTGTTCCATTTATACAGGGGCGTAGGTGATCCCTCCTCAGACCTGCAAGTGAGAGTAATGTCCTGAAAGAACACTGCTTCTCCCTCAATCTTGCAGATCGGCTTAGAAGGAGGCACTGGAAGAGAACAACGAATTTCAGTCAAAAGAATCACCCCGCAGAACTTTGCTAACAGAATAGACATGACATATTCATGAAGACCAAATATAAATGCAATTGTAAACGAGACGTTAGACAGAAGGGCTGACAGAGCTGTCAGATAAACTGACTTTCAACAGGTTAGTGGTTAATTCTCACCCAGGACCATAAGGGACGTGGTGGCAGATGTTGTTCCCTCGCCATCGTTTAGGATCATGACGCTGCATTGGTAGATGCGGCTGTCCAGTGCGTTCACGTTTGTCAGGTGCAGTGTGCTCTGTTGTGTGTTGATGTTCACCTCCACAGTGGCTCGGCCTTCATAATTAGGTGCAATGTCAACTGGGTTGTTGATAAAGTAGGTTGCCACGGTGAGCTAGAGAGATGAACACAGAGATATTTTATTACACTATCTGATCACTATAATACAACAATACAATATGGTAATAACTCATTACTTGATATTCATCAGCATCTTAAAAATATCATGAATGAGATGCCACATTTTGACATTTCATTACATCATGTTAAAGGATCGTATGCCATACAATATGGTACCCCAAAATTTTCAATGTAAAATATATATACAAAGAGATTAGACATTAAATCAGATAATTGGCATTAGCATTAAAATATATAAATAAACAAAGCCTTTTTGAACAAATTATTAGATTTTCTATTTTTATTTCCTTATAACATTTTTCTAATAATAACTTCTAACTTCTATTTCCATCTAAAGCGGTAGCCAGATTGTTGATTCAGGAAGACTTTAACATTGTACTAAATCTGCATTATTCAGTTTCCCTTTTGGTTTTCACAACAATACTTCATCTTAGTGTATTATGTTTTATTATCAAATTACAAAATGGTGTGTTAAGCTGTTTTGCTGAATGAAAACTGTAGTATACATTCTGCATCTTATAAAGACTGAAATGTGCAGCCAGATGCAATCTTGACTTACTCATAGAACAAAGGTCATGACCACCATAAACGCTAGCACTATGACGAGAACTTACCCAGAACCAGGTGTAGTGACAGAACAGTACGGCTCCGTATGTAAACGGTGTTTTGCCACATCGAATCATTGTCCATTTTAAAAAGGTCGACAATTCACAATCTTGATATAAATAAAGTCTATATAACTATTTCTTTAAGTCCCTGGTTTAGCAGTTGTCTCTGTGAGGGTAGCTCTCTAAGAATGTCAATACATCATAATAAACACAATAATATCAAAATAAATGAATATGTTACTATTGGGATTCTGTTTATTACAGTTTAGTGGCCATTTGCGAAACCTACACTTCCCATTTGCCGCTGAAATGTAGACACTCCCTGTTAAGTAAACACCCACGTCTTTCACACCCCATGATCCCATTCTTGCTTTCTGTCATGATTGCGCACAAACTGAGATAAAAACATTATACAACTGTGTTCACATGCTAAATACATCTCCAAAGGACAAGTTAAGTGGTCTTTCTATGTAAAATGAACAGAGTTCCCAACTAGAGCTGTATTTAGAAGATGTTAGAACTGCACATATAGTGTATATAGTCAAACCTCTCACCATGGGGTCGCCTTCTTTCTTGGGGAAACCTTCCCATGTGAGGACGAAAGATTTGGTGACGGGTCTGGCCGGGATGAAGGAACAGGTCAAAGTAATATCACCTCCCCTTGCAACCTCGTATTCTTTCTTTGGAATCGAAACCTGCAAACTCCTGCAGCAGGGAAGTACTGGAACAAAATAAATATGAAATGTCATATCCCCATTTATATAAGTTTATTTTGTATTTTTTGTTTCTCTTTAAAGTAGATTTAATAAATGGTTTGGTTTCTTTTAGGTTCAACACAATCCTTCTTCCTGAAGAGCAGCAAGGCATTGGATTAATGATTAACCCAGGTCATAATATAATTGAGGTGTGGTAGTGGTTCATAGGAAAAAGAGAAAGAATATACGCATTAAACCTACCTGTGACGATCAGAAATAGCTTTCGCCATTCAAACTGCCTCTTTGCGATCATTGCTGAACGAGGATGAAAGTGTCCGGTGAGTACAAAATCTGAAATTAGCGGTCTCAGTCCAAGAGCAAGACTCCGCCTGACCTTCACGGTGAACTCCCAGATATGGAGAAGGAAGCATTTCCAGGTAATAAAACAGCTATAGGTCACATGTCACCAGAGAACCAATCGTTGACCTGCTATCCCCTCGATTAAACCTGCCCTTAAAAGGCTACTAAAATGACTTAAATTCTAATGTTATAATGTTACAGAGACAGAAGATATGGGATTTAATTCATACAGCATACACAGAGAGACACGTCAAAGGAATGTTAACAACAGTGTACAAAAAATGATTTAACAAAATGGAAATAAATAATTGAACTGATCACAGTCAGTAAGCAAGTTGCTCCACACACCTGCGGTTTTACTCGGTTTGACCTGCAGGCCGCAGTATTGCACCGACAGGGATGTCCATCCATCCATTGTCAAACCGCTTATCCTGCACACAGGGTCGCGGGGGGGCTGGAGTCCATCCCAGCCAACTTCGGGCGATAGACAGGGTACACCCTGGATTGGTCGCCAGCCAATCGCAGGGCAACACAGAGACACACAACCATTCACACTCACATTCACACAACTACGGGCAATTTAGAGTCACCAATCAACCTGATCCCCAGAGCATGTCTTTGGACTGTGGGAGGAAGCCGGAGAACCCGGAGAGAACCCACGCAGACACGGGGAGAACATGCAGACTCCACACAGAAAGGCCACTGGGTGGAATCGAACCCAGGACCTTCTTGCTGTGAGGCAACGGTGCTAACCACCACACCACCGTGCCGCCCACCGACAGGGATGTTCAATACAAAAAGGTAATCCCTGACCTACAAATGTATGATGACACAACCAGGCCAAAGATCTTACATCTCTACAATGATCTTCAAACTGAAGTAATACCATTTAAAGTACAGTAGTACCATTTAATACAGAGATGAAAGAAATATTCTGATGCTTTGTATAAGTGAAGTACCAATACATTACAAGTGAAACTGCTTGTTCAGTAAAATAAAATCATTTAGAAAAGTGAAAAGTACTCATCAACAGCGTCCTTTTACTTTTGTATAATCTATAAATAATAATCAGATTTTGTGAGTTATTGAATATGGGTCTCAAACAGGTTTTTAAACTAAATTACGTTAAGAGGAGACCCAACTAAACACTGTTTTCTGCCTGCGATTTGCAGCCCAAAAAGTTGCCATTCAATCGTTTGATCTTCATTTATGGGCTTTGGTTTACCAGCTCTTAAAAATGTCAAATCTTACTTTGAACTACTAGCTAGGAGCTGTTGGATAAATACAGTTACAGAGTAACAAGTAAAGTGTCTCTCTCTTATTTGGAGTGGGGTCTAAGCATGACATTTAAATACTAATGTGCAGTTACTGAATAAAAAATGTACTTAAGTAGAGTACTTGAATAAATGTACTTTCTTTTTCAATAAATATAAGACGTAATGAATGCTTTTGTGAATTTTATGAAAAGGATGTAAGTAATGTTCCTAGTTTTATATGCTGGTTTATGTAAAATGGTTGTACCTATTTATCTTCTGTTCCAGGTGCTTGCAATGCCAATTAATAAGCAGTCTTTCCCAAGTGGAGCACAGCCCGATTAAAATGCAACCACAAACAATATCCGTTGTGACCCTATTAACCTCCTGCGTGTTGGATAGGTACCCTGTAGCTGCTCATCACGTACAGTAGTCTATACATAATTACCTCACTATTTATCAATAAATGCACTAATACTATATGCTATACTAACTGGCAACAGGTTTCCCGTTTGTTGCTTTATGGGGGTTTTGTATTCATGAATACATGCAACGTGAGATAAATTTCCATGAGAAAATACGGGTTTTAAAGTACATTTTTAACACGAGGCACCATCACAAGATAGTGCTACATCGTTGGGTAGTGATATTAAAGATCATTTCTGGTGCAAATGTGCTATTAATCAAATTACCAAGAATCAAGCTGCATGCAGTGAAGGTGGACCTGCCCTGTTAACCGGTTGGTAATCAAGCCTTACGGTGTTTTGGGTTAACTATTAAAGATTGCTTGTTTTTGTTGTGTTGTTTTTGCATGTCGTGTTGTTTTTGCATGGTTGTGCAGCTGAAATGAAAGTTGATTTTAAATTCTGTATTGCATTAACTTGTAAAAATGACTTTTACAGAAACTCTTTGCAAACTTGATGGTCACTGAGATGTCTGCACAATACATTAGATGCCCTAACGATAGGGACATAAACACTGTTTATCCTGTTTGATCAATAAGAAGTTGTAGTGGTTTGTAACACACTGGTTGTAAGAAGATGCTAACATAGAATGTCAGTATGATTATTATTTTATTTGTTTAGTTACTGTACTTACAGTTAAACATCACTGCAATGCCCAAACAAATCATTTTAGTTCCATAAAACATTATTTATTTTTTATAGATCATTCAAATGCAGGTTTAAAACCATTCATAGATATGATCAAACCGCATGATAATTTGAGCGTAAAAATGAATTCTTGAAAAGTGAATGGGGAAGAGGATGCAATGCAATGGCTTTTCCTTGGTATACGCGATGCAGATTAATGAACAAAATGTAGGAAGTGGCTAGGATAAAAGGAAACATGTCCCCACTTTCCATCCCTTCATATTAGAGAAGTGAAATATTCCTTCTCTGGTCAGAGCACGGTCAACTGACAATTGTTTTTCTTTTCAGGAAGGATGTAAAATGATATTAATTGGTTTCTTGACTCATATGGTCGTCGAGCACCACGCACCAAGCATATTTTCCTTACTATGCAGGCTCACTGGGAGTACCTACGTCTGAAAAAATATCAACGCACCAACGTAAAAAAAACAAAACCACAACTTTTTTTCAGTGCACAACATTTATGTCAAAAACATTTCTTTAAAATAAATTGTTTTTAAATATAAGTAAAACATCTTTCCAAGGGCACGCAACATGTTGCTACCAAAAACAAAGGTGAGTCGGTGTTTTCCCGTGCACCAAAGTGTGCGCGTGTGCATGTATGTACATGCGTGCGTGCGCGTGGCGCTGCGAGGCTCAGGGCTGGGGTTTTGGGTTAAATATTCAAAATGGCGGACGGAGGAGCAGCGAGTCAAGATGAGAGTTCAGGACCAGGTAATGATTACAGCATTTTACATATTCATATTCAAACTGTCTTACTCGCGATGTGCGACGAACGGAGTGCAGATAAGACGCACGTTGAGCTCTCGGGCGAGGAGGTGTTCAGCCATGTTGCAGTTCACACACAGCTAGCCAACTGTAATTTGACAGAGGAGGAAACCAGCTATTGGAAACATGCCTCTCCCCCCCCCTTTGTGCGATTAGACGGCTGTACGCCGCTACATATTCATACCTCCGCCGACAAATACAACTTAGCATATTTTATTAGTAATCGCCGACGCGAGCCCGGTTTCGTACATGACACATTTAGACATTTCGCTAAGGCGATCTGACTGAAATGGGGATGCTAGCAGGCTAGCGTTAGCTCCGCTGCTAGCGCTCTGGCTTTGTGTTGATGCACACGCCGAAGCTTTTGGAGGAGGTTTGCATATTCATTTTTGCCCAACCGGGGAAGTGGATGCGCTCTGTTTTTTCTTTTTCTTTTTTTTATGTGTGTTTAAAAAAAAACCTTAATTGTATTTAGAGGGAACGCGAACAGACTGAAGGCAACCTGTGTTTTCGTTAGATACGCGGTGTCACCTCGGCGTTCCCCCCCTCAGCCTTTTGTGCTCGGCGCAGCGGAGCCTCGGCAGCAGCCTGTTGTGTCGTTCGTGCGGGCCCGACTCGACCCGAGTGCGGAGTTCAGCTGGAGCTCACCAGACGCAACAACTGCATGTCAACATGACAGTTGGTGTGTAAATACTGAACGATGCGTTGGTGGAGAAAACAACTAAATAAAATTAAAAAAAAAACGCGTACTGTCCGCGCGTGCAGCGGCTGGCTAACCGGCTAACTCCATACCTCCATAACTGGCTCCTGTCGGTCACACGCCAACTTTAACGTAACGTTACACCCTCTTTTTAATGGAGTTAAGGAATATAAACGTGTACATGCTGATCGGTTCAGTGTCTTGAAGCTGTAACTGGCTGCCTTTTTTTGAAGTGGGAGTCTCAACTGTTCGTCTCTCTCATTAGAATATTTAATTTATTCTTACAACTTTTAAATTGACTGAGCTGTTTTGGGGGGGAACTTGGTGGGAGTCCGTACAGGCTGTCGTTGTTGCAGGAGTTTTGGGCTGAATACAAAGATTTACCTGTGAATCCCCCCGCAAGCCCGGGGAGGGGTGGTGAGGCCCACTTCCGGAAAGCCACAATAATAACAGGCAGGGCATTCTTACCATTCACCCCGTCGGCTCCGGGCCGGGCAAGACACAGCTTGATGGCACTTCCCCCCTCCCCTTTAGCTCTGCGAAGTTCAGTGTGCTATTTAAAAAAAAAAAAAAAGGAGACTGAGTTGCATTATACTTCATTACATACTACACATATATACTATGTTTTTACTTCACAGATCAGGTTGCCTTTACAGAAAATACAATGCAAAATGTGTCCCCAACACGAGAGTACATGGATAGATGGGTGTGCTTACTTTTGTTTTGTTCTAAGAATATGGCTTATTTTTCTGACAGTTATTTTTGTGAGAACAGAATATTGAATTCAATTAGTTTGCAGTGTTTCTTTTCTTGTTTTATTTTTAACAATAAAGTCACCCCGATGTCTTGGGCCACACTGTTTATTTGCATTGTATTAACCGTGATACAAAGCCACTATATGGATACCCCCGGTTCATTTGTCTGAGTATCACAGGGTAACTTTGCCCACGGTAATGATAGAATTACATTACAGACGACAATATGTCTCCAAGAAAGACAGTAGACTAAATGATTTCCCCAAGCCAAGAAAAACGAGTGTGTTGGCATATTGTGAAATAAAGTATGTCCACTGTCTGGAAATAAGCTCTCTTACCTAAATAAATATATATAACAAATTAAACTAGGCTTCTTTTACGAAGAGTCGAGATATAATTCTGTCCTCACACTTAGGTTACTTTTCTCATTTAATCAGTTTTTCAGTTCCACTCTCATTCCAGCCTTGTAGTTCCATCATGAATATTCATTACTGTAAACACAGTTGTTATGAATAATGCATCGTTCGCAGTAATACATTCAGGACATGCCATCTCAAAGTACTGGGAAGGCCTCCACGAAGGCTGCAGTCAGTTGAGCTTTTTCACTGTGGAGGAAAGTATCACAACTAATCCGAGCTGTGCTTAACACAGATGACCACTTGTGTCTAGTGATCTGAACTGAAATGTTCTTTTAGGAATTTAGCAACGTAGAGCAGACATCTGTCTGGGGATCAGACATTATCTGTAAAAAGAGGATTTGTTTAGCACAAACGACCACATACTGAATTGTTGGGTTGTATCAGGCTATACGTTTGGTAAGGGGCACACGTTTGAAAACCCCTTTTTTTCAGTGGAAATGGTTACAAGTGGGGATGAATGATGACATAATCCACATAATGGAGGCCTTCACAAGCGTAAACCAGAGGGGCTTATGCGTGGAGGATGTCTTTATCATTTGTCCTTCTGTCCCCTAGGACTCTCCATGAGGAAGATCCCTAATAAACATTTGCCCAGACATTTTATGTTACTCAGAGTTTTAAGTACACAGCACTTGAAACCAGCAGTTATTGCTCGGATCTGCTACATAAATGAAAAAACACCATCTATCTGGATTGAAACTGCCTGCATCAACAGACCGTAGCAGTGCATCAGAGCTAACCTCTGCGTGTGCGGTTCTCAAGGAGTTGAATACTCCGACTCTCCACTCCCTAGAACCTTCACTTTAATTTAGTTAGGTTGAATTTTCCAGCTGGCCTACAGACATTTGGCTAATGACCACCCATGAGATAGCGCTGTAGCTTACAGTGGTGTTAGCTGCATTACCCCTCATCAAATTACAGCGCACCCTATTTTGTTCATCCTCTTGCAGCCGTTTGTACGATGTGTTGTCATGTGTTGTTTTAATAAGAATATGTACAGCAACGTTACAACAGTTTGGGTATTTATGTTGATTCTGATTTAACCAGAAGGCTGAAGGTTGTTGTTTATCTGGTGACCATCCAGTCTGTCCAAACCTGTCGGAGGGCTCCTGTCCTTTCTAAGGAGAAGTGGTCTCTGTTCTTGAGACAATATGCACCTCAACGAATTCTCCCCCGACAGTCTCGATGCAGTCTGTGTTTTTAAGATGACTGCACGTAGCAGTGGAGAGAGTGGACGTACTAATTAAGTTTAGCCCTGTCTCATGTTGAATCTCCCCACTCATATTAGCGGCTCTGCAGTATTCTGCCTGCCTGTCCCCTGTCCCGGTGCTAATGAGATATCTATTTAAAATTCTTTGCAGGATATTTGTGTAATGCATTGTTCCACAACAGCGTTTTGCAAACGAATCAACCAAGTAACTCTACATGTGTTGCAGTGCACGGCTGATTACTGCTTTTGTCTCCTTTTTTTAAAATTTGTTTTTGGGATGTGATTGTTGAAAAGGTCAGAAAGATGGACCCCTTGGAGATCCAACACAGACAGGGCATGTCTATTGATCTTAAGTGACCATCTTGTTAAACATTAGTTTGGACCTTAACCAAATGCTGTGTTGTTTGAGGAGATCAATAGTAAGCGTCTTAGTAATGTAGTGTTTGTTTAATGCTCAGACGGTTATTTCCTTCTGCAGGTAGCTGAACTAGAGAATACGTAACACATTTCAGTTTGTAGTGAGGATTTGTCTGCTTTATTTTTGAATTTGTGGACTTTTTGTTTAATCAAAATAATAGGCCATTGCCTTAACAGAAATCTCCCCCCAAAGGATACTTAATATTTAATCAATTGGTTAAATAAGACGTTAAATCGGTATATGGCTGGTCTTTTCTTTCTTCTGATAATAATTGATTTGTCGTTGGCTAGTAAAACCTAATACACGTTCATAACTCTCCAGCAACACTAATTTGTGTCAGCTTAGCAGTAGTAGCAAAAAAATGAGAAAATGGTTGGAACATCTAGTTCCTGCTTTGCCAACTGAAAGAAGAACACACAAACCAACCCCGATCAACAAGGATTATTAGGTCTAGCATGAAAGTATGTCACATCATATCGTTTATTTAATCAATTGCATATGTTTGACCATGTACATGATAAACAAAAAATGAATCGGCAACTACTTTATGTACTTTTTCTAGCTTTAATACCCACTGGTTCCAGTCTTTTCAATCATTATTATTATCATAACAATCAACTTATTAAAATGCCCCTGTAGCTTTAGAAAATAGCCAGAGGTGTTTCCGCAATACTTCCATCCAGTTTCTAATAATTTCCAACGACCACACTCTGAACATTAGCAGTGTTGATGAAGGAGCGCTTGAACGCACCTGGAAAATACCAGCAACCACCACTGGTTCAGGTGTGTAGTTGGGCTTCATTCAAGCACGCTGCTGTTTACACAGCGCTGCTGGCGTTGCTTGACGACGGAACACTTGCCCTCCCGTTGTGCCGCGCTGATAACGGTCTGTTTGTTCTTCAGCACGTTCTGTGTTGACGCTAGCGGGCCCTCTCGGCACCGTTTGATCTGGTCAGCATGGGTGTAAATGCCTTCCGTCGGGTAACGAGAGAAGTGAACAAGTTGAGAGCTTTATTGTGTTGTTGTTCTTGCTTTGGATCAGCAGCGCCGCCCCGGTCCTTCTGATTCACTGGACGCCGGCGCGGCGCCGCAGCTCGGCTGTTCCCCTGCTGCGGTAACTCTCGGAGCATGGTGGAAAAGAATTTTAAAAGGGCCCCCGAAATGAAATACTAATGGAATGTAAAGCTAATCTAAATATGCTAATCCCCGAACACTTCATAAACATGGAGGGCAACAGCCCGCCGCCCACCCTCTGTAGTCGCTCGCTGAGGAATGCCTTAGCCACAGGGGGTCTAGCAGTAATGACGGGCTTGTGGTGGATTAATTTGAAGTTATTTATTTCCGATTGAGCGCCCCCCCTCCCACTCATAGCCCAGACCACCCCCACCCCCTCCCTTCTTTTTAGCAAGTAGGCCCGGTCTCCATGACTCCCGAAGATACTTCGAACGAGCAGTCTGAGACGTCCTATTAATCCGGACCGGCTTGCTAACATGTGCAGACCATTGCCGACAGGCCTCACGTTGCATTCTGGGATACCTTCCGCCCTTCACCTGCTCTTAGCTAATTACTTTTTAGCCGTGCTTTTGCACAATAATTGGTCTTGTGCTGCTGCCTCCCCTCCCTGTTCTGAGCCAAGTGCTAGTTTGAGCACTTTTTCCCCCCCGCCTGTGTGTCGTCCTTATTCCCCTGTTTTTTATCGTCCTCCAAAAGCCATCCAATTAATATGCTAATGAGCTGATAAATATTTATAGGGATTTAAATTATGCAGAAAGCTTTCAGAGCCCAGTGTGAAATGCGCCGCTCGCAGGACTTCAAAGCCTTGCATTGCTAACGAGGTAGGGGCAAATTTGCATACGGCTTTAATCAGCTGAATACTGATTATGCTTCATTATAGAGTTGGAGATGTGGGGAGGGGGGGGGCGGCGGTTGGAGGAGCCCGCCAGCTGCACTTGTCGTTTGTTTCATTCCAGAAAGAGGTTGAACTTTTCCAGAAGTACAGACAATCTTGGCACGAGAGAGAGAGAGACAGAGGGAGAGAGAGCGAGAGACGGTGGGGGGAGGGATTGCAAAGTAGGCACTGTAAAAGGGAGAGGGGCAGCAGAGCTATAAAGAAAGTAAAGAGTACAGACAGGCAGAGAGAGAGCGCTGTTTGCCTAAACCCTGTTGGCTTCCCCAGTGTGCGTGTCCCAGTGTTGGTCAGTGGACCGTGTGGCGGACAGTGCCGCTGTGTCTGTGTGTCGCTCTGCTTGCACTGAACTCCGCTCGCCGCTGACCAGTGGAGGGTGAAGAGTGGGAGGAGGAACAGAGCGCCGGACGCCCCGCCGGTGGGTTTGCCCGGTCGAGGCAGTTTTCCAGGCTAGTCTCTGCAGCCATGCTGGAAAACACAGCCGCGGGTGAGTTTGTTGAGGTCGCGGCGGATTTGGTCCCCTCGGGTGGCACGTCGAAAGTTGCGGAAGGCTCCCTCCGCGTTGAACGTTACGCGTGTTGTATAGCGTTAATGTTACCGTCGTCATGTCGTTCTCGCTGTGAATGCAGCCAGTATGTGTCTGTGATTTGTGTTCATTAATCTTTGCCACTTTGAATGGTGAATGTGACAGAAATGTAACTGCGGAGTCGGAATGTCATGCAATTATGGGCTGCCCTCCTCATGAGAGTCAACTCACAGAGGCAGGATTGTGATGTTTTCACCGGCGGTCTGTGTGACTTTGTCTCACTATCTGTCTCTGTCTGGCTCTTCCAGATGCTAAAGTGAATAATCAGTCAGGAACTACTAAATGTGCAATGGAAAGTGGTGACGGGAACACCGGTGAGTGACCTCCAGCTTTTTCTTTTTAACGGGACGCAAATCAGGATTTTCAATTCAACCTCCTCATTCAACAGGTTTCAAATTGCCTGCAAAAATGAAAATGTCTGCAAAGTGCAAATCAGGAAAAAAAATCCGTCCTGTGTTGACCCCTGCATTATTGGCTGGTAAAAAAGAAAGACATGGCAGTGTTCCAAATTCCTTGCAGTTCTCTTTATCAAATGCAGAGTTGTCCTCACTTGTGTCCATTGAACATCACACTGATTCTACTCAGTGTTGCTTCAGTGAGTTTGTGTACCAACCAACGAACAAACTCAAGGTGAACATGGAAGACTGAGTGTTCATCTTTGAATCACCACTGCGAGAGGGTGAATTTATGCAACATTAACACCTGTCATTATCAGTGTCGTCATTTAAATTCGCCAACCAAATGCATGCAGATGTGTAACAACTTTGGTTTACCGTCACAGCTGCTGTCACTGTTAAAACAATGTTTTCCTTCCACCTGACAGCGGCATGTTCCGCTCAAGCATGCCGCCACATGTTCACTGTGGGCCGTGTTGAAATAACAAGAGCGTAAATTATGTTGCCAATTAAAACCACAATGAGAAAAATGTCCTCTGTTCCTCTGACAGCACGTTTCATTAACTGTGTTTCCATCCGCAGGAATCCAAATCAATGGGTTTGACTTTCAGAGGCAGACGGTGCCGACCACAAGTGCAATCACTAATGCACACGCACAAGCCATCCTCCAACAGGTAACGCACAACGCGCGTGATCCCATACTCAAACACCGGTGACTTTTTGTCGTCTCGTTTCAGCGGCGGCAGTCTCACAGATAATGTTTTGGGTGTGACCACACATGTTAATTGTAGAATTACAATGAAATTAGGTCAGAAGTTTGAACAGAGGTGTGCTGATCCGCACCCACATATGCACAAGCAAAAGGAGTTAATTTAAATGAGCCAGGCTCTCCGTGTGTCGCCTGGCAACACGGCGGATTAATCAACCCTGTATGCTAATTAGCTGCTCTGCGGTTGCTCGGAAACAGATGGCAGAGAATATGCAAATCTATGCAGAATTTACATGCACTGCATAACCGTTATTTTAATTAGCATCTCAACTCTTCCACTGGCTTTCCTTGTCTCTGAAGGCTGCAGCACATTTAAAAACTCCTTCTCACTTGGTTTTTGTAATTTCTATTCCTCTCCCTGCTCAAAGACCAGAGGCTCATTCTCAGAAAGCCACTCAGGTAGCAGGGATTTCACGCCTCATTGTATTATTTGGTGTTTTATCCAGACTGCTCCTTTTTGGTCTGAATTACTCATCCATTCAAATTGCTGTCAACGAAAACATTTAAGATCTTCTTGCTATTTTTTTATGGTAAGCCTCCCTTTTTGCTTCACCTCCACTAGTCTAAGTCTGAAGACTCGAGCGCTCTTCCGACCTCCATCCAGCAGAGCGTATTGCCTCAAACCCAGCTAATGTTGGCCGGGGGACAGATTGCAGGAGTAAGTGACCCGTTGCGCTTCAAATGTGGTCGCGGCCATGCATCTGGGCCACCACCACCACGTTGTCCACCTGTCACTGAAAGATTGGGTGATAAAATGGCTGCTCGCCCCGATCCTGTGCCTGTGTCTGCCTGCTTATCAGCTCACCAGCGATCAGTGGGGTATATCCAAATTCTACCCGTCGCAGAACGCCGAGGGGTCGTTTTGGACGTAGCCTGGAAAGGCCTACCACACGACGCATTCCATATCCATCCATGGTCTCCTGGGGGTGGGGAGGTGGCGGCATGCTGCGGTCTAGAAGGCCGGCCACTTTGAATGTGTTTGAATGTTTACCGTGCATGTGGATTTGAGTTTCAATGGGACATCGATAAGCTCCTCTGCCATCGTGCCTTTGCCTAGCTGCATGAATGTTCTCCCCAATTGCCTGTCTGGGCTCATGTTGGTGTTGCCACGACAACAATGGTTTTAGTGCGACTTTGATACCTTTTTATAACAAGTCATAGTTTTAGATAACAGCATGATGGTGAAGTAACTTCAGTGTCTGACTGTTAAGGACATTCTAGTTCATGACTGTAAACCGGAGCAGCTATTTAAACAACTGCTGGCAACGGCATCAAACAATGTAAATCCCCCTGATGTTGAAGTGAGTGATAAATAAATAACCCATTTTATTGCACTTAGTGGAGACTAGAGATTCTCAGCAATCATGTCAAGACCGGTGTGTAAAAGTGTCACAGGTCGTTTACGCAACACAGATTTCTTCAATATCCCATTGTGGTTTTAGAGTCATCTCTAAGATAAAAACTTAACCTTTCACATCTATCAAAGCCAATAAAGTGTTGTGACAACACTAACTCATCCCATTCGTGTTGTATCATAACACTGATTTCCTCACGGGCTACTTGAATCCTCTGATCCTCCTTTGTGCCCTCACCCTCTCTGACCTGGCCTCTCTCCCTCAGTTGACCCTGACCCCAGCGCAGCAGATGTTGATCCAGCAGGCCCAAGCTCAGTTCCTGGCTGCAGCCGTGCAGCATTCGGCCAACCAGCAGAACAGCACCACCGGGGCCAACATCTCGGCCACCGCAGCCACACCCATCAGCCAGCTGCCCCTGTCGCAGCCCATTCAGATCGCCTCTGTAAGCTCCAATCTGCTGCGGGTGTCTTTCTGCAAATCCTTAATGTATATTTGGGACCACACTCGCAGTCCTGAAAGGCTCACATGGAAGACCCATTCCATCAGTGCCACAGAAGGTCATCATGGAATTAGATTCAAAATTGCTCTATTTATACGTTTTACACTGTTATATGCGATTAAAGACACAAGACAAAACCTTAGTCATTTTCCAAGCCATACAGGACTAATTGTATATGTAATTTATAGAGAAGAATTATTTTTCCTTATTTCTTGAGTCGGCTTCTGAATATCTTCTTGAAAACATTTCTTGTTTCTTGGACTGAAATGTGGATTATATGGAAACCATAATGAAATACAAATATATCGCGTCTGGTTTGAGACAAGAAAAAGCAATCTCAAAGAACCGTGCTAGCTCTGTAATTGACTCTTGCCGAGATATTTGCTTTAAGTTGATGACTGTAGAGAATGGAGAGGATTGTTCTTTTCTCCACAACAATAAGTAGGGCACCATGATAAACGGCTCATTTCTCCTACTCATAACTGTTGACTTTCTTTCAGCAGCTACAGCCGCAGAATCTCAGTCTGCCTCAGTTCGTCCTGCTGCAGCCCGGCCACCCCATCGCCACACTACAGCAGCCTACTCAATTCATCATCTCACAGCCAACACAGGCCCAACAGAGTGAGCCAAACACCCGCCCGCTTTGATTTGCATGCAGAACTAAGATAAGAGATGTCTGTTGAATATTGTATTGTTTTTTTTTTCTTAACTGTCATGCTTTTCACTCTTTAGGCATATTGCAAGCCCAGAGTCTTCTAAATCTACCTCAAAGCCAAGCTAACCTCCTGCCGACTCAACAAAGCCTCACCCTTGCAACTCAGGTTGGTAATGATGCAAGCAAACTCTGAGAGAATGTGTTTCAGTAATGCCGGCGTTGCTCACACGTTGCCCACAGTAATCCAGGTATTTGAATATAATCACATCACAAAGCCAACCTTCATATATTTGTTTGGTGCAGTTTCCTTAATGCCACGTGTATTTTCTTACGTTTCCAAACTGTTCCTCAGCCCGATAACGGTTCCATTCTATATTTTGCTGCAGCCTGCCACTCCAACCCGCACAACAGCATCCACACCCATCCAGTCCCTGTCCCACACTCAGACGACACCCAAGCGGTTGGACACGCCCACTATGGAGGAGCCCAGCGACCTGGAGGAACTGGAACAGTTTGCCAAGCTCTTCAAACAGAGGCGCATCAAACTGGGCTTCACACAGGTGTGTGTAAAATAGGTTGATCATCCTCGCAATTTCTGTGTTTTTCCCCCTCTGGATATTTTTTTCACAATCAAATTCATGTATAGAACAAAAGTCCTGGTTAAGTTCAGTGGCCTTTCTAAAACCTTTCTTTTTGTTGTGTGTTTCCCTCCTCACCAGGGCGATGTTGGCCTGGCCATGGGGAAGCTGTACGGAAACGACTTTAGCCAAACCACCATCTCTCGCTTCGAGGCCTTGAACCTGAGCTTTAAGAACATGTGCAAACTGAAGCCATTGCTGGAGAAGTGGCTCAACGATGCAGGTTTGTCCCTGAACCCACCTGAAAACAGCGGGAATGCTGTGATTGCCTGCACAGGGATCCCTTGCAGTGCCTTGCCTTTACCTCTCCTCCCTTCCTTTTGTGTCGGTGCTGTTTGTGCAGAGACCCTGACATCGGACCAGTCCCTGTCCAGCCCCAGTGCCCTGGGCTCCCCGGGCATGGGCATCGAGGGGATCAACCGCCGACGAAAGAAGAGGACCAGTATTGAGACCAACATCCGAGTGGCCTTAGAAAAGAGCTTTCTGGAGGTTAGAAGCACATTTTCGTGAACTCATAAATATTGATCTGTGCTGGGAAAGTTAGTTGGCGCTTTACCATTCCGTGTTAAACAAGTAGCAGATGTACAGTCAATAGGCCCCTCAGTGCTCACAGGGCATCTCTGGCTTTTTTGCCCTCTTCAAGCAGAACCAAAAACCTACCTCTGAAGAGATCACCATGATCGCCGACCAGCTCAACATGGAGAAGGAGGTGATTCGGGTCTGGTTCTGCAATCGCCGTCAGAAAGAGAAGAGGATCAACCCTCCCAGCAGCGGAGGAGGAGGCTGCACCCCCATCAAAACCCTCTTCACCCCCAGTAGCCCTTTAGTAAGGATGGACACATTCAATTGTTTTTTACAATTATTACAATTACAGGTCATTTAGCAGACGCTTTTATCCAAAGCGACTTACATTACACTTTAAACCCGTGGCTTTTTTCACATTTTTGCCCGGGGAGCAATTAATTTTTCCCAAGGACTGTCTTCTAGAATGTTTTAGTGTCTGTTTCATTCCAGAAAATCCGTCAGTCTGTTATGTGTAGGGTTACTATGACACGTGCATGGTGATCATTGTTCTCTGGAACCGCCTCCATTGCCAGAAGATACCCTTTGTTTGTTTGTGGCTGTAGTTTATTGCAGCGTGACAGCAGAGCTCATTCAGTCCTCACTCTCTGTTGCGCAGGTGGCCAGCACAGCAAGCCTTGTGAGCAGTCCAACTATCAACACACCCACCACTCTGACTGTAAACTCAGTGATGCCTCTCACCAGCACCAGCGTCTCCAGTTTGTCGTTCACAGGTGTGTACAGATGTGTTTGCCTCCAGGAAAACAGATTGTCGAGTCAAACAAAATGACACAAATGAATGCCGACGTTGCGTTTTTCTCCCCGCGCTGCCTCAAAGGCACGAACACAGCGTCCGTCATTTCCGCGGCGCCGATATTCACTACCGCCAGCTCTCCGTCTCTAAGTCCCTCGCCGACGACCATTCAGTCCGGTAACTCGGAGAGCAAGGTACAAACCATCCTCAACCAGGTCCCGACATCCATAGCCACCACTTTGGGGACTGGTCAAGTGATGGTGTCGGCGTCGGGGCTGTCGGCGGCGCTGCAGGGCGCACAGTTACCCGGCAGCTTTGCTGCTATGGCTGCTGCTGCCGGGCTCAACTCGGGACTGATGGCATCCTCCCAGTTCTCTCCGGGGTCAGTAGAGGTCATGTTGATTAGGCCTCTGATTACTGCTACTGTGGGTTTGACTCTCGGTGTCCGATGTCTTCTCTATTGATTTAAATGAACTTGTCCTTGTGTCCAGGGGGGCCCTGCTCAGTCTGACCGGAGGCCTTGGGGGCGGGCTGAGTCCTGCCCTCATGAGCAACAGCACCCTGGCTACCATCCAAGGTGTGTATCAATGTACGTATATTCAATTATTCCTCTACTCACCTTTCCTTACTATGTACACTCAATGGAGTCCCAGAAGGCTTTGTGTGGAGGTGGGGATCCCCACCTTTTTAATGTGATAACAGTTTTGAAGCAGAAACGCTCAAATGGTTTTTGGGTGCTTTGTCTTTACAGAACCACAAAAGACGAGAGTGAGTGAGTGATAATAGTTTTTAGACCAATAACACCCCCCCCCCTCTCTCTCCACAGCTCTGGCCTCGAGTGGCATCACTTCCCTGGACGGCAACCTGCTGTTCGCCAACACCTCTACCGGCACGCCGATCTTCTTGTCCCCCCAGAACCTGTCGCTGCTCACTAGCTCCCCCCTCAGCCTGGTGTCGGCCGGGCCGGGGGGGCTGCAGGTCACATCTGATGCTCACCATCAAGCCAGCGCGGCCGCTGTGCCGGTGCAGGCCTCGACCATCACCACTGCCTCCAAGGCCCAGTGAAGCCCGTCGGGCTGCGTCCCGGGTCGACGCCCTGTTTCCCGCGCCGTGCACTACTCTCACACCTCGCAGGGAGGCTGTTGGGTCTCGGCTCTGCGCCTCACTAACCACCCAACATTCTTTCCACTGTATCTATCATTATTTAATCCTTTTGCTGCCACCAAAAAGAAAATGACCTCAAATGAGGTTGAGGTTTAATTTTTTAATTTTTTTTTATTTTATACATTTTGTTTCCTTTTCATGATTCTTGGATGTTTTTTTCCCACCAACAGTAGCCAGATGGACACTTGTTGACCTGCGGCTCCTCATGGACCTTGAGAACTGTCCAGGAAAAAATATATACATCCTCGGCACCATCAAACTGTTCACATTTTGTGTGTGTGTGTAATAAATAAATATATATATATATATATATATATATACATATATATATATATATATATATTACACACACACACATAATATATGTCCTCCAATTTCCAGGTCAGAAATTTATCTGAAATACTTCTAACCAAAAACGTTGCGATTTTCCTCTTTTTAGCATTCAAACTGAACAATTTACTACTAATTTCACTATATTCATCATCACTAATGGGGATTTGTGTCACCCAATCTTTGATTCACTCTTTTTTTAGACAGCCATAATGTAAATCATATCAAAGTTATGTAGACAGAAACTTTTTATTTCTTTTTGTCTTTTTTTAACATTTTCAGAACTTTGTAAATCTGATGAGTTAAGATTTAACTATCAATTTTTAATCGTGGTTATAAGGCTTTAAAAACAAGTAATAAGTGGCCGATATAAAGGTTATCACTGCTTTAAGGGTCGGAGGGACGAGGCGTGTCCCTCCGAGTCTGTCCTTCTGGAAACACTGAGTTTTACGCTTTGCTGCGGTGGCAGAGTTGCTTTTGTACACAGCGGTCTTCAGAGCGATGGTGTTGTGGATGGACGTCTGTTCGGAGGTCTGTACCTTTAGTTTGGAGTCGGGGTTGGAGAAGTCTGCATGTGTCGTCTACAGCTCAGGCAGACGCCGAGAGTTGGGTAGCTGCATTATCCACAAGGCTGACCGGCCTGTTTTCGGGGAGGACTAGTCGGGGAGGGTGGGGGTGGGTGTATGGTGGCATTGGCTTGGTGGGGTTTATTGTATTGTGTGTTTGTTTTTTTTGTTTCTTTGATAGTAGTACCGTCGTATCTACTTGTGCACAGTATCTGTACCAAAAAACTGGATTGATGAGCTGCAGTCTGCCTGTCTTGGGAGGAATGAAATTCTGTCTTTTTGTTTTTCTGCAGTCACTCGACTGGCTTACGTACTTTAAGATATACCAAAAATATTTGTTCAAATAATTGCTGTGTGTAGTCGGTGTAGGTTAGTGTAGTCAATATATTTATGAGTACAAAATCTCTCTTCATTGTCAACAGAATATAGAAATGCAATATCTTGATGATTATTTTCCAAAGATGACCTTTTTTTTTATTATTTGACGAAGTGTCTCATCGCTCAACTTTTGAATTGGCAGCACAACTGACCAGAAAGAGGGTGATTGGTGGGTTGGGGCATGAAAAAGTTTATTTTATTTTTATCACCGGGCCCTCACCATAACGCCTGATCTTTGTTATCGCCCGGCCATTTGGTGGTTTTGTTTTCCTTTCTTAATCTATTTTGGTAGCAGTTTTGGACTTTTGTGAAGCGTTCACGGAAGGGTTTTGTTTTTTGAGGTTTGTACCAATATTCAGCCATAAAACAACAGCTTAAACCAAAGTGGTTTTCCTCAGTAGTTTCTGTACCTGTCCGAGCACGCAAGTTGACATTCACGCGATCTCTATTCCCCACTCTGCTGATAAATTATTTTCCCTTCTCCCACCTCCGTCGTTGCCGGATATCCCTGATTTGTTGCTGCCGGATGAGGATCACAGAAACTTTAGCTTTAACAACTTGCTGCTGAAAGTCCTGTTGCAGAGGAGCGTGCTCCCTTATAGCTTTATGACCACACCGAGTGAAATCAGGCTTTGTGGTTCAGACCTCCAGTCTATAGAAACGTATGAATTGGAACATCAGATAACCAGATACCCCCCCTCCTCCCAGGGCCGCCATTCTGAGCCAGCATGCTGTGAGAAAAAGAAATCTATCCCGCTCCCTAAATCCGCCCGAGGACTAATCGACCAAACTACACGCGCAACGTAGCCTTGCTGTGCTACGTCCAAAAACCCCCCAAAAATTACCATCGTGATAATCTCACCGAGAGCGTAAGCAGTGTAATCTGTCCATGTTATCCTTTAGTGTACTTCTTTTCTGTTGTTGAATTATTTTAACTGAATATACCTCAGCAGCACTTAAACATAGAACATAGAACCATGTAGAATCATGTGTAATCATTGTCTGGCTCCCCAGTCAAGCTTTATACTGATAAACCACACATAAAAGGACAACCTACTACTGCTATTTTCTAGTACTACTATTTCTGGGGTATTTCCAGGTTTAATTATTATTTTGAGATCCTTCTGCCAAAGTAAAAGCCTTTCTCTTTGCAGCTAGGCGGGTGTCTGGCTGCCGTCCTCGGGGCCCCGTTGGGCTCCTAGAGGACCCGGTCCTGTTCCAGTGCTGTTTGTAGTTGCTAAAGAGTTGAACAGGATAAACCAGTGGCCATCGGCACTGCAGGATGTTACTGAAATATTTATCTGAATTAGAGAAACGATCTTTTCCTAATTCTATACATATAAATATATATATATATACCCGTGTAAGATATTCATATTTTATATTTGAACCAGTATGTTATCAAGACTGAATGTAGTGTTTATCATGCTTACTCGAAAAAGAGGGGGGGAAAAACTCCCCTCAATCTTTCATTTTTACTATCGTAGGAATCTTTATTTTTTATTCACAAAAACCTGACGACCAAAAATTGAGAATAAACCTTGAGACGGCGCCTCAGTGGTGCGTTGCTGACCCCTGCGAGGGCTTTTCAACAGGAAGCTCCTGACTCTGAAGCATCTGATCTTAGTCTTTAAATAGATTCTTTTTTTGTTGTTGTCGTGGACTTGATTTGTTGTGCTGTCTTTAACAATCATTTAAAATATTTTTTATATTACTTTATGCCTTAATTGTTTTGTATAGTGCGAGAGGGCAAGATCACTGGCTTTCTTAGTTTGACAAAGATTAACATTATCATTTATGCCTTATTGTTACGTAGAAGACATGAGCATTGTAGCATTGTTTTGTGTGCGTGTGTGTGTGTGTGTGTGTGTGTGTGTGAGAGCGAGCGCGCGGTGAGCTCACCTGGTGCATTGTTTTTACTGTAACAAAACGGTGTACTTTGGGCATTTTAAGAGCGTGGGATGATTATGTTGCTACCGATGTTTTTAGGTGTGACTCAAGAGGTTGAGGATACATGTGAGAAAAGCTTTACTAATAATTCTTATAAAGTGTGTGTGTGTGTGTGTGTGTGTGTGTGTGTGTGTGTGTGTGTGTGTGTGTGTGTGTGTGTGTGTGTGTGTGTGTGTGTGTGTGTGAGAGTAAATAAGGAGGGCAGTCTGCAAACCCTTATGGTGCATTTCCATCGGGTGTCCGATAGTGATTTTAGAAGCATGGTGAGACCTCAGAGTACTTTTTGTCCAGAGAAGAGGAGGAGAGGGGGGGGGGCGATACTGATTAACTAAAGCCTAAAGCAAACCCCGTTTATGGTTCAAAGTCCAGTTTCCAGATCACAGTTGGACGGTTTAATCTCTACTAATGATCTTAACTGTCAAGTGACGTCGTTTCTGCCGATGGCTTCTCGCGCGCTTCGGTTTCACTGCGCAGTCCAGAGATTTCTCGAGGCTCTCGTGGATGTTGAAGTTTGTCGACCTGCCGCGCTGGCTGGTTTTTAAGGTTGACAAAAGGAAGTGTGGAGCACCGGTTTAGGCAAAGGAATCTGTATACCTCATTTATAACTCGAGACTGAGTGAAACACGCTTTAATCTACTAACAAAATAAATTAAAAATATATAAAAAAATATATAAAAGAAACGTAAATAAAGAAACTTGTGTCGGCGGAGAAGCCCGTTCATACCTGTACTTTGTGAAAGGCCACCACACGGGGGGGACAGATCCCATACCAGTACTCCTGAATGGTTTTTCTTTCACAATTTGGTGTTTTTTTCTTTTTGCTGCACACTGATTTATTTGTCGGCATCGGATGGAAATGAATTGTTGTAACTTGAGATTTAGGTTTATTTGAGTATATTGTATTCTTTTACTGTCACTTTTTTGTCATATGAATAGACGACCCCTCCACGTTTGAACACTTTAAGTTTGACAATCCTGTTTTGTCGTTTTATTATTTTTATTTCTCCCTCTGAACAAGTACAGGTATGTACATGCCTTCCCACACGACGGCGCGCTCTCGCTTTCCTGTGGTACCAACATAACCAAAGACTCTTAACTTGATTGTATACGAGCGATGCCCGTCTACACCCCCCCCCCCCTCCCCCCCCTCTCTGGCTGCACGCTCTCAACCGTGTCCTCGATTCGTCTGTAAAGAGTTTGCTTTTCATTGCATGCGAATGTGTATCCGCCCCGGAAACACTGGGCGGTTTCAGTGCCTGTGGGCGGGGACTAAAGAAAAAGGGGGCGGGGGGGACAAGAGACTGAGCGGGCTTCTCCGAAAGACACACACCAATGTGGTGGTTAGATGGGCCATGTTTGTTAATACCCACTGAGGGATAACCCTGTGCACACTGTACATGCTCGGGACTCCCGTGTTTTCTCGAGCGCTGTTGCTATGGTGCCGCCCCATCGCCACCCCCCCCCCCCCGCCTCTATCGCTCTCTCTCAAGGACTGGGGCGTGAATCCTGTTCCCGCCTTGCTCAAGTGTGTCCGTCTCTTCCTCGTCATCTGTACACTGTATAGTCCAGAACATTGACCCTGTTGTCTCCAGGAATACACATCCTGCGGCCCTTTTTTGACTCTCACTGCTGTGTCCCCCCACCCCGCCCCCCCCATCCTCCCTTTTGACGTTGTCTCTTCACTACGGACTCCTCTCAGCTGTGACACTATGCATCACGGTCCTTCACTCTGCATGGACTGTGTCCCTCCGGCTAAAACCTCTGGCCGACGGGCTTCAGTGACACTTTGTGTGATGCTTTACTCCAGGTGAGGTTGCAGGACCTCACAAGCGCGATCCCAAAGCAAAAATCCAAATATTGCAGATACCAAAGAGATCTCTCTGTCCTGTGTCTTTCTCTGTTCTCTCTCCCTCAACCCTGCAGCATGTGTATTAGGAGACAAACCCAGCACTGGCTCTAGTCCTAGCCTCAGTAATTCCAAAGCTAGATGTATATTTTGGTATATTTCCGGGAAGAACTTGCGTGGAAAAGCGTCTGTTTCTCGTTTGTTTGTTGTAATCTTTTTTCTGTCACAGCATGGAACTAATTGCAGAACTGTCTTACTCTTGGTAGGTTAAAGATATAGTATTTTTGTATGTTTTGGGATTTGTCATGTGTGTGATTATCAGTTCACAGCCTAAGTGACCATAGCTTTCAACAAGGAAAAATGAGAAAAAAAAGGAAACTCCAACCATGTAAATATTTTGTCTGTGTATCTCAAGAACTGCATTCTGTAAAACATTTACTACTCGCGTGGAAAGCATGGGCTCATCTAAAGGAATGTGTCCCCAATTTATTCTCCCATTTTCTTATTCTGCCGTCTTCTAGTAATTGTCTCTCCAGGAGTCTTAACGTAAAGGAATCCTGCTTTCCATCGTGGACAAATCACTGAGACACACTGCTCCAAAATGACGACAAGGAAAATGAAACCAAACTAAACTGCCTCCAGTCACGGCGGCGAACACCTGAAAGGTTGTGTAGGGGTTTTAAGTATGTGAATCAGGATACATAGTAGATTTTGATGCATTTGTCTGCTGTATTTTTGTTGGTTTTGTTTTTATACACATATTAAAATAACATTTTACTGTAACTGTACAGTTCTCTTTTGTTGTAAACATCATTAAAACATTTTCCAAGTGTTTTTATTTCAATTTTAATGCCGTTCAGTTGGACAAATCAAGCAGCTGGAATCCACATGTTGTAGCTACAAGCTGCTCTCAGTGAGTCAGTGACACCATAACTAAAGTAACATCGGGCTTCTGAAACCGTTCTGTCATGTTTGATCCAATCAGTCAGTATCCGCATGCTAACAAGCCAAAGCGACACGTAGAACCACATGCTTGATACACATTGCATGCAAAGTTAGCATTAGCGTGCAGCCCCATACTTGCTAGTGTGGCTGTAAGATATCTGGATTGCAGAGTTTACGGTCTTGACACTACAGTAATTATTTAAGAGAAAATAGCAGAATTTTTTTTTATCTAAAGCGTCAAATGACTTTTTTGAAAGTCTTGATTTTCTTTCAAGCAGGTTTGTAATTTTTACTTGATATGTTGCTAATTATTTGGTCTTTAAAATACTTCCCCTAATAGGATCACTAATTCAGCTAAATATCCCTGATGAAATGCTCGATGCTGTCTGAACCCTGCAGGACGTCAGTGGGGAGACAGAGGAGGTGCAGCGGCGCCTTCGGGCATCGCGGACTCCGCTTGGGCCGACTGGAGGAGAGACACTCAGTTTAAGATCTTCCAACATGAAACACTGCAGAATATTATTAGTTTCTAGTCAGTAATAACAAGCGATATTTTGGTATATTTTGTTTGTAATAAAACTTGGCGTACATTTGACCCCGGAGGAGTCGACATGACCAAAATCAAAAAACTCATTTCAGATCAGAGAGTTAGATGAAATGTGATCATATTGCGCAATTCCACTAATCAATATCGAAGAGAATCAGAGCATCTGGATAAACATTCTAACTCCTTGGTGACTGGATTAGTGGACATTCACTTATTTATTATAGATTATTAATATGGATATATTTATTTAGCACTTAACTGGTTAATGTTAAAATCAAGCTATAACTATTCAATCGAGGTATAATCCCCCTTTAACAGGCTTTTCACCGAGGACACAAAATCAGGTGTAAATAATAAAACTAACAACTGCCGTTAATGTTATGAGCTGTGAGTTTATGAAAAGTGAACGTGTCTGCAGGGACAACGGCCCCCGTGGGAGTTCTAATTTGAATTGTTTGAGATTAGTATTATTTTTTCTCTTTGCAGAATGATTGTGCGAATAAATAAGCATTCAGGAACTTTTGCTTAAAATGTAGATCAAAACATTTGAACATTTGCAATTAACAAACTTCCTTTTGCCTCAAATGTTTCCTTTCATTTTGGCTGTGAGACCATGTGAGTGAGTAAACAGTCTTACCTGAGCCTTCTCTTTCTTTTTTTTCTGGAAAAGATCAAATACAATAAAACAAGTGGATGCTTTGGCACCAGAACAGGCGAGAATGTGACCTTTAAAATTCCCGCTTACTTTTCCTTTTGATTGTTGAATCTCCTGGTAAGTATCGATATCTTCTGTTCTCTGAAGCTCCTGTAGAGGGAACGTGACATTGTAAAGTGATATTTCCCATCAGAGCAGCTGAGTTAAACATTGTCTGGTCATCAAACGCCTTGATGGTTCTCTTTACCTGGTATATGGCGTTATCTCCCTGTTTAGTCAGGTACACCAGAAAGAAAGGGAAAATGCACATGTTCAGCACATACACACCTGAACTCGTGAATAGAATCAGTCTAAATAAATCAATAAGCAGTGGAGAGATGGAAAACATGGATACTCACAGATCCTTCGACGTATCGGGGGTAGATAAACTACAACGAGACCAAGAAAAGGTTGAACTTTTATAAAGAACAAAAAAAAATGAATGTTTTAAAGATCAGGGCTGCACCATGCAGACTTCTTTAATTGTTTGAATCATTGATTAAACATCAGTGTAAAAAACAAACGCCTTCCAATGAGACTTCTGAGACAGAACCAAACATTTGAAGATGTGCTGTGAGACATTGAAACGGACATTTTGCTCTACTAGTTGATGACTTACATATGGGAAACTAGTTTTTAAGTTATTCAAGCGTAATCGGTTAAAACTGAGTTGACTAGCTGGTAACTGGCTGACAGATGATCGTATGGTGGAGCTCACCTTTTCTCTGAAGAAGAGCGCCGTGGCCACGAGGCAGTAAACCACCAGTATCGAGTCCAGGAAGTAGCAGATGACCGGATCGGTGAAAAAAGTCTCTGATGGACAGAAAAGGCCCAACATTTATATTTTATTACTTATCTGCAAGGCTTCAGTATTTCCATATTGTGAGCTATAGAATCTACATATTTGCTCTGGCTAACAGATCCATATTTGACAGGTTATATCAGTTAGGACTATAGAATTATCTTCAGCAGGAAGGTTCCCATTACTGCAGCTCAAAAGCAGCCGGAGTGGTAAAGTGAGTTGATAATATCAAATGAATGGCATTGTATTAAGAGCTAATATCAGGAATCGGGAAACATTTATTGCCATAATATGTCAGACATACAAGGGATTTGACTTGGTGGTTGGTGCGTAACAGCAGACAGTACGACAATGGACGACAAGACAACAGTGCATGTTATGGGTTAGTAGTATAAGGCTATGGGTTAGTTTAAAATAAAGGAATAAAGTTAAAGTTACAAATATTTAAATATGAAAACATAAAGTGCACCATTGAACAGAAAGCGACAAAAGTGACGAGTGAAAAGTGACGTGTGCAGTGTGAAAGAAAGGGACCAGTGGAATGAACATGATACACTAATGCCTTGGAGTATATACTGTAACGTGCACATATCCATGTGCACACCTTGGTAATGTTAATGGTGACTTTGTTTTATTGAAGTGTCCCAGTAGAAAATGACATTGTACATGTTGTGAAATGCACTTTTGTTAGTTTTTAAGTTCACGGTACATGTATGTAGTACATGAACAGCTTTGCACATTCATTAAAGAAGCCCATTGCATTTATTTAGAAATATGCTATTTATATCTATATATGTGTAGATATACATATCTGTATCTAGCTATATATTTATATGTATTGTATATACCTGTACATTGTATTGGAGCGGAGAATTCAGTGAGACCCCCTGAAACAGGAAATAAGAAACTACATATCTGCATGTCGGTAGAGCGAATGTCTTCCTCTCACTTCGGCGGGCTGCTCTGTGGCTTTAGTGAGAATTGTTTATCTCGCTTTGCGGTCGGAAAGAGCAGCCGTGTTTCAAAAACTTTAAATTTAACTGTTTAATTGAAGCTATGACATTGTCGTCAGATTTTAAACTTCCATAGCTGCTTTAGAATGTTGTTACATTCTAAAGCAGCTATAGAAGTTTAAAGTTTAAAACTTTGTTTTGAGCAAATGTTTATTGTGAGCAAACCCACTGGTCAGATGAATTAAACAATTTTGTGGGGGATTTTGTTAACTTTACACCGAGCAAAGACACACAATTGTATTTTGGATTTTAATGGAAATAAAAAAGAATAGAAATAGAAAAAAGTAGAAAAAGAACAAATAAAACGTCACTGTGTCATTTGAGGAAAACAAAGAGCTGCAACAAGAGGAAATTTAGTCGCTACGTTAAATAATGAGATCATTTTTCTTTTGAATATTATTGAACATAATTGATCACACTTATCCTTAACGCTAACACTGATAATTATCTAGTGATTGTTTGTTACTAAGCATGTATTTGGACTTTTTCATAATAAAGCAAACGGAGCTATTCGAGTTAAAATAGCACACGGTTGTTAGCGTGTGCAAGCAGTGAAGCACGTGTATCAACGTGTTCATGGCAGAAACACTGCTTAACAAAGAGTGAGTTCTTCTGCTGAGCGACTGTCGATGTTTTATCCTCACAGAGAACCAACAGCCGGAATTCACCTTCAGTGTTTTCACACTCAGTAAAGTGTCTGCAGGGAGATTATTTATTCACACTCGCTTTCTTTCATCATGATGATTCTGATCGAAATACTTGACAAGACTTAAAAGTGTTTTTTTATCATTTTGAATACATATTTTTGCTCAACCCGAGTTTATACTGCATAAAAGGGACAACGTGGAAAACATCAAATACACACAAAATTCTACTCATGAAAACTTCTTAAGTTAAACCCAAAGGAAATAAATGCAGTGCATTTTTGGGGTAATTTGTTCTGACAGTTTTGCATTTATTTTTTGCAACATGTGATTTAGGAAGAAGCTTTTGAAAAGAGTGGGAGGAATAAAAAAGCTCCTTCAGTATGTGGAATTAAAGAGCAATGAACATAATGTTTAGTAATATGTTTGCTGCATGATTGAGTATCATTTTACTCCCAGTGTTCCATGTCACTATTCTGTGACATTAAATGGAAAACGTGATCACTCTCTCATTACAAAACCTTAAACAGCTACGTTTACTGCCAGTTATCCGAGCAGAAAAGGCCTTACAGAGATTTTTATTACAGATGTTGAATATTAAGACGCAGTCGGGTTCAGTCATAAACTGATTCACCATCAGTCTATTAAACCCGCTGCTGTTTTCCGACGCCGGCCCGGTTATTTCGGCGTCCTTCAGCCCATAGACAAACATTTCAGCCCAAACTCAATCACAAAGTCAAGAAAGCGTCTTACCAGTTGAGGCAACGGGCACCAGGAGCCCAAACAGCACCAACACACCTGTCCTCATCGCGCCCATGTCTCTCTCTGTGCTCTGTTCTGTGCTTCTCTTTCGTTCTGTCTCTCTTTGTTGCCTCTGGTTGCTTCACTCTTACTCTCTGTGATCAGAGGAAGTGGCTGAACTGTCAATGGACTGAGACGTCGGCTGTGGGACCTTCAAAGTGCTGAACATCCGTCAGCCCCCACGTCAAGTTCAAACCCCTTGAAATACTAGTTGTGCTAAAACTACAAAACTAGTTCACATGTACAGTCAACTCACAATTTCTGAAAATTAGATTTAATAGAGGTTATATATTAGACAACAATCTGACATGTGATGAATTGTGTTCCTTTATTCTCCTAAACTGCATTGCATCCGCTTTTCAAGGTAGTTGTAGGGAAGAATAACATTTTAAAAAGCAGTATATGTCACAGGGCTGTATTTAGAAATGTGGCAGGAAGACTAAACCGGAAGTTATCAGAGTAGAAATCAGATTATCGAGATTGTTAAATACAAAATGCGCCCGTCGGTGAACAACTAGAGAAATATAAAGAGTCCGTCCGCTGACTGCAGGGGGATTGATTTTGACATTTGCATCTGGTTACGGCCCGTTTAAGTAACTGTGTTCAAAAGGTCATTTGAGATAAGTTGACCCCCATTATACGCAAATGTCAGTGTGTGTCTGTGTAAAGGAAGAGGTTACAGAAATGAGACCTTTCCACAAAGTTGCGTCAGTCTTCAGTTGCATAATCGCACTGATCTGTGACACTGACAGAGACGATGGAACAAGCAGCGATGAAAGCAAAAGCAGTTGAAAATTCAGGAAGTTGACTTTATTTTTACATTTAGACGTAAAATGTTCAGGGGCTTGTGACTGAGTCCTGACTCCTGAGGCCTTTCATTACACGCCCACATTGAAGCTTCTGGACACCGTCTGTGAATAAGCTGTTTGCATCTGACTCCGGAGCAGATCAGTGTGCTTTATCAAGCCCGACCCGAGACCCCTTGATTGACACCTCAGACCTCATGTAGGCCACAGTGGCAAAATTTGGGGCGTGTCACTAAAATCATAAGACAATCTTCAGTAGTTTCACTTGGTTGCAATCCTTTACATCGTGGCTGGATTCAGCTAAATCCTCCGCTGCACCTTCAATTCAAATTAAAACACAATACTTAAAATAACTTATAAAAGGTATTGTTAGTCATGCTTGAAATGTTGAACGTGTGACTAATATTTAATCATATGTGATATTATTAGAAGGATTAGACTGATACATAAGTGTCATGGATGACCTAGTTTATATTTCTTTGCATTTAGGCTACAGTCCAACAGTCCTGTTCTCTAGTGAATCTGTTTCTGATTAACAGGTGACTTAATAAATGAAAGCAATGTTTTCCTACAGAAATCCATTTTCATTTTCTGGACTGGAATTGTTGCTCTTTTGTATAATATTATATAATTGTAGCGTACCGTTACAGTCCTTAATCAATTGGCTAAAATTTGAGGGTTTTTGGCGGAGCTGCTAAACATCTGAAACGTGACAACGAGATTATTGATAGCAAGATAAAAATGTTAGGGGCCACTGATTTATAATTTTACAATGTTTTGTATTGTGTTGACGTTAGAGTTAGCGGTCTGATGTCTTGTTAATGGAAATCATCGTCTGAAAGGTTATTATTGAATTCGAATCTGATGTTAAACAAGATGTTTGAGTAAAGTACACAAGTATTGTGTCTCAAAATTGTAGTCTTAAGACAGTCCATGACAAACATAAAGTCATGTCAGTGTGTTGTGTTTAAACTTGAATAACTAAATAAATGTTTAAATGAGCAGGGCGTGTGTCTGCTGTTGAACACGTGACTCCCTGGGTGTGTCTTAAAGTCACATGACCCTGATGTTAGACTTCTTTGCTAAAGCGTTGGTCATAAAGTGTAAAAAAGAGGAACTAAACTGACCTTAAAGCTGCCAGTATGCCAATATAAGAAGTTTATTAGTGGGTTTTTTCTGGGATTTGCGCCTCATCATCCTAACGAATCCGTGCGCTTGAGTTTTGTTTCTCTTTTTTTGCTTGTTGTTGTTGAGGTAACGTTAGCCCGACTAGCCGCTAAGCTAGCGTTAGCTAACTCTTGTGTTGCTGTGATTCTCCCCGACGAGCAGCCAGAGACGAACCCGAGGAACATGACGCAGATCGGCGGTGTGCAGCCATGGTTCCTGGGAGTGACGTTGCAGTTGATTTTAGGTGATTATCCCTCGTGTTTACTTTCTTTTATTAACAATTACACAGCGAGCAAAACTGTACCGTTACCGAAGGTCACAGATGAACTGCCCCCAACCAGCGCCGCAGCGCCGGGGAGAGCTTCAGTTAGCCACCGGCTCCTCTGCTTCATGGGCATTTAATCTGCAACGACTTCACGGAAATGAAACGTTAAGTTATTGTTCTTTCTATTCTCAAACTCTCCACACATTGTACTGCACGGATACAGCCAGAAGTATTCCATATTATATTGCATTATGCTGCTGCAACGTCACTGGATCTTCGTGGCAAATATTCTGACTTGATAGAAGTTGGGACAATGAGTTGTTTAACAAGTGGACAGACAAATAATCCGCATAACTTCAATTTGCAATGTTTTTGTTATTTGAGATGGTTTTAGCCGTCGTTTGGACGTGGCCTATTAAAGGAATTCCCCTCCTCGTGCACGTCCGTCTCACTAGTTTCTGGCGTTTTATCGACAGAAAGATTGATTTCCAGCCCTGTTCTTTATTACTATAATAAACCATATAGGGTTTGGCTTATTGTGGTACGTACTACTTAAAGCGTGGGGCTCTACGGTTCAATCCACTTCCTCCTTGTGTTTGATAATCACACCACGGAGTTACTTCTCCTTTATCAACCATTTAAAATACTCTTCTAAAAACAAGTTTTTCTTCGAGATCCAAATGAATTATTGGTTTTTAGATGTCACTGCGAGCCTGGTATCGAATATGACATGACTTGCGTGTGTATTTTTAAACGTATGTTAACTAGTCAAGGGTCTGAATACCGATTAAGCTTGTCCCAGCCTAACCTAACAAGACCAAGAGAAAATAGGCATTTTCAGATAAAAATGGAAAGGAAAATCTTAAGGTTGAACTCCAATCGGGGTCTTTACTCACTTATAGTGAAATCCTGTAATCAAAATGAGCCCATCATGCAGATTGAAAAAACCTAAGCCTTTAACTTAAATTCAGAAGTGTTTTATTTATTACTGTTGGTTGAAATCCTATTTATTTAATGTACATCTCAGTGATCCTCGTCTAGACTCTCAACATACGCTTCTTGCAGCTGCTGTGCTGCACCAGGGTTTGGCTACAGTGGCCCCTCCGACAACAGCCCAAACCACTGCCGCCCCGCACAAAGACCCCGGCAGGCCTGAGAAAGGAAACTACGTGGTCGCCAGTAGCAACGGTACTGCCTGTTTACTGGCGTCCATGGGTCTCCAGCTCAACGTCACCTTCAACTCACAAAATAAGGTGCCTAAATATAACCCACCGCGCAGATGTCTGAATTCCGCTGGAGCTAAATATACAGACGCATTAACAAGTTTGCAATGCTAAATGTTAACGTCTGTTCTACAGACGGTGCAGGAGGTTCTGAACCTTCGGCCCAATGTGACAAAGGCCTCCGGGTCATGTGAGTCGGACAGGGCCTCCCTGCTGCTCTCGTCGGAGGCAGAGAAGATCAACCTCACCTTTATCTTCACTCTGGTAAGTCACTGAGGGTATTTGTTGCCTGCTTATTTTGTGTGTCCGCGCTTCATGCTCCTCGGACTTGTCAATCTTAAGCCTAGTTTATGCTTCTGCGCTTTCAGAGCGACGCAGACGCAAGCCCCCCTTGCCCATTTTTCTAGGCTTGCGTCGCTGTCAACGCAAGCGACGCAAGCCTCCCGCAGCGCACCAGGCTGCGATTGGTCCGCTAACTACGTCCTTTACGGAGTCTCACATTTCCGCTTTCATAGCCCGATACCGCCATTATTAAAACGAAGAATGTTTATGAGAGAACGGAGCAGATTGAAGAACCTTTGATGGAAGAAATCCGTAAATATGACCGCTTATACACGCCGCCATCGGCGGGTTGTAGAAGCGGGTTGGATTCACAGAGGGAAATCGCCGCAAACGCCGGTTTGCCGGTCGAGAGGTGCACAATGTTGTGGAGGAAAATACGGGACAAATGCGTCTGCGATAAAAAGCAACAGTGGCGATGCACGGGGCAATAAAGTCTATGATAAATAAATAAACCAACAAACAACTTCCACATACAAAGACGTGAGTTTCTAGGTCGTCTTTGACCAAAACACGTTACTTAACGACGCAGAAGCATGCGCCAGCCTTAAGCCAGGAAAGGTGGACAAAGGCCCCCCCCTCACAACCATGTGCACTAAACCCCTTGTACTTCATGAAGTAGCCACTAGGCGCCAGATGGAGCTTGCGTTAAACTCCCTTTACTGCAACATAACTGACTTCTGTCGGTCTCACTGTCTTCTCTCCAGAATGCCACGTCCAAGAAGTACCACCTGAGTGAAGTGTCTCTGTCAGCAGACTTGCCAGACATGAAAGGTGAGTCCATTAAACCCACCAGTTCCTATGGCAACTACTTTTATCTGGTTAAATAAGCACGTGATCCAACTCCGTTGTTTGTAATTTAATCTGGATTTTTGCGGTTTCGTGTCACATGTACAAAGACGCAGTGATTCTGTGTTGTAAACTACTTTTAATTTAGACGGGGAAGGAACTATTTTGACTAGGTGCTACTTAATGTTTTACTTTAACACAGAGACCTTTCCTTCAGTAGAAAACCAGCCGCTCTGTAACCGTTGAATGCGTCACGTTTCGTTGGTCCCGTCACTGCTCCTACTCCCGTAACGAGTGCCTCCCCGTGCTCCCGCTGTAGAGCGCTTCTCAGCCACCAACCGCAGTCTGGACTCGCTGCGGGGCACCTTTGGGTTCTCGTACATGTGCCACGAGGAGCAGACTCTGACTGTGGCCCAGAATTTCTCCATCAACACCTTCCAGCTGCAGGTGCAGCCGTTCGGTCTCAGCGGAGATCAGTTTGGAGCAGGTAGGCCCTCCGCCCAGTCGCCTCGAGGTTCAAATGAATGTGCTTCGTCTCGCTTTAATGCCCCCCCCCCCCCTCTCTCTCTCTCGCTCTCTCTCAGCGGAGGAATGCCAGTTGGATGAAGACGACATGTTGATCCCCATCGTAGTGGGCGCAGCTCTTGCCGGCCTGGTCCTCATCGTGCTCCTGGCGTACCTCATCGGGAGGAAGCGGAGCCACGCCGGCTACCAGACCATCTGAGGTCTCATGTCCCCAGAGACCAGAGCGCGCAGCTGCCGACTCTTAAGATTAACCACTGTTTCATTAGACTACTAAACCCCCCCCCCCCCCGCCTCTCCTTGCATCTGCGTGTGCTGTTATTTGCCCTCATGAGTAACACTAGTCATTGTCACTTTGAGGTTGATAAGCCTTTTTTTTCTGAACTGGGGCGCTCATTTTTGGAAAGAAAAGGGGGCTTTGTTTGGAGATTGAGATGAATTGGGGGGGGGGGGGGGGGGGGGGGACCTACCGGTACTACGTGAAGCTGAGCGTGGATGTTGATCAATAAGAGTTCTCAAATTGTATTCTACTATTTATGATTTCTGTGAAAGGAACTTTGAGGGATTGTGTGACTTTGATGGAAAAGCTACTGTAGCTTTTCTTGTTGTTCATCTGCTTTGAAGACCTTTTTGTGGTCTTTCCCCAAATGAGGTTTGTTATTATAAAGGGAATATTTTTGACTAAGTTAATCCACTTCATACAGGAAAGATCTGAGGTTTCTTTTCAGCCCTAGCTTGCAGATTTTATGTGAACCTACTAAAATCACAATGAACTAATCTTAAAAAGGACATGCAAGGAGTCAAAGTTAAAATGCATTTAGGAATTTATTTTGTTCACTGGAATGGGTGTGAAATATGTCCCTTATTTCCCTCTTCAGGGTACCTAACTGATTTTATAGGGGTACTTTGTAAGATAATTGTTTATGGCCAAATTCAAGGCACAGATTTTCCCAAAATGTGACATTATTTGAGGAATGATGGTTTGCAGTCTGTTACAATGTTTGCACCAAACAGGAGTTTCCCTCAAACAAACTAAAATACACTCTCATACACCCACTTCTCTCGGGTGGATGAGAACGTTCACGACATCCTGTAGGTGTAATAACACGCTGGACGTTTTTAAATCCACTGGTTGTCTAGTTTTTGTTTCCTTTCCCCTAAATATGATTCATACCGTGTTTTTTTTTTTTTTTCTTTAGTGGAAGAAGTTGCACTAAAGTTATCTCAAATATTGTCTTCTAAGGACTAAAGTGTCCAGGGACATGTGTCCTGTGTTATTCAGTGCCTTCCCAGCTGTAACATAGATGGGATTAAAGTAAATACCATGGAGGTACCTGCTCACTGCCTGGGACACCGTCTGTGTGTCTCCCGTAGCCCTCATATACTGTTACTACCACGCATGTGCATTGTTTGATGTGGGAGAAAGTGCAGATGTTTGTTATCTTGGTTATGTTTTTATCCACCGTGATCTAAATGTCCATGTAGTGATTTAATTGGGTTTTAATTGATTTGTTTGAGCCGTTTTCTAAAGGAGAGGTCAATAAACGTGTATGAACACTATTTGATTCATTTTGGCCGTTGTACGTTCATTCAGCGGTTGTCAAACTGGTTTCTGGTTTGTTTGGACTTAATAAAAGAGTCAATGCACTATTCTAGAATAATAGTGCTGTTGAATCCTGCAAATGCATGAATAGTTTAGAGCCCTTTTTTCATGTAAGGGGGTTTACATCCTGCAGGTGTGAATGACTGATTATTAAATTCTCTTTAGTGTTACTGTCCAGTTTCATCACATCTCTGCTCCTCAGTGTGTCCGTCTGTATTCGCAGCGTGGAGGAAAGACGTCCCGCGGTGTTTGGTAAACACATGGTGTTGTCTGCTACGATCGGCCCCAGGCACCAAAAATGGAACATTGAAATGACCCTTTTTTCTTTCCCTTTATTTGGCAGAGGCAGTTTTGCGGTAAGCTAGATCAGGGAAAAGATTAGAGAGATTAACAGGTTTGTGTAGTTTGAACAGGTTAACTGAGATATATTTCCCTCTTTCAATTAAAATAAATATAAAACGGAATTTCAAAGCAATTGTTTCCCTCCCAAACTACTGCAAAAATAATACTTCTATAGTGCATGTCCTAAAATCAGTGGCAGTTTTAAATAGATAAGTATCAGGTTTGATGAATGAATGTTTTTATAGCAGCTGACATTCTGTTTAGTGTGAGATCTCAACACAAGCAACACAAGAAGCCCCCAGTAGTGCATCTGGTGGTGGATCAACTGTCATCATAGTACAGTTGTTACATGGAGGGGGAGGGGGAGGGGGGGGGGGGTGCTGAATCCAACACTTTACGGCCTTCCGGATTCTTCCTCCAGTATTCTGTGTCTACATTTCTCTCTGAGTTTATCAATGGTCGCCGTCGACAAGCTCCCAGGTTCTGTGAAGATTTTCTGTGAACAGAGTTTGAGAGAATTTCACCAAATTGATGAAGGTTCAGGATTATTTCCCTCTTAAGACGTTTACGCAGCTAGAAGGCCGACCGAATAAGCTTCAGCTTCACCTTATCCACGAATAACACTCTCTGCAAACAAGGATTTTGCATTCCAGAAGTGGATCAAATCCCTCACATGGCACTTATTTTTCTAATTATTATAATACTATAATCTATTCTCTGTGCAATCTGTCAAAGATGCAACACGGAAGAATTCCCCACTATTTCCAGCGTCTGATGATTTAAAAAAACGAAAATATATATTTTTAAATGTTCCTAAATTAATGAATACACGTATGAATAGTACACTGTAAATATTTGGGTGTACATTTTGAGGTATCTGGCTTTTCTCGTGGTTTCACCACCTACTAAGTTTGCTTTCCTTTCGCGCCGCACCTGCATGAAGGTGTGGCAGTCCAGGGTGAAAGCGCCGCAGGTGATTTGTTTAAAGCACTCGCACACGTCGGTCAATGAGCGAGCTCGGAGGATCTCTGGCTGGTGGTGAATGATGAGAGTCAGCGCAGCGCGGAAAAGAACCTTGGAGCCCTCGTAGAAAAGGCAATCCCAAATTCGCAAAACCGTCTGCAAGAAAGGAGAAACGGTGCACAGACGCCTGTAAAACATCACCACGGACTCCTCATTTGTCTCCAGCGTTAAAGAGAACGCTTCCGTACCTCAATTGGGAGAATGTCGATGTAGAGGCAGATGAACCAGCGGGACACCACGAGTGTCCATATGCCGGGATACTGGGCCATGAGCTGTCCCACTGCGGGGGCTTTGGCCTTCACCAGCTCCCCGAGAACCTCCTGGTCAGTCTTCAGGCCCATCATGGCCGGGCTGTAGAAGTCTGCAATATCCACCAAGTAGATGAGGTTTTTATTTTCTTTGTCCAATACTTCCTGGGTGCAGTAGTGATCGCTTGTTGTGCGCTGGCCCTTTCTTTCTGTTTCTCAGATCAAATCTAAATGTTGCATATTACGTTTGTCCAGAAGGTGTCAGTCATTACAAATACGTTGCCTCAACTACCCTGATATTTATTTAAGACATCAGTGACCAAACCCTGCTGCAAGTGCACCACAAAAAAATACAGTTATTGGTTTAAACAAGTAACAAGAGGATCACTTTACAGCATAATAAAATGACGAAGAACACATTTGAATGAAAGGGGGTCGAGCAGTGACATGATCTGGTCTTTCTTCCCCTCATAAAGAGGAACGTGTGCAAACCTTTGTTGCAGGTGGGTTAAATGAGTGCACCGAACCACTCCCGGGCCAAATAATGCCTGTGGGTAGAAAAAGAAACGGTACCTGGGAGCATTCTGCCCAACAACGCGTCCATGAGCCAGAAGGACTTCTCTTCATCTTTGGTGATGATCATGAGGTAGCCCGCGATGAAGTTCATGCCCTGACATGAACAGAACAGCCTGCTGGCATTCACTACTGTAGCTCATTCTGACATGTGTGTGCAAACACGTGACAGAACCGGATACATCCAACAACATATTTGAAAAAGTTAGTGAAGGATGTCTCACTAATATATCGTCAATATAGTTGTGATGACATTCTTGCATGTCTGGGAAAGCATAAAGTAAATGTACTCTTTTAATTCTTTACCATTAGTAAACATCCTCTGCCTTTATTTGACCTAAAGATGGTGCAAAATGTGCCTTATTGGGTTTTCTGTCCAGGAAACAAAGTGAATATTGCTCAAGCAAACAAACCATTTAGAGAAAACTCTTCCCATGTGTATGAATTGATAATAAGAGACCAGCCAGTCCTGTTCTTTGGGCAAACAGATGCTATGTTAACAGTGGGGAGGAGAAATGGATTTGTTCACCTGACAGTATCCCACTTCCGTGTTGTGGTGTCCGTAGGCCAGCAGCACATTGTACAAAGCCCCCTGCAGGCTGGGCTCTGCTCTGCTTTGGAAGAGGACGTTGTCAGGAAAGGTCCTGTGCATGTCTGGGGTGGTGGGGACCGGGGAGACGGGATGAGCACCCTTCTTCACGGCATCCAGACTCTTTGTGTGCTTCTAACTGACATTGGTGATGCCTCTGTCGCATTCACCACATACCAATAGCCTGAAACTAACGCAGCTGAATGGAATTAAATCCTCTTTACTTTGACTTGTTGACAAAATGCCTTTAGCGTGCACCTGTACGGATGGTTTCCTTCAGCTTGGTGTCGTGCTCCATGGCCAGCAGAGACTGGTAATGACCCGGTTTGCTCTCCAGGCGCTCCTGTGCACCGCTGGCTGCCATCCAAATCCTGGCCCGGTGCTCATTGGGGACGCCCTTACGCACGTAGCGTTTCACTTGTAAAAAAGATGTTGTAATTAAAGCCACATGACCACCGCGGAGGCACCAGAGAGCAATTGTTCGTCTGTTGCCTGATACCTGTCAGGTTCTTCTCCACGTGTGGTTTCTCCTGAAGGAGCTTGGACCATCTCATCGAGCGGCGGTCGAGGACGGCTACGTACTCGTTCATCATCTCCTGGTAGGATTCAAAGTCGTGAGGTCTCTCGAAGCCGTAGGGGTCGATCCTGAGGAGGCAGATCCACACAGGTCAGCACCGTGCGGCCGCCGTGCACTAAGTTCACGAGTGTGAAGCGGCGGCTGACATCTGGGGTCACTCCCCCCCCACCCCTTTCCCCTTGCTCCTGTCCCCTGATGACAGACATTACAACAGCCTCCAAGAGGTTGGGTTTCTGCTGTGTGGAGATCAAGTGGCTGGATGGTTACTCCGTTTTAAATTACTCTCAGGTGAGATTGGTGGCTTGGAGGAACATTCAGGCTCAACAGAATAAACTAGTATATTTTCCACAAAGTAATGCTCAGCTAGGATATTTTACTTTGTATTTGACCTCTAAAAAATAAATGCGTTACATGTTTGAATAAAACAAAACTTACAAATGCAAAGAGTTGATGAAAATAAGCTGATAATAATAAAGAAGATAAATAAAGAACAAACATTTAACAACGATACCCAACAGAAAGTGATGAAGTCAGAGTGAACGCGACATCACCAGCAAGCTCACCTTTCACTGCCGTTATTACATGTAAGAGGTTGAGAAGCGGTTCCTTTCATTTCCATTGTGCCTTCCGCTGCAGGTAGAAGTCCGCCGAGGATATTTAACAAGCGGCACACAGGAGCTTATTCCATTTCTTTTCCTTGGATTAGATCCGGCTGCTGCAAAGGTAAATAACAAAGCAGTCTGAGTCTCGAATGTCTCAGCTTACTGCGAGAGGAGGGGCTAGTTAGAGCAACACCCAGGTGAGATCCACAGGTATGGGCTTCATTTGCATGCAAAACAATTGGAGGAAGAGAAAAGGTCATGGTTACTTGTGTCACTTTTACATATGATGATCTACCCATGATTTACCGAAAATAAAGTGTTGATGGTGAAGTATTGTTCCCTTTTCAGGAACAGAGCACAAACCCGTTCCCCCTCCCTTGAAATCCCGCCTTTAGAAATACCAATTGTTCAGCAGTTTCAGTTGCATCTGAAAAGACCTAAATGGTATTTGAAGTGTCTCCACACTGTGAGGAATATTTAATATCAATGCTGCTCACGAGTGGCCGGAAATCAGCTATTTCGCCCCCAAAAACGGTTCAAACAGTAAAATATAAACTCACTGTGAGATTGTTACTCGAGAGGATAATGAGGACATGCTGGTTTCCATAAACGACGTGTCAACATTGGTTTGTCATTGACAGTATGTGCACTGTAACAGGCTCAGCTTCCTGTAAATATTCACACTGGACATTCAAAAGGAAACTGCCTCAGTGGCTTCTATTGCAAGTGACGGGTCCTTAGGAAAGACACAAGAAAAATATATATATATATATTCAAGTAGCAGCTCTGCCGCTGTTCCCTTCATTCTCACTGGTGCCTCCGTTATGCCTTTACGTTGATGGTCAGCTATTAAAGCAAACTACGGAAACAAAGGCCGTCACCTTATTGGAGCAGAATGTTGTGGTTCGTGAGCAGGCTCTCAGTTCCTCGTCTCCTTAAAACCACTTTTGCGAAACACAATTTCACGCTGACTGGAAGTTGGAAGTCCTTTGCAGAAGACGGCTCAGCACGTAGATTCAATATCACCTGACCTGCCGCGTATTAGGAAGTACAGCGAGGATGTTAAAACTTTACACTACCAGTCTGATGCCAGAGACGTCTTCATCACCTCATTATACACAATATACCTCTGACATATTACAGTGTAAAGTTGCAACAGAAACAAAACAGAACAAACAATATGGAATTCATGGGGTTTGTTGTTAAAAGCCTTAACATCAAATGTACAAATACCACATGCAAGTACTGAAGACATCTTGTTAAATTAACTTTATTATTAACAATTAACAACATGGAGGGAAAATCTGAAAAAAAGAGGGAGAAAAAAAATATTAAAGCTTTCTTTAACACACGTTTTTTCACGCTGTGTTTACCATAACTGCTTTTCAAACCCTTGCGTGTGTGAGCAGCTACTGATCAACAAATGAACTATTTGTGTGAATGATTATGGGAAAACTCATGCTTTATTCCATCTTTCTGTAATGAACAATATACTTCGGCTACTTACATGATGTATTAACAATATATTCTAACTTTCACTACTGTCAGTAACACTGGACAGATGGGCGCGTATGAAATATAAATATTGGACAGACAGATATTTATCCTTAAGGCTTACTTTTTCGACCGGTTGTTGCCCTCTTTAGTGTCCTGGCTTCTGAACTTAAGGCTTTGTGCCGCTGTAACATACAGATATGTATCATGCGATGCTACGGGGAAGTCTCTTTCTTCACTTTGAATTCAATTTAAATGCTGCAGAATCAGAAAAGGGACAAAATACTGTTCCTTAACAGTTAGAAAGAAATGGGTTTTTTTTTTTTGGTGCTGTGGACTCGGCCCCTCGAAGGATTCGAGGGCCGACTCCCCGCGGATTATTCTGACAAATGAATACCACCAACCGACATCACTTCCTTCCAAATCAAAGCCTTGCCTTCACTTTAGTGAAAATGAATGTGTGAAACCAGCCCGAGGGGACGTAAAAAGCGCTCAACATGCTTTCAATGAGAAGCTCACAATTCCATGACTTGACAGATCCATCTAACAATTAAACCGACAGCATATCATCCACTATGTTGAGGCGTCCCGATAGGGGATCTTAGCATTTACTGTACATAAAATAACCACCTTCTGCCTTTATAAATTGAACGTATTTATATTATTCTTCGTATAGCTCTCTTTGTAAACTGTCCCAATAGATACAGTATGTACAGTAAAAACTGTAGTTCTGTTGGTGCTGGTGTAGTGAGCACTCGGTCCTGAAGTTAAGAGTAAGACAAGCTTTGCACCTTTGCCCCTAAACTTCACGTGACAAAACAAAGCTGACGAGGGAGAGTCTTAAAACACAGTTTTTGCCTCTTCAGTCCCTTTAGAGTCCAAACAGCCGATGAACCCCCTCCCCCACTGACGCGTGGCGCTCCTCCTGGAGCCGAGCAGAGGGACGTCCGGGACGCGGAGAACCGCAGAGACGTCGGTGAGACCGGCGGCGTCCGTACGACCCCTCAAAGAACACGGCTGCTCCACTTCTCATAGTGTTCAGTCCGCTCGCTGGAAGGTGTTAAAGTGCTTCCGTTTTCTCTTTAAAGTCTGCAATGTTTTTTTTGTTGTTGTTTTTTTGTACAAGTCTTGAAAAAAAAAAAAAAAAACTATGAAGTCACTGTAAAAGAAACGAGGTTCTGGCTCTCCAGTCGGGATTGGATTTAGAGAGTTTTACGTTTTGATCCTGTTACAATTGGTCGGGCGAATTCCACAAAATCATCTATAAGGACCGGCCACGCGCCTGAGAAAGACAAACAACGGGATATTGTCAGTGTCACATCGGTTTCAATAAAAACGCTCATATTCGCAGCACAACAGAGAAGACAAACGGCTCAATGCCAAATGTTGAGCAACTTTGTCATCCAAAACTCACCTTCCTCATCATAGTTGTCCATATCGTCCGCAATCATGCTCCCAAAGTCCAACAATAGGTTCCATGTGTCCTTTGGGATGGATCGTTTATGATGTTCCTGTAACGGACAAGTGCTGGTCAATATAAATCAATATGTTTTTATTCAGCTGGTATTAATTTTCCCCCCTTAACTCTGTAAACCCCGTACACACACGCCGCAGTGTAAATCCCTGGTTCTGGTTCTAGAGGACAAACACAATGCGTGTGCACTCATGTGATGCTGCAACGCAATTTTTCAAATTTACATATTTTCCTTTTCTTTAATTTCCTAATTTCCTCTATCCTCAACTATACCGAACATTTTTTTTTCTTTCTGTAAAGAACAACGAAGCCAGGGAGTATTATATGCCTTCAAAAATGCTGATTTAACCAACGGAGAACATTGCATTTCTGCACAAGCCGATCTGCTTGATAAGATCCGTGTTTGCGGGGACACAGATCCTCATCTCACCGTGACTCACCAAAAGGAATCTGTTCCAAAGATCGAGGAACTTAAACCTTCCCGACAGAACCAGGTTCCAGTAGGCTACGGCCATCTCCAGGTCTGCACGCGGACAGAAAGCACAACACTTCATTCAAAGCGATTGCAATTCAGTGACAGCACTCAGCGAGCTGTGTTGTTGTTGTTGTTGTTGTTGTTACTCTTCTTACCTAGACCCTTCTGGCCAGGATTTTTGGCAAAGTTAAAGGTGAACTGGTAGAAGTCCTTGAACTTCCCACTATCTTTGAGCTCCTGCTCCAACCGTGGCAAGAGGGCCTTCAGTTTTTCGGGGCTGTCACACCTACATCGTTTACACAACACAAGCAATAAATACACAGACAAATGGAAGAAACACAAAAAGTCACGTGTTTTTTCCTTCATGCACTTTGACTTGTGAACTTCAACAGTCAAAACACAGCAGCTCTTCCACGGAGTCATTCCACGAAGACACAGAATACTCAACCTGTGGTGGAGAGGCTCTATAAATAGACAACCTTCCCTCCCTGCAGCCACACGGAGCGAACCGCCGTGCAAAGATACTTCGGGGGCAAAGTGCTTATTTTCCTGTGTGCCCGGCGCCGATGTAACCACTCACCCCAGCTCGGTCATTCCATCCAGAAACTCCTTCTTGGTGAACTCGCACTGAGTGGCAGCACGAAACTTCCACGCGACGACAAGCACGCTGATACTGGCCGGGTCCAGTGAGAGGTCGTCACAAAACTGTTGGATCCCGTCAATGCCGATCTTGTTTTCATCCTGGGGATCTATCGAGGGGGGAAATAACGGGAAAAGCAACTCTATTCTAGTAAACATGTCACGTCACTGCACAGGAGTCCCGCCTACCTTTGTAGCGATTGTACAGCTGCTCCAGCTTTTTTCGGTCCACCGACGTTTTCATGGATTCCTTGCAGTAGAGATCTGGGTTCTGAAAGTAGTTGTCTGTGGCCACTTCTAGTTTCCAATCATTCTGCGTGAGGCAGTACACGGCCGTCTTCTCCCCAGCCTGCGTGAAGGACATGAACTGCCGTACCTTGTCCCTCTGCGAAGACTTTAGCTTGTGCTGCATAAGTACAGGACAGGGGCTGTCAGACACCGGCGCGATCAGACCGGGGAACACGGACAACAGCGCGCAAACACAGAGCGAAACACAGAGGAGGACACACAGCGACACGCACACATCCACAGGCATCCAGGCGACGACCGCGAGACACTCGTGGAACACTCGTATATCAAGCTATGGGACATGGCGCTGGGGATTCTGTCCTATCCAACAGGGGCTTTTCTGAAGGGGGATGTTGTGGATTCTCAGAGCACATGCTGTACCCAGGAGGGGGGGGCTCAGATAACTAGAGTCATAGCTGTAACATGAGTAGGGAAGCGGGATGCCAGCACCCAGACCATGAGCTGCAACAAGTCTGGTGCGTTCATTTAAAAAAAAAGAAAAAAAAGAAGAAGATAAATCTAATTTCGCAATGTTGTAAGAATAATGTATACACCAATATTTCACAGTAGAGACACTTTTATTGAAAATATTTTTGCGAGTTAAGAATTTAAACTCAGAATAAAGTGCCGTTTAACTGGAATGCAACTTTTAAAGGCCGGTGACGAACAAAAACTAACCATTAAAGTTATGATCATACTTTAACCTAATTCAAGACAATTTCTGGTTTCACAACTGTAGCTGATTGACAACAAATTGATAATTGATTAAGCATTTCATTAGGATTTGGTCATTTCCTCTTTGACATTCAAATGAATATCTCTGAGTTTTTGGACTGTTTGTTTTGGACAAAACCAAACACGAGTGAAGTATTCTCCTCGGGGCTCTGGTGAACTGCCATGACCACCTTTGACTATTTACCCAACGATCCACCAGCCTGATGGTGATCGCGTCCCTGCACACTGTGCACGAGCCACCGTGCCCCCCCCACGCCGGCTGCACTATAATATGGCCACTTGCACAACACCGAAGAGAAGCATTTCCTGTAAACCGGAGAGCAACACTGCGAGTGCATCCAGCTGCTGCAGCCTGCGCAGAGTTCTGGTATTAAGAGCAGGCACCGGGTCCAAGGGCCGTGACCGTCCCGACCGCCGTGCACGCGGAGCAGGAGGGCAACCACAGCTTAGCATGGACACATTCCACCAGCTGGTAACTTATGCCGGCTAATGCTAGCCGAGTTAGCCTAAATGCAACGCTGACATCCAGGGGGGGGAAACTATCACCGGGAACGGACTGTCGCCGGGATTTAAGTCAAACGACCCCGCGTGTGTGTGTGTCTCTGTCTTCGGGGTCCAACCGCTGAACCCGATCACAGCCGAAGTTTACCAGCCTGCCAGTAAAAGGGGAGGACGAGTAGCTAGCTAGCTGCTCCACAAAACACCCACTGACCTTCCCTGTGACGGCAGCGAGCGCCGGTAACTAGTCGCTGAAGGCTTCGCGAAACGCGACACGGCGCGTCGCTTAACGCCGCGAGCACGCACGCGTGGACGGCACCGCGGCACCGCGGCCGGGTTCGTGTTTATTTTGGTTACCTACCATTTTCACACCCGCTGTTTGACCAGTTCGGCAGCCCGACTGTCGCTCATTCTGCGGCTGCGCGGAAGTAGGTCGAGCAGCTTTTCGTGGGTTTCTGGTCGTCTGTGGCGTTTGGAAGGAAACGCGGGGCTTTTACAGTAACTGTGCAAGTGCTGTTATTTGCCCTTTTGTGGTTGTCATTTGCCCAAATGAATCCTCGCGCTTGTCTTGTCTTGTCGGGGGAGAGAGGAAGTGCAAGTGAGGTAGTTTACACTGCTTTTGTAGGCCACACTGTGCACCACAGGACTACTCCCTAAAAACACTTTAAAAATGTATCTGAACCCCACCCTTCACCCCGTGCTCCTACACGCTCTGACTACTGACACCCAAAGACACGTTTTAATTTAGTATTTAGTAGTACTGCATATAACATGAGAAGAAATAGTCTACTGGGTGGAGTGTGAGTTTTTATCTCGTGTGAAAATGAATACACCCTTCAACAAATGTGAAGGGTGTATAGAAAACTGATAAAGTATCTTTGCATGTCAGTCTTCCTTTTTTTGTGGTTTTACGGTGAAACAACATGAATAAGCAGGCGGATTTGGAAAAGTCTTGCTATTCATACCAGTTGTAAAACATATTCATGGGTATTACGATCATCGTACTCAAGCAATTGTATTAATTCTAAAATACTTCTTATAATTATGTAACAAAAAATTTAGTCTACACTCAAATTGTAGAAAACAACTCTATATAGCAATTCAACATCCTGCTATTATGATATCCTTCCATATTATAGTTCCTCACAAAGAATATCATAGTTTCTCACAAAAAATGATGAATTAGTTGTTTTGAGCTCCATGCTGATGTGAGAGAGAAGAGGTCCGATAACACAAAGCAATAGAGAGACATTACAGGTCATTTAGCAGACGCTTTTATCCAAAGCGACTTACATTACACTTTAAACCCATGGCTTTTTCACATTTTTGCCCGGGGAGCAATTAGGGGTTAGGTGTCTTGCTCAGGGACACTTCGACATGGCACATGGGGCAGCCTGGAATCGAACCAACAACATCTAACCCCTGCGCCACAACGACCACAGAGACAGAGACTATGGGAGACAAATGTCTGAACAAATTTACAATTGTTTACTATCAATTAAGTGGTAATTACAATAAATTTACAAGGTATTAAAAACTTGTAAATTAATTAATTAAAGCAGAATATGTCAGTTCGGAAGTGGGTGGTTGATTACCAGTTTGTTCGGGGATCATATTATAATAATAATTTAGGGCGGATTGATGAATCTGAGACACAGTTAGGTAATAGACTGTTATGTTCTGAGTGCTTCCACGTGAATGTGTTTCTTACATTTCTTCTCCCAGATCGCCAAAACGTCTTGAATAGGCAGCTTCATGGTGTTGGAGAGGAGCACAGGACGTCAAACGCACCCTCACCCTCCTGTCCAGCAGGGGGCGCTACACGTGCGTTTGACGCCATCTGGCATCCATGGGACGAGAGTTGTGGGCATGAACCACACCGACTCGCGTGCTTTCGTCTCATCGGTGCCGTCCAATCAGACTTCGCTAAATCGAGACACCGCCAAGATCAGATTGTGAGACGCGCTGCTGTAGCGAGGCTAGCGGCGCGAGCATAGCGGAGGCTAACAGGCGACCTGCTAACTTGGGAAGTGCACCGGTAAGCCGCGTTTATACACCTGTGGCTCGCTGTCGATGTTTTACGTCCGTTTTACCTTTTTTGGGGGGCTAAGTCTCAAATGTATATTGCCAGCCGACACAAAGCCAACGTAGTAAAACAGCAGCTAATTCTGTCAGTGTTGTCGCTGACAGCTGTGGGTTAGCTAGCTAGCTAGCTGCGCGCTTGAGGATCGACAGTTGGCTAACAAAGCACCGGCGCTCCTGGCTTTCAGAAATGGAAGATCGCCGGTTAGCTTGCTGCTAAAACACTCCGCGGCCATTGCTATTAATTATCACAATACTAGTCGCCCCCCACCCAAACTCCATCCGTTCACGTAACATATCCTCTGACAAGTTGCGAAGTTAACGTCGGTGTGAATGAGGCAAACGGCGGCGGGGTCACCGGCAGGTCTGCGGTTAGTTAAACTGTTGATTGTGGTCCATCTGCTCGCCAGACTCTGGTCCTCTGTGACCAAAGGGTACATTTTATCAAAACGAAACGAAAACAAACCGATACAATGCGTGTGTTTACACCAGTATGTTCGCTCAGTATCCATCTTAACCCGGTGTTGTATTCAGTGAGATGTACATCAGCATAACGTTAGTTAGGGAGAAAGGTTTATACGTTTATTATTATCAGAATAAATAAATAATCTGTCTGAATAAACTTCTGCACAAGTGTATTGTTTGTCTCTAAAAGGCAGCCGGCAGTATCTGACTACTGGAGACCCAAGAGTGTCAATAATCCGCGATAACACATTGATTACTAATCTAATCGACAGAAAATAACCGATACATCAAACATTTTGACAGTATCTTTTTTATGGGGGGGTCTAGGTTCAAATGTTTCATTACATTTGTAATCAAACACATCTCGCCTCTGATGAAGTGTTGACATTATGTTTTATTTTTCTTTCGCTGGCTCGTCTGTCTGTATTAACTGTAAATGATCACTTTTTAATACAGCTCCAATGCTCGACGCGTCGGGCAATTACTACCCGGATCCCCACGACACACTGAAAGTTGAAGAAAATGAAGCATATGCTTAAACACTTTGCACCAATACATTTATCTTTCGGCGGAATTAGTCTCAGAATTATCAAAAAGTAGTTGAACGGCGCTTAGTTTTGTTTCCTGTTTGGTGGGATTTAGACCTCCTCTTCCTCCATTCTGAAATGCCAACAACAACAGCCGCCGAAGAAGCAGGAGAGTGCACTCGTAAGTGCACAGGATCGTCATATTAACCTCACCCACCGTGCGAAATGCCTACACGTCTCTTAGACGTCAACCCACACTCAACTCTGTCTGCGATCCGCAGCACAAGACCCAACAATCGCTCAATTTTGTGTCAATCCTTTCAAAGCGTGCACGAGCTAACTAGCTAGCTAACACCAGCGAGCTGATCCCAACGCTAGCTGCTAGCTAACGTTAGCAGCATTCAGGGGAGGAAGGGGGCTCGTTCGTTGCTATCTTTTGTACCGAATGAATGATGATTGTACCGCATGTGACCTTTTTAAACATCTGTAAACACGAGGCGCTTTTCCTTAGGTCACATTATTAGTTGTGCGCCGGTGTGCTAAAGTTAGCATCGGCTGCGTGACCTGTAGCAGAAGTTGGACGATGCCTCTCCTCCGGACGTGCTCGGTACCTGAAGTAGGCCTTGGGCACACTTAGCGCAGTAAAAGTTGTGGGCATCATTGGGTGGTCTATTGTGCTTCTGCGCGCACACGGTGCATCCAAACATTTACGACAGAGGTTTATGCGATTGAGATGGTTCGGAAATATTGACATTTTCCCGTCAATTTCTCACCGTGGGAACAATACCGGGGGACACGAGCTAATGGTGGAGCTGTAGCTTTGTACAGTGTGCTGCAGTCCAAATGGGCCTCAACGTGAACTTAAGTTCACTTATACTAAAACAAATTAAATGAATCAAACGCTCTGGAATAATATGGAAACATTATGGGAACATATTATGAGTTTGTTTGCTTTCTGTCCTCAGGGGTCTGAAAAGTGTCAAAAAGAGGAATACTTTCTTTTTTAACCTGAAGCTCAACTCCTCCGGTCCTTTGGGATCATGGCTAAAGATGTAAGTAACTATTTTTAATTTGTAGTTTATATGCCACAACCGTATGTTTCCTCCTCTGGATTCATGCAATGGCTTTAATGTTGTTATACATCACCGCATTAAGTCCCTTTCCTTTGCAGGTTGGTCTGATAGAAACAAACGGAGAGCTGAAGGTTTTCATCGATCAGAATCTGAGCCCTAGCAAAGGTATGCATCGTTTTAATAAGTTACTTTTGCAAATATGGCAAAGGGATGCTATATTGTCCATTGGGATTTATTCCAGATTGGATGTATCCAACAAGCAGATGTTACTGTTTAGTTTCATTGATTGCATGTCCCACAACTGGAAGAACGTTTCTTAACATTTAGGCCCACGTGCTCGTTATTGGACAACAGGGGGCAATGCAGTATCGATCAAGAGCTCCTCTAATTACTGCTCTCCTCATGTCCCCTATTAGGTGTCCTCTCTTTGGTAACTGTCCAGCCTACAGCTGTCCCCGTGGCCAAGCAGCTTCTACCCAAAACTCTTGGGCCGTCCAACGTAAACATTGCTGCACATATGCCACACATGGTGAGTGATGCTCCACACACAACTACCACACAATATAATGTATAATCAGACTTCTGGGCTTTCTCTACCACGCTTAGAACTTCTCAATACAATAAGAATAATGTTGGGCTTTTTGAAGTGTCAGTGTCCCGCGGATGCATATATGTATAGATTTGTCTTGCTGGAAGTCTTTGCTGTGTCTTGCTGTTGTGTAAGCCCCCCCCCCCCCATTATCACAGTGAGGTGACCGGGCAGCAGGTAGAAGGCAGTTGAGCCTAAGCTTATCAACTCTGCAGTCAGCAGGATTACACTCATCATCCCATTATATTCGTGGAATGTATATGTAACGAAAATCAGCTTAGATATCACCTGAGTGAAGGAGTATTTCACCCGGGTCCTTGTGCCTCTTCTTCTTGTAGCAACAAATAGTGGCTGTAGCGCTCAACATAAAAAGTGTGTATTGAGTCATGGACAATAACCTGTCGCATAATGTCAACCAAGAAATAACAAATAGTGGTAGACTTAAGGGGAGCAAGGGACAACTACCTCTAACTGCACATCAGTGTTCCAGACGTCAAGCAAAATCCTCAGTTCACATCTCCAATGGCCTATAAGTTGATAATCACTATGCGTTAATATTGTCTTCCCCTTATTTATCCCCTGTAGGTGATAGGAACCCCACAGAGGCCTACTGTATCTAATACCATTTTGGTAAACAGTCCACATACGCCCAGTTCGCAGTTCCTCACTCAGAGTCAACCATCAGACGCCTCTCCCTGGTCATCAGGGTAAGTTTTCAAATAAAGAGTTAGGTTTTAAAAGCATTCAACGTCATTTTGGATCGATGTGGGAAATAAATGTTTAAGTTTTTAATTGAATCTGATATCGAGGGAGAAAATGTAAAGATGTTCATCATTGTGTTTTATGTGAAAATTGAATTGGGTATCTTTTCTCTCTGCAGAAAACGGGGTAAGAAAGGGGAAAAGAACGGGAAGGGCCTGAGGCATTTCTCCATGAAAGTATGTGAGAAGGTGCAGAAGAAAGGAGTAACCACCTACAATGAAGTGGCAGATGAACTGGTTGCAGAATTCAGCTCTGCGGACAGCCACATGTCGCCCAATGACGCAGTGAGTGCTGCAGCGGCGTAGCATCCTTTCAGAGTGATTTAGAAATGGATTGGAAACAGTCATTAAGTGCACTGCTTGACTTTCATTGAAATTCTTTATATTTTTTGATGATTGTTACAATCTCAAAATGGTGTTAATATTTTTTATGTTGTTTTTCCATCCATTTTAGCATGTGTATGACCAGAAGAACATTCGGCGGCGTGTGTACGATGCACTCAATGTGCTTATGGCCATGAACATAATCTCGAAAGAAAAGAAGGAAATCAAATGGATTGGCCTTCCCACAAACTCGGCGCAGGAGTGCCAAAACCTAGAGGTACCAAACACGAGACTATTCTCACTACAGCTCATCTAAAGGACGCCTCGCCTTACGTCTTATGATCCTTGTTGTTTTTCCTTCTTTTAACTGCAGGTGGAGAGACAAAGGCGGCTGGAAAGAATTAAGCAGAAACAATCGCAACTTCAGGAGCTCATACTGCAGGTGGGAATGCACCGACTTCATTGGGGGGGGATTGAAATATCCTATTTTATTGAAGTAGGAAGGAGAAAAATATCAACACCTCTCACTGTGATGCTGCCTTCTTCAACACCACAGCAAACTATCCCATTAATGGTAAACGTGTAGCGAAAACCTCTCTGACGGCGTCGCTCAATAGTGAACATTATTTTTGTGCAGTGAGAATCAAAGCTGGCGTGTGGCATTAGTTTGGGATAATGATAAATGCACAGCATCAACTATCAGCGACAAACGTGCTGAGCTACAAAGTCAGCTGCTCTGTTTGAGACATTTACAGCAGGACTGCAGATGAAAATTTGTATCTTTCTGTCACATCTTCCAGCAAATAGCTTTTAAGAACCTGGTTCAGCGGAACAGACAGACGGAGCAGCAAGCAAACAGACCTCCACCTCCCAACTCCATCATCCACCTCCCCTTCATTATCGTCAACACCAGCAAGAAAACGGTCATCGACTGCAGCATCTCCAATGACAAGTACGTGATCGTGCTACTATAGAAAGTTAAAGTTCAAGACTCGTGTTCTTTCAAATTGAGAGCAAAAGAACATTGTTTTTTCCTGAATCTTGAGCCTGGTTGTGTTTCGTGATGAGGTTGATAAACGGATGCTGTTTCTCGGGAATGTGGCAGTTGAGCATGTTGTTGTTTAGCAGCTGAGCGAGCGTGAGACCTTTCATCGGGCTGCAAAGATGACTAAAGCTAGTTTAGGAGGAAAAGACAAGGGTACAGGTTTGCATATGGACGATATGCGAATGTCCCTAATACTTTGGAATCAAGGAACTACAGCGAGCCCACCGCGTTTCTCCTTTCCTCTTAAAACGCAGAAGAGCTTTTCAAATCCAACGTTTTATGAATGAACTAAGAACGTTTTCATTTATCATCGAGGAAAAGGTGCCACGAGCACATTTGAAGAGGTTGAAGAAACAAAAGGACAAAAGAGGGGGGGGAAAATGCTGGGTCAAAATAAAATTTTGCTCTGAAATCCCTTTTTTTTTTCTCCTTCTATATCTCCAGAGTTTCCCCCTCACAGATTCTGTATACCTAATACGCAACAATCGTTGGCTCTAGAGGAGAGCTGAGGCGGGAACCCTAATTGTGGCTTTTCAGTTGCAAGATGGCCACAATCCTGCTCGACCCTTCTTATGTCTTCTGTCCTTACCCCCTCTCGTCCGCAGGTTCGAGTATTTGTTCAATTTCGACAGCATGTTCGAGATCCACGATGACATCGAGGTGCTGAAGCGTATGGGCATGGCTTGTGGTTTGGAGGTGGGGAAGTGCTCTCCAGAGGATCTGAAGGTTGCACGCAGCCTGGTGCCCAAAGCTCTGGAGCCCTATGTTATAGGTCAGTGCCACAGTCCCCAGAGTGACCCATCCGTCCATCGTTTGTTGGCTACTGTTGATGTAAACCAGGCGCATCCATTTCTCCGCTTCACATTAAAAGCTCTTGCAAATCAAAAAGAATGGCCAAAATAGGCGGCTATCTGCAGGTGAAAGGCTTCTGTTATTATTTTATTTATTTTTAATTTCAATAACATTGTTTTGACCAGATGTTATAATCAGAGGCTGAATTAAGTAATTAGTTTTAACTTTTCGACATTGTGCCAAACCACATATCTGCAATCATAATATCCTCTGGTGGGTCAGTTTGCTTTCACTTTCATCTAGACTTAAATTTGTTATACTTGAACCAAATGGGACTAGAAGCTTGGTCTCGGCCTACAATGGACAAAGCAGATTTATATTATTGTAGTTTTGTGGATTCATTCGTCCTTTTGCCTCCAGCATTACCCACAGAGTACAGTGTGAAAATGTTACGTAAGTCGTTTGAAAAAAGTACTTAATCAAACAACGTTTGCAGATGTGAGTGATAATTCAATAATCTAATGTCCATGTAATTTGAATTTCCCCAGAGATGGCAAAGGGTCCGATCAGTAACGTCTACATCACTGGAGGTTCCTCCGCAAATGGAACCCGTTACCCTGCAAGCAGGTGAGAAGTCCTCCCCGTTACCCCCCCCTCCCCCTTCAAGGTCTGATCTCTCCCCCCTTTCCCTCCACGATCACAAAAAAAAAAGATTCAAATTCAGTTCCGCTCTGCCCGTAGTGACGGCTGCACCGACGGTACCATGGCCTCCAGCTCGAATGACTCTCACTACAGCGGGTCCCGCGTGGAGACCCCAGTGTCTTACATGGGGGACGAGGACGATGAGGACGAGTACGACGAGAACGACGACGAAGACTAACCCGCCTGCGCCTCGCCACTCCCAACAAGCACAGTCCTTCAAACCACCGTCACCGCGGGGCATTTAGACCCCTTTGTGTTTGTGCTCCTTCGACCCTCCCACCCCCCCGTTTCTCATGCCCGTTTTTCTGTCTGGCTTTCTCAGGGGTGTAGATGAATATTGAAAGAACAGAGGTGTACGTTGCGACCGTCTTTTTTGTTACCGACCCTGCAAGGCGGCCTTCGGGCAGGTGTCGTCCAAGGGACTATAGTCTGTGGCCCGGCCCCCCACGCCGAAGTCCTTTGTATGTTTAACCCACTTCTCAATAAGCCATCCCACTTACTTAACCTCTGTAAAACCTGCTGTTGGAGAATGTATACCGTACCCGTTTGAAAAGTTATCCCTACTACTTTGCATTTGCGTATGTCGATGATCAAAGTGTTCTGAGATGGCCAAAGTGTCCTGTGTGTTCATGCAACACGCGGATTGTGAATGACTAATACAGTTGCCATGGCATCCCAGGATGGGACTCCATCAGAAGTGTTGATACTTTTTTTGTTTTGTGTTCCCGGCAATAATTTGTTAGTTTCTTAACCTCCATTGTGTTGGGTCGGCTTCCTTCTGTTCTGTAGGCAGCTTCTTTCCTGATCTTGTTTGCTAGTATTTTTTTATTTTATTTTTTTTTGTATTCTGGAGTTCTCCATCACCGCCCTGTCAACGCCTTGGTAGTGTTTACAAAATGATGGCACCAGCAAGGTAAAGACTTTTTTCAACCCAGGCTCCTAATAGGTAAATAAGCTTTGTTTGTGAATTACGTATATGAATCCTACGACGATTGTAGCTTATAGTATCCTTTAGAGGCCAGTGGTAAAGATAGAACGTACACAATTATTGATGTAACAAAATGTGTGGTTGCATAGGTCTTTATGTATTCCCTTCAAAGATCTCCCTTTTAAAACTTAGCAACACATGTACTGACTCTTCCAAAAACCTTTTCTGTAATCTAATATAAGTTTGCAAATTAAAATATAGATTGTTTTAATAATTTTGTATCTATAATTTGTGGGCTCTATTCCTCAGATATTTGTTCTGCCTTTTTTTTAAACTGAAAATGACTGTTTATAAGACCCTCAACTGATTCTAGACACGTGGTTCTTTTAACAAAGAGCCAATGGCTGAAGACTAGTTCCCAGACTTGAGTGTGCGGTTGACGGGTTTTGGGAGGCGTTGGCTTCTCAGAGGACGGCTGCATGTTAGACTCTCAAGCGGACAGCTGTGAGGTGAGAACTATTGATTATGTGCTCCTGAACTCTCATGATACCAGCGGCTTTTAATTTCCATATAACGACGGAGTTACAGGGGCACTCGCCGTCTGTGTCCTTTAAAAAAAAAAAAAAAGCGGAGCCCAAATGTTTTTGACATGGAGAATCGGTGAGGGCCAAAATGGAGAACGTGCCGCGGGGACGATTTGAAGGCTTTGTTCAGTTTCTGACGCCTGTTTATTGAGTCAGAGCCTGAAGCAGCAGACGTCAAGCAGGTATTTTCATCTTTGAACATGGATGCATATGTGCATTGAATGTTCTCATTCTGGTCTGCACAAAACCGTCCTAAAGCAGTTTCAGTGTAAATGATGAGGAGGGTGAGGGGGGCGTAGTTCTTTGGGTCAAACTCAGCTGACACAGATATTAGTCTGAGATGGTCAAAACAAGCGGGTGTCCTCCTGAACCCCATATTTCGTCTTCTCGACGTCTCCCTGCTAATCTGCGGCTTTGGCACAAAGCAGTGATTCCATCCTGTAAAGATAAGGACTCCCTTTGATACCAGCCGTGACGCTGGCACGTGGCCTTCAATGAGTGTCAGCCATCGTGGCAAGAACTTCAGCTGGACCAGCCACAGAAGAGGTTTGGAGCACTGGGTGTCAATGAACCTTTCTGCCTGTGGACGGAATGATGGGCAGGAGGGGAGGAAGTTGTGAAAGGTCTGTTGTATTCAGCGCAAGATGCTCTTGTTTAACCCCTCAAAAGTTCCGCTGAACTCGAGGGCTGCAGTGTTTGTCCTCCAGCTGTTCTATTTGTGGCCGGTCGGGCCGGAGGAGCCTTTACAGCAACCCACACCGTACAGCTGTGGTTCCACCCGGGGCCAAAGGGCTTCGGGCCCTCTTGCTCCGACCGCTCTGATCTTTAAACGATTTTGATCGCAACTACAATCTGCAAGTTTCAGGTGTAAAGTAACTGCATTTTGGCAGTTTGATGCTGTTCAATGCGATCTCTCCACAGACGTATCAACACTTAATAATGAAAGTACTTTTTTACAGTTTCTGCTGTAGTAGAGTTGAAACTTTGAACTTTTACTCAATGTAATAAGTTACACATCACTGGTTAATCTCTTAAAATGTAACAAATAATTGTTGCTTTGTATTCAGTAACAATGGCCATTTCTTTCTACACTGTCCTGTGTTTTTTAACTCTGCCCAAATACACGCCGGTGTAGTTTTGTGACTGCACTTCGCGCTGTTGCGACACCATCGGACTGAAATCTACTCGGTACTGAAAATTGCAATGACATTTATTTAGCAATGTGGTTATGCAATGCAATTCCATGCAACTATTTACTCCCCACGAAATCACCATCACTGTAGGGCCCAGTAATGCTCCTCTCTGCTGTACATACTGACGCGTCCTTTGCACTGATCGACATTCCACTGTATTTTGACTTTGGCTCTGTGGGTTTCCGAGTTAATCACCAACATGGTCGCTTTGCGTTTAGCGTCCGCTCCGTCAGTGGACTCAAATGCCCCCTTCTTGTGTTGTTCTGTTGCATCATGTGCTTGCACACTTTGTCTGGGGCATTAGGGTGTTAATGGATTACCAAAAGGTGTTGACTCAGGTATGTGTGTGTGTGTGTGTGTACGCAAATGATGGTGATGCAGTACTCTGTGTGCTGGGATCTAGTTGAGATAAGTCTCAAGTTCCCATTTCGCTCTCATGCTGCCTCTCCCACTGCTCTGTGATCTGTGCACATCTTTTTCTCACTTTCGCTTCATTCTTTTACCTCTTTCCCATCAGTAAGCAGCTGCTACATCAGTTTGCTCTTTTTGTAATGTCTCCCCTTTGCGTTGCCTAACAGTCACCGGCCCTCAGCATGGATATTGGAGGACTGACCACAGTGGTAGCTAACTCTGCTTACATCAATGCTCGTGGAAGCATCGATGGCACCAGCACCGCAGCAGCCCGGGATAAGAAGTACCACTCTCGCCTCAAACTGCCCCACATCACCGTGTGCGAGCACCTGCGGGATACCCTGGATTTGGCCTTTGACACCGTCTGCGTGGAACAGCCTATAGGCAAGCGCCTCTTTAAGGAATTCCTGGATTCGAACGCGGAGCACCACGGGGCTTGCCGCTTGTGGAAGGACATCGAGGGATACGACCTGGCGGAGGACTCTGACAGAGCAAAGAAGGCCTCAAAGATCGTCGAGCGCTACATGGACCCCGCCGCCAAACACTACTGCTCGTTCCTGTCAGAGGACATCGTAGCTAAGGTGAAGGAAAGCCAGGGAGCTGCGGGCGACGATTTGTTTGCTGCGGCGATGGCCTCAACGCTGGACTTTCTGCGGGAGGCGCCCTACGCCACCTTCCTGGAGAGCTTGTTTCTGAAAAGGTATCTGCAGTGGAAGTGGCTGGAGATGCAGCCCATGGACGCGGACTGGTTCCTAGACTTCCGTGTGCTGGGGAAAGGTGGCTTTGGGGAGGTGTCTGCCTGTCAGATGAAAGCCACGGGAAAGTTGTACGCCTGTAAGAAACTCAACAAGAAGAGGCTGAAGAAGAGGAAAGGCTATGAGGTGAGAGAACCAGCGTCCCTCTTGCTCATATTCAATTAAATCCAATTGGGGATCCTTGGAGAAGTATGTTTATATTTTAATGACTATAGTGTCATTAATAGTTTGGAAATGCAATATTTTTTAGTCTCTTGTATGTTGATGCATTTACAAATATTAATATTAATAAAAAAGAAAAATGACATCTTAATAATAAATCCACCCTCAGCTTTTCCATAATGTGCCACAAAGTGAGAGCGGTTCTGTAGCATTTCCTCCGGAAAGCACTTGACTGCAATGCAAGCAGCGATTTGTTTAATAAAAGCATTTTGCTGGCGTCCTGCTGTAGAGAAAAGGCGCTGCGCTGGATGGTATTAATCATCGTTGTCCCTGCCTCGTTTGGCTTTATCCTGCAGTATTAAATGCTGAGACCAGGATAGAGTGATTACTGGGAGCTTTAGTGAAAAGCTCTTCTGAATGGAACTTCTTGGCACAGTTACTTCTTGCCCTTGACTTGTCTAAGGTCATTTTTAAATGTACTTTAACCTCTTTTTCAATTGGCATGTTTGTCTTCAACTCCACAGAAGAAAAGTCTTCAGTTTAACTTTTTTTGTTTTAAATTGTCAATATACCATTGTCGTAAAAAAAAAAAGGAATTTTCTAATGTCTTCCTGTAGGGAGCGACGGTGGAGAAGAGGATTCTTGAGAAGGTTCACAGTCGCTTCATTGTGTCATTGGCGTACGCCTTCCAGACAAAGGAGGAACTTTGTCTGGTCATGACCATCATGAATGGAGGAGATCTCAAGTAATTTCACACACTTTTTCTTATTTGACAAACAGAACTTTTTGTTTTTTTTACAATACCTTTTCAATATCTCTGACGTCTCTTGACAAAAGACTGATGTGAGAAAGATGTTTTGATGCTGGGAATACAGTCCTCAAACACTATTCATCCCCGAGCAATGGTCTCTAACTACGGGGACATTAGTTTGTTTCTCACTGACAGTCATGAAATAAAGGTTCAGTAACATCTTTTAAAGATGCACTGAACTGCGGTTTATATGCAAAGTTGAGCTTTACAAAAACATGACGAAAATAACCCTGTGTCGTCCCTTAAAGTCACATCAGGTTGTCTTCATTCAAATAAATCCCTTTAAAATCCCATTTGAATGTGTGCAGACTAGTGTTTGCCAAATGAGAACAGCGCGACCTAATGCAGATGATATACCTTTAGGACGGAGCCCAATCTCACCTGCTCTCTGTTCCCTGAAGGTACCACATCTACCTGGTGGATGAGAACAACCCGGGCTTTGAGGAGACAAGAGCCTGTTTTTACATCGCTCAGATCATCCAAGGCTTGGAGCACCTCAACCAGAAAAGAATCATCTACAGGGATCTCAAACCCGAAAATGTGCTCCTAGATAACGACGGTAAGACATTTTGATTTCAACAATACACAAGAAAACCCTCCCCCGTGTATAAATATGAACTAATTAAGATATTTTCGTGTTGTCCAACCAGGGAATGTGCGCATCTCTGACCTGGGTCTTGCCGTGGAGCTGAAAGAAGGCAAAACACTGACCAAAGGATATGCTGGGACTCCAGGTGGGTCTCATCTGTACCGACGGCGTCCTATTGAGAGCCGTGATTTCTCCGTGAATGTACCCGACATAAACCGCCCCCCAATGGTCCGGCTTTGTCTCTTGCAGGCTACATGGCTCCAGAGATGCTGAAAGGAGAGAAGTACGACTTTTCAGTCGACTACTTCACTCTGGGAGTGACGCTGTTTGAGTTCATGGCTGCCAAGAACCCGTTCAGAAACCGGGGGGAGAAGGTCAGTCACGTTTCACCATTCAACACGTCGCGGGCAAAATGGCCAACTTTGTGGAATAAGTGAGAGGATTGACACTCAGAGCGTTGGTCTCTCGTTTAGGTTGAGCGCGACGAGATGAAAGAGCGCATGCTCACCAGGGTCGTTACCTATCCGGATAATTTCAGTGAGCACGCGCAGGCGCTCTGTGACGGGCTGCTGGCCAAAGAGGTTGATAAGAGGATGAGTTTTAAGAACGGATGCTGTGATGAGATCAGAGCTCACCCATTTTTCAGGGACATCAACTGGAGGAAACTGAATGCAGGTACCGTGTTGTTTTTTGTTCTACACGTTTGTTTCGTGTTGAGGGTTGTGTTAAACATTTGCATTGTTTCTCGCCCCTCCAGGTATTGTGCCTCCTCCGTTCGTCCCCGACCCTAAAGTGGTGTACGCCAAGAGCCTGGATGATGTCGGGGCTTTCTCCTCGGTGAAGGGAGTCGGATTGGACGACTCCGACAAGACCATTTTTGATGAGTTTTCCTCGGGCAACATTGCGATTCCCTGGCAGGAGGAGATGATCGAAACGGGCATTTATGGAGAGCTCAACATCTGGGGTCCTCGCGGCGGCGTCCCAAACGATCTCCGCCGGGAGTCGATCCTCGAGCAGCCAAAGTCATCAACCTGCTGCATATCATAGTCATTGAAACACTTTGAAAATACGTAAAGCACACATACAGACGGACATGTGCTTCTGTAGAGTGTATGCCATTTAATAGAAAGAGCTTTTTTCTTTGAGTTTAGGCTCCTTAGTTTTTACTATCAGCAGCTTAATGAACTTCTGCTGTTAAAATACCAAAAGCTGCATTGTCAGATGTTTCATAATTGCTGACAAAAAAGCACAGCAGATAGGTTATTTTGGTCCTGTTGTCATGAGTCAACTCAGATTTTGTTTACAACAAAACATTTTACTTTAAAAAAAAAAAACATTGTTGAATGAATCAGAAATCAACTGTATGAAAAGGTGCTGGCAAATAAAAGAGCTTGTTCAAATTAAAATCTGAGCTTCATTTCAGTCTGCTGTTTGGATGTAGATTTGCATTTCAAGATTAGGGGGCTCTGGTTGCCGTCCCCCACAAAATATTGAGGGTCAAACACTCCTGCATTCTTTATGACGCTGTCTATTTATGTCAACTAACTGTCAATAAGGAAGTGAGTACATAGAATGAACATCAGACTGTTCCTTCACAGTGCAGTGCTGCAGTAGCTGCTGGCTCTGGACTGTCCAGGTGAAAATTCAGAATAATAAGCCTCTCAGGCTCTCTATTGCTTTCAAATGTTTATTATTCACTAGATCAACACTTCTCTGCATGGGACAAATCAATTTTTTTTCTCTAGAACATATAAAATCAGTGAGGAAAACCGGCTGCATTTTCCCCTTTTAAAACTTGAACACAAAGCCTTTCAAATCAAAGCACCCCCCCCCCCCCCCCTTCTGAAGCCCCTCCATCACTCCTTGGCTGTGGCCTTGTAGATCCTCACCTCCTGCTGTGGGAGCTCAAGGACCAGCGTGCTGTTGAAACTTCTCCTAAAACACTCTGTGAACCTCAAGTCCGACTGGAAGCGCACCTTGTTGGCCCACAGCAGCGTGGTTCGGCTCCCCGCTCGGCAAAAGTGCCGCATGGTTTCCAGCAGCTGTTGGAGGCAGCCGTGGGGGTAGACCACATCTGCTGCCAGCACGTAGTCGTAGCGGAAGGACGGGTAGGGAAAGTCTCGCCCCAGGTCCTGGCCCCAGGTGAGGGCGGCCACCTGAGGGGCGTAGCGGGACCGGCCCTTGGTGTTCCGCAGAAGGTTGAAAGTCAGATTGGGCAGGATGTCTGGCAGGTCGGTCGCTGTCACCCAGGCACCTGGGAAAGAGTGCGAAAGAAAATAGCGGTTGAAATACAGACTAAGGAAAAACGTTTTTTTTTGCTGACTGGTCCATTGTGGCGGATTGAGCAAGGTAAGGCAACAACAAGGTAATTCACATAAAAACATTAAAAACATCCAAACATTTACAGACAGAGATTTACAAACAGTTTACAACATGGAGTGATACGTAAACGAAAAACAGCCGTAAAAACTAAAAATAGAAGAAATTTTTGCAATCTAAGAATGTCTTTAAGAATTCCAAATTGCAGAAATGGTCAATTAAAAGTAGCAGCAAAAAAAAAAATTTTAATCAGGATTTTAAGGAGCTGAGGGACTCTGCAGACCTGCAGCTTTCCTGGAGATTTTTTCAGATATGTGGAGCAGAAAAACTGAACGCTGCTTCTCCGTGTTTAGTTTTTGACTCTGAGCATGAATTCCATCAACATTCCATCCCCCCGACTCTTCCTCCAGCACCACCGTGAGGTTGTCGTAGAATCCGGCTGTGGCGGGTGAAGCAGTCACTCTTACTGATAAAAAGATGCTTCTGTTTGTTATGTATAAGGATGATTGAAAGACGGACCAAAGGGTCACGAGGTCAGTCTGACAATCACAGGAAAAGCTTCACAGCTACAGCCCGCTGGCGTACTTGTGACGCAAAGAAATTGTTGTGGGTGGATATTCATGTTCCTCAGACAATGAAGCAGTGTTTTGGTGACCGGCCGGTGTCCTCGAGTTCCACCAACACCAATGTAAAAATGTGACGTATGAGCAGTTAACCAGAAGATATGCAGCGTATATTAATGCAGTAACAATTTAATACCACATTCAAACAGTACCACTGTTTGAACACAGCACATGTTTTTCTATGATACATTAAAAACAAGTTCTACAAAAATGTCCTAAAATCACTAATTTAATAAATAATTAGTTTTAGTCTGATGTGTCCTGTTATTATTTCAGTGTCAAGATGTACCGGTGAATGTTTAATGTTTGACGCGCAGTGTAAACTGCACTTAGACTCACCGAGCAGCCCGGCCACCGTGGAGAGCAAGCCGGTCCCGGCCCCGATCTCTAGCACCGCCTTGTCCATCATGCTCACTTGTTGCTGGTTGTTCTCCAAGAACTGGCTCAAAGCCACGGCCTACAAAACAAACTCTCGTCACCACGTTTGCCTCAGCAGAGGAGTCGAGAGAAAGTGCACGGGACGCGTACCCCCGGCCAGATCAGAGCGCCGTACGTATCCATGGATTCACGGATGCTGATGTCGTGACCAGCGATTAAAAAAGTCTCTCTGCCCAGCGTGTAGTAGACACTCGGCTCCCAGATGTTCCTCCTGTCCAAAGCCTCTCGTGCCATCGCGTTCTGGTCTGTTAACGCTGCAGAGGAGAGAATTATGCTGCCGATTTATGGGACTGTTCATTAGAACAAATCCATCTGTTTGCATGTGTTTCTCTGCAGCACAGACGCCCAGACGAGTGATGCAGAGCACAGATATTCACATTGCATCCAACACTACCTCCATCTGTGGGACTCTGCTCCACCAGCAGTTTAGCCTCTTGTTCGTCATCCTCCTCCTTCTTTTCTTTCGTGATGCTTCTGTCGGACATGTTGGATTTCCTAAATCATAATATGGTTTATTTTTCAACTAGGTTTTCACATACAGGTCTGAAATAGAAAAAAATAGTAAAAAACAAAAGCACTATAAGAAATATGTATGTATTTTTTTCAAATGATTATTAGGAGGCAAGTAAATGTGCAAAAAGTGTTTTTATGAAGAATGTTAATTGAATAAGCCCAAGATTTTCTGGTTACTGATCTCTATGAAAGTAAGAACGTTGGTGTGTGGAAGGACCCCCTAAAGCCATAGGCCCACATGTCTTTTCTGTTTCGCCACAAATAGTTGTAAAACAGTTGATTGTCTGCAATATTTCGCACATACATACAGCTTTACTATCTGTCATTTTAAGCTCACTTAACAACAAAAACTTAACTTAACAAGACTTTTAACTTTTTAGTTATCTGGATTACCCCAAAACAAAAACGTTTTATATTTCGTGCGCATAATTAAATTATATGTGTGTTTGCAATTAATTTTTGCTCTGTATAAGTTGGAATGGGTTACGAGTGGATAGATTTAGTCCACTCTAAGACTAGATTTAGTTAGTCCCCCGTCTCTTTGGCCCGTCATTGACCCCAGAAACACATTCAGCTGGATCTCCATTCTAAAAGGACACAGTTGCATGTAATCCACAGAGAATCATTATCATCAGAACGTAAGTGAATCACTTCCCATCCACCAGAGTGAAAGCGTTACGTTGCTAAAACATACCTGGATGCTGCAATCGCCTGTGGCTCCTCTTTTCTCTTTGTTCTGGTGTTCTTAAACGCAGCGTCGCTGGTGACATATAGCCCTGAGCGAGGGCGGGGGGGTATTCGGGCGCAGATTTATATTCTGTGACAGAGAGATGAGCATCCCGGCCCCCTCCCACCACACCAACAACAACTGCCAGTGTGTATATTATCCATCTCACTGTAGACTTTTGAGGCTTTGAAATCAGATCCAGCATTTTGTATCCTCTGAAAGTCTTTGGCAACAAATGCTGAATGCCTTTTGATTGCCTCTCATCTTCAACTAATCATAGTTTCATATAAGACAGCAGGGACAAGCAAATATTTGAGAACTGCATAGTTTCACACCGTGCCAATATATTTATACATGTACGTATGTAGATTTTTTGGGATGGATGTTTTTCCACCTGCCAGGCTTCACATGAAATAGTCATAGTTTATAAAACAATCAGCGGGAGAGTGAGAAAAACCTGGATCACAGACACCTCTGTACCAAACATTATTCCATCCCTATGTGCCATCGCTCCACCTGCAAGCTTCTTCATCATACCTCCTCCAGTTAGCTCCAATTAGACAATCAACCGTTCAAAGCAGTTATGTTGAGGAATAATTGGGATGATATGACTCCCTTTGAGTTGGGTTATTAATGTTTACTTTGAACCTTCCTCGTGACTGCAGCCTCCTCCGCGCCGCATAAACAATCAATAAAAGAAATATCAATATTATTTTGGGCCGTTTGGTTGTTGCTTCATTAAACAGTGACGCTATAGGGAGAGGAAATGAATGCGAGGGATAAACTGTTTTTCTGAGTTGTGATGCTGCAACTTGATACTTGTTGCTCTTTAACAGTCTTTGCAGACTTGAGCTGCCACTTAAAGTGGAACATGGACTCAAATATCCCCTTTAGCAAACATTGATAAGCTTCCACACATATATTTTTAATCATATCCAAACATCCATTGGTCTGTGTTTGTATGTATATATATATATACATACAAAACACACACACATATATATATATATATATATATACATATATAAATAAGTATATGATGTATTGCAGAATATATTGTGTTACAGTGAACATCACATGCAGAAAGAAACATTGTCACAAGGTAAGTCAGATTAAAATGATTAATGCCTTACCTCACTATTTTGATTGTAATTTCACAAATCATGAAAGTTTTTTCAAACCACAATGAATGAAAAGTAGGAAAACAGGCACACATGTATAGGAAAATACCTTAAAGTTGTGCAATGCATTAAAAAGATAGACATATTATAAAGTCTGCATTATTTGTTGTTAAAACTTAAACCTAAGAGGCAATTATATGACTTTTACATTCGCACCTTTGATATGAGCAAAAAGTATTTTTTCTGACCACACACTTTGTTGTTTGTTATTTTTGCATGCATCAAAACATACAGATTAGTACTACTGTTCATATCTGCACTAAAAGCCTGACTCCAGTCCAGCCTGCGACACAAAGTGGCACAGAGTGGCATTCAGCTCAGTCGGGAGGATCCACCGCCTGTGTGTGTGAACACTCACTCGCACCAAAACAGGGCAGCGGGCAGCTGGTGGAGAAGCTCAAAAATGACTTGAACTGACAGATGGCGAGCAGCACCACTGAGTCACTTACTTCTAAACAGCAACACTACAATAGGCTGTCGAGGTATTCTGGGATTTCCAGAGAGCTACGATGTCAACGCCATAAATCCAACGGCAGCTACTCCATTCATCAATCACTGTAGCTGAATGGTAGAATTCACAGATGTTCTTTTTTTGCCAAAATGGCTCACGTTTTATTGACGTAAACGGTGATCTCTTAAATCCAGCAGAAGACCCTTTTCCAGGTAGTGGAACAATGGAGAATCTGCAACGCTCACACGTGCCAACTAATGCAGTGACGGATTGTAACATTTTCACTATAAGCAAATGAGTGTGTGTGGTGGTGGTTGTATCTATACAGCCGGAGGGGCAGTGAGGTATTAAAACAGGAAGAGGAGCTGCCAGTCATCGCTTTGGAGGCGGTAATCCTCACCTGCACTTGCAAAGCTCAGGAAAAAGGTGATGTGGCCGGTGGAAAATGAGTCAGAGTCACACACTGCAACATGTGAGCCCCTGCAGGATTTACATCAGCCGCATGTGCAGCGCGAGTGTGTGCATATCAGTTAATGGGCGCTAAGCTGCTGTACTTTATAGAGGGAAGGCCAGGGTTGGAATCCAGTGAGTCCAGATGCAACTCTGACAGAATGACAGCAATGCTGCCGACAGTGAACCTGAAATCTCATTGTGAGCAGCTTTCATCGGCTTAGCACGGCACCACAAGGATGGATCGTTTACGGAACCCAACAGGTACAAAGGACACATTGAAATTATGGCTTGCTTTTTTAGGGATATAACCACAACAAGGTCATGAATAAATAGAAGTAATTTTTTATTTACAGGATATATAGTTGTTCTGATCTTCCCGTTGAATTGAATAAAATGTTTTATGTTTAATTCCTTCAGCCAATCATGCATCAAATTGCACAAATGAGCAGCCAACTCACTGAAAGGGGTAGGAGCAGATAAATGGCTGCGCTTCCCAGCATGTGAAGTCATTGAACTTCCCTGAAACAATAAGCAGATCCGAAAGTCAGACACATCGGTTGACATTCTTCTTTAGTGTAACATAAAAGTATTTTTCTCCCTCCAGTTCAGCTACAGCATTGTGACTCTCACCTCGTGGCAGCACTTCCACACAGTCCTCAAGATTCGACGTGTTATTGGGCTCCCCCCACAGCCAGTCAGCGTAGCTCCAGTGGGATCCGTCCAACCAGATAAAGCGGCCGGTCTGACAGACAGCAGGTGGTTAATTGATGGATAATCACATGAGGGGCTTGTTAATTCAATTTATTTCCCACATACAAACACAGCAATGAAATAAACCGCGTTTGATTATGTGATTAGTGAAGGTGGGGAATACATCATGAGCATCATAAGACCCGTTACTATCTGACTCATTACACACACACACCTTTAAATATCGTAATCCTCCGATCCAGGTGCGAGTGAGGAATCCGTTTTGCTGCAGCATCATGTTCATCACCTCTCTGTGGATGCGTTGGCCGGTGATGGAGGCCAGGTGTCCCGCGGCGAAATGCTCCTGGCAGAAGAACTGCAACGAAAGGGATTCGACAGAGTGAGATTATGGACCGTGCTGTGTGTCGCTTAATAAGTTTAATTTCATAAAGGTTTCCTGGTGAATCTATGACGCACACACAGTGTTAATACCTCTGCATCCGAGGCCGTCTTTGGCCCCGTGAAGAACTGGTAACACGTCCCGTGGAGCAGCACACCAGGACAATGGCTCTTCCCTGTGGTCAAATGTGAAATTACAGCAATGACAGGTTGGATTCAAATTTAAGGATAGGTTCACTTTTATTTTCCAAATCTTAAACAAAACTCCAGTGTACCTAAAGAACAACATTTCGTCCTTGTTGCATTTATTCCCTCTTTCCTCGCTGTGTTTATGTCTTTACCTTCATTGTCTTGATTTGGTGATGGTCTTGTTTCTTCTGGGTTTTTCACTCCCTGCCTCAATGGCTGTTTTCTCAATGCCACACTATTGTGACCTTCCATTTCTGGGAGACCCACTGAAGACCGCTTCTCCCCTTCTTCCACGATACTAGCCCGTGGCATGACCTGCTGACCGACCTCTTCAGGCTCCAGCTCCATGATTGGTTCTTCGTAATCAATATCACTCCTATTTGCGAGAGGGAGACTGACCGAATTGTGATTCTGAAACGCTGCCATCAAATGGTTTTCCACTTGTGAAAACTGCATGCTGTCTTCCTCCAGTGGTTCCAGCTCCATGATTGGCTCACCCATTCCATATTTTCCCTCCATGTCAATGTGCCTCTCTTCTAAATCCTGGCCCGTTTCAAGCTTCCCTTCAAGGTCAATCAGCGCCATCTCAACCTCCGGCTCTGCATCGGCGTTTACTTTAACCATAACCTCTGGATTCAGATGAACTTCTGGCTCCACCTCAGCCTCTAGATCCTCCTTTACATCTGGCCCCGCTTCGACATCTGGTTCTTTCTTAATCTCTGCGCTTACTTCGCCGCCTGGCTCCTCGCCAACTTGTGGCTTTTCCCGGATCTCTAGTACTTCCCCACTGTGCTTCGGAGACAATTCTTCCTTCTTCTCCTCGGATCCTGGCCTGACTTGTGGCGCAGGTTCCTCCACCACCACATGACCCTGCACAGGAAGCAGGTCTCCCAGCATAGGACTCAACTCGGGGCTATGTTCCACACCAGGAGCAAGTGGTGACATTCCCAGAGCCACTGCAGGGACCAAATAACAGATACCAATGCTGGTGAAATGATGCAGATTGCCTTACCTGCCGCCATTGTAGGAATTATTAGAAAATGTGACTTTGGATGCAGACGGTAAAACAGGAAACTGCTGAGTCATGTTAGGTCAGGTTGTGTTTTCATATGGTGATTTTCAAGTTTAGTAGTTGCTACAATCCTCTAGTTTAATAAACAACAATAAGAATGATTCGTACTTGTTTTGATGAAATGAACACGCTGTTGGTGATAACTTCACTCTCTACATGGAGGTTACCAAACCTACCTACTAAAGCACATGTAAATGCATTTTAACTTTAAACATAGTCTTCTTTGACCGATCTCAAACTCAGAATTGGAAAAACGTAAACATTTGTGGAGGAATGCTGTAACGAAATGTCGTACCTGCCAGGCTGAGTGAGAATAACGCCAGCGTCTTCATATTCATCTGTTTGAATGAATCTGTATTTAGGATAGAAGACGAAGATTTCACTTGCTTCTCTTTGCGTCTGATATTTATGGGTTTGGTTGATCTTTATTGACACTATCAGTCCTGCCCCTTTTATTCCACTTCTGTCTGTAAGTCATAAACAACAGTTACCTTATCTAATCAAAAGCTCTTATTTTTCTCTTTTGCTTCCTCTTGAAATGCAGCAACAGAATTAAGGAAGTAGAAAGTAGTTTATTGATTCCTAAACGGAAAATAGGTAAGTAAGAAGATTGTTTCCAGACACAATATTAAATAAAAAACACAACATAAAATATGACTAACAAAACAAACTATTTTGCTCACAAACGAGCAACAAAACTTAAATAATTGACGTGCAATTCTCACACCGAGCTTCCTCTTGGATTAGACTTTGACCATTAACTGTAATTCAGTGATCTTATAAATTTCCCGTTGTCGTGTTTGTCATTGAACTCCTTAAGAACTGGTGTTTTCTTTTTTAATAAAATAACAAAGGGCGAGACTGTTGTCAGGAGGAAACAAACCGGCCCAGAGAAACTGAAAAAAACACCTTTAATTTTTTTAGATCTGTGTCAGCCGTCGCCGGGCCTCATGTTGTTGTTGTGTTTTCCGGGAATATTGAACAAACAATTACAATTATAAAGATATTTATTGTGCGTTGATTTAAACTAGCTGTCCCTCCTGCTTAAATTCTGTTGTTTCTTCACTCGGTTGTAAAGTACAGTACGAAAATTACTTATTGTGAAGTTTTCAATCATTACATTTCTTGTATTTCTTCCTAAGTTTGATCTTTGATTGCGTTCCCGATCTCATTTTCTATCTTTTACCTGCTGAACATACTGAAGCTGCCTACAAAGTACATACTGCAGTTTAATTCCAACGTACTACTTCATTATAAAAACATCCCACCTTGAACTTTGACTCTTGTGCTCATGTGTGCGCTGCGCAGAGGATTGTGGGTCAGGGCCCCCCCCCCTGCACCCTGGTGTTTTTGCAATATTGCATTCGACATACATTTATTGGGACATACTTTCATGGAGCATCATTGCTGATTCAGCAATGTCGTTCTGTCTCATGCTGCTTTCACACAGTTTTGAGGAAACATGTCATTCAACCTGGAAACCGTAGTAAAGGGTGAACACTGGGAATTGAAATAAAACACATATATGTGTAGATAGATGTTTTACTAATCGTAAACATGTTCAACTTGTTTACTATTAGTAAAACATCTTGGTTCTCCAGACCTTAAAGAGAGATGTTTATGTTAAAATGAAATCAATCCAGGTTCACGGTGTTTTGTTGAACTTTGTGCCGTCGAGTGTGAGTGGGACAGCTGTTGAAGGACACACACTGGTTGTGTCACCGTCGATCCCACCGCACTTAAAGTCCCGCCTTCGTTCATACGAGCTTCACTATCTGGAAGAAACGTGTGCAGAACCAGGCAAACGTTGGGACACGTTTTCTCATTGAATTGAATGAGAAAACGTGTCCAAACCTTTGACTGCTACTGCACGTGTGAACCATGTTTGTTTGAAGGGAACAGTGTGTTGTCACGGATGTGTGTGTGTGTGTGTGCACCACGACAGCAGTGTGTCCGGCTCTCAGCAGAGCAGCTGGGATCACTGATTGTCAACAGGTGTCGCAGTGGCCATTTGGCGACTTTGTATCCCTCTCGTACGCGTATGCACACGTGTCTGCATGGATGGCCCCTGTGTGTGTCTTTGTGTGCACATATGGCCACAAGTGTAGGCATGTGTGCACATTAACGGGAATGAGCGACAATGAGCTGTTGTGTGGCCGGTGGTGGAGAGAAACCTAATAGCCAAGGACACAGTAGCTCAGCCAGCAGCTGTCCCGTCTCTGCACCTCCTATTACACCCACAGCTCTAACCATGGGGATATTTGTCTTTATGCAATTACACTGAGGATTACTTGTTTTTAAGAAATTATGTCACCAACGAGGCAGTTGAGAAAACTAAGCACATTTCTTTTCGTCTTGAGAAAAACATTTATATACTTATTTGTTCTTCTAAATGAACAATGATTTTTTTCTTGGTACTTGTGAGGAATTGTTCTTCAGATACCTCAAGAGCTCAATGCCACTTTTTAAAAACTTTCTTCCATGCAAGTTTAGTTTAAATGATTTAGTTTGCACATAATAGTGATGATATATTTTTATTGGTTTACGCTTTCAAGGCACGTGGTGACTCAGACAATCAAGCAATGTCTCACTCCCAATGGCTCACGTCTCCAGCTTCAAGCTTCAAGCATCCTGTTTATTGAGAAAAAAACAAACCTAGTGGTAATGTGGCATGATTTCACCCTCAGACTTAACGGACTGCCTGTTGACACGCTGCTGGCCTCCCTGAGCGTCGGAGGGCAGCAGCAGCAGCAGCTCTGCACTCCTGTGCACGCTCCACGACAGTTGTCCAGGAGACGCCAGAGCGCACGCGCCTGCTGCAGATGCAACTTGGGGAGGCTGCTGAGAGTTTGGAGTAAAACTCACGTCCACACGGGACAGACACATGCGAACCAGCAGGACGGACCAGACATGGACACCATGAAGTTATTGGCGCTGCCTCTTCTCTTCGCTTTGATGCACAGTGAGTTTATTTCTATTTGTTAAACAATGAGAAGTGGTTTATTGCACAAGAAGAAGCTGATGGGCTTGTAGATGTGGGATATCGATAGAGTTTTTTTAGAGGAAGAAGTACATTAAGTTGTGCAACAGGGCAAGTGTTAATAGGCACGTTTTAGAATTCTGCTTGTCTATATTCCCACAGGCGTTGTGTGTTATCAACAGGAAACTCTTAAAATGATAAACCTTTCTAAAGATGTGCATTAAAAATAATATAATATAATAATAATGTGTTTCCGATACCGAAGGAGTGATGTGGGGGGTCCAGCCTAATGTTTCACTTTAACAAAAAGAAGACATTTTGACTTTGCTCTTGTTTTACTTTTTTGGGGTGTAAATTAAAAGATGAATAACCCTCTGTCATTTTTCTGCACTACATTTCTTCCTAAATATTTGGAACAATGAATCAGAAATACTGAAAAATTATGCGATTTGCCAACAATTTAATTGAAGAATCATTTTTTTATAACAGATTTTTTTTCTCTAAGCGATGCAGTTTTGGCTTCGTGCAACCAATTAACTAGATGATTAGAACTCCTAATGACTTCAACATGAAGCAGACTGATTGCTATGTTTTTATTATCCTTAATTTGTAAGATTGAATTAGTGCACGTGAGACCTGTGATGTGTTCCCGGCCTGCATCAGAGGGTGACGTTGTGCAGGGAGTGGCAGCGTTTGGGCTCCCTGTTTACATCAAACTCAAGATCCACAGGGTGATGAAACGCGTCTCCCGGCCCTGTGGAGGAGCCTCAGATCCCGACCTTTCAGTTTGACGATGGCCCCCGGCTGACCCTGTCGCTGACTCAGATGAAAACGACAACTCGCTATCTGGAGAAATGCATTTGAAGTTGCGGTGGGATTTCTCAGGGGCAGGAGTCTGCTGTCCAAACAACATGCTTTACGTTGATAATTGCAGCTTTGACGTGTGTTTTGATCTTTCTTGACTTTACTAATGAGGTCCAAATTTCCTCAAAGCGATTAAAAGATTCAGATATCCTCAGCTGGGACAAGGCTGGCGAAGAGAGGCCTTTTCTTCTTAAATACTAATGTCATGGTGTTTTGATCGCTAGTACTGCATTAAAAAGGGTATAAGGGTTTTAAACAGTGCACATTCATGTCATTTGACATTTCAGAATTACATGTATAACATCAATGACAATATGGACATCATGTCTTCAACATGACCCATAGGTATGCTGTAGGTCAACATCAGTTCACTGCAAAACGATTCAGCTCAGAGGTTAAAGGTCTCGGTTAGACTGAGGGTCGGGTTAAAGGTTCAATCACCGTGGGGCCTCACAAGTGTGTTGTGCAGATATCTGGGTGTGTGTTATCGAGCCAGCTGGGGAGGGTAGGGTTACTGTCACAAAGACCTGCTCTGTCTGCAAAAGATGTGTGCGCGTGTGGCAAACACACACACACACACACACACACACACACACACACACACACACACACACACACACACACACACACACTCACCGTCACCATGTGTTCACCTCATAATGCCAAAACAGACGCATGGTTTGATTTTTCCCAAATAAAAGAGTCTCCAATGTAACTGTCATGTTTTGTAGTTATGTCCTTCACAGGGAGCAGCACTGGGTTTATTGCATTTTATGTTTGCTATACAAAAAAAACACACATTTAATCAATTGAAATATACTAATATTCATTTATATTTTGGTAAAGCTTGTGTGGAAACTTGTTGCCATAGAAAACCATCATCAAGGAATACAAGCTGACTACCGCCGCTGGATTTGAACAATTATTGTCATTTTCAGCATGTTTGTACTTCTATGCATTTTTGTGGGGGAACTTAATGTGTGTGTGTGTGTGTGTGTGTGTGTGTGTGTGTGTGTGTGTGTGTGTGTGTGTGCTGGTGGGACAGAGGTTATCAGGTCGGTGTAAGGTTCTTGTCAGACAATCATCCATCACCCACATTCCTGCACACCACCGCTCCTGGTACCAGCAGGATGAATCTAAACACATACGTGTCTGAGGGTTCATGTGTGCATCCACACTAAAAGAGAGCCGATATGCACTGTGAATTGTTACAACTGTTATATGAATACAAGGCTGCTTTGTGCGGACTGATGTTTATTCTGCTGGAGTCTTTATCCTGTTTACACCTTCATGTTTCTGATGCACTGGAGTCCAAAAAGCTCCAACACATGCTGTATCTAAAAGACGGTAAAACCATCTAACAACTCACGACCACTGGTTGGTGCGCTGTCCCCTGCAGGTCCGGTCTCCGTGTCGGTGACGGTGAGCAGCAGTAAACCCAAAGTGGAGGTCCACGAGCACACAGGTGAGACTGTGCAGCATCATCCGTTCATCCTTCAAAACCTCAACTGAGCACAACGCTACAGAACAACATTGTATAATGTGTCTGGAATATTTTTCCAACTTGAAGTCTTTGTTTTATCAAATTCACCATATTTTCCAGTGGGTTTTTCCATCCAGTTGGTAGAAATAAAAATAGTAATAACAACAAAAGAAAAGTTTGCATTATGTTTTGGTGTCCGAATTGTAATATCAGATGAGTGGGACTTGAGTGGTGTTGATATTAAGTAATGGCCACATTTAGGAATAATTTCACATCAAAGATGAGACAGTGGGTGAGATGATTTATTTAGTCCATCTTAAATGAGAATACCAGATACATTCTATGTTTTTGAATAATTTGGAATATTAACTAAGGGAAAATAAAGTGGGAAAAACAGAACAATACAATACACATGCTTAATACAAAACGATTGCTGCTGTGCTCACAAAGCAGCGTTCCTGCTTCGCTGTCTGTCCTCAGATGCTGTGCTCGCCTGTGAGTTCCGGACAGAGAAAGATCCGAACCCTCGAATCGAGTGGAAGAAGAAAGGAAAGGGCGTGACATTTGTGTACTTTAATCACAAGTTCACTGGTCAGTGAAAGACCGTTACCGCCCAAATGTATTTGATTCTCTGAGCTGAAATCGCTGATGTTTTGCTGCTTTCCTCCCACCTTCCTCCTATTATTACCCTTTGATTTATCTTTTCTTTTAAACCATTAGTTACGCTTTTCTCCATCCTCCATCACCTCCCACCACAGGCTCCTACGCAGGACGGGCGGAGATGGAAGGAGCGACGCTGACAATACACTCTGTTACCCAGAAAGACTCTGGGGAGTACCGCTGTGAGGTGACTGCTGGCGAGGACCACGTCAACCTCGGGGAAGCCATCGTGACCCTCGATGTGCTCGGTAGGAAGGGAACACGTGCTTCCTGCACATGTCGTGGTGACTGTATCTTGTGTTTGACAAATGACAGTCAATTGAACAAGACGTGAATGGAACAGGAAAAGAAGAAAAATGTTTTTGATGAAATACTCAAAATGATCTCTGACACATATTAAGCGGGACAAGAGACTAGATTGATGCTCTCAGTTACAGCTGGTTACGTGCTGCATACGTACCATAATGCGAGCCGGTACTGGTACTGGTACTTAGTTTAGCGTTTTCTGCATTTCAGTGTCACGGTGAGGGAAGATCGTTTGCTAGATTAGCCGAAAACGAGCATTCCCATGTGGTTACTTTACAGTTTCTGCTCTTCAGGGAAAAATATCACAAATATCACACTACAAATTGGCATCAAAATGAAAAATCTAATTTCACAAGATAAATGGTAAAACATACTGACAAAAACTTGTCAACTGATAGAGCGAGTGAATCATTAAACCCCTTGTGTTTGAAGGTAGACAGAAATGTACATCTGGGATTTGTACCCCCCTGTGCCTCCTCAGTGCCTCCTCACGTCCCGTCCTGTGAGGTGCCGAGCTCTGTGTTTGTGGGCTCGGGCCTGGAGCTTCTCTGTAAGGACAAACTCAGCGTGCCGCCCGCCACCTACCGCTGGTACAAAGACAACAAGGCCCTGACGGCCACCGCAGATTCTCCGTACAGCGTTGACACTAACAAGGGCACGCTGGTGAGTTCACTCGAAATTACACGCGCTCAGTGCACCGAGGGGTCCACAGACTGTGTTATTTGATACGCTCTCCTCTTGTGTTTGTGTGGAGCAGAAGTTTAAGAGCGTGTCCAAGACAGACGCAGGGATGTACCGCTGTGAGTCTTCCAACAGCGCCGGGGCGCCCAAGAGCTGTGTGTCCCAACAACTGAAAGTCATTGAATGTATGTGGTGTTCCCTCTTTCACGTTTATGTGTTTGGCTGCTCTCATCAAAGGCTGATGAACTTCCCTCTCTCTCTCTTCTCCTTCTAGATCCTTGGAACATGACGTATTTGATCACAGGTGCTGCAGGCATTCTGGCGCTCGTCCTTTTCTGTTGCATCTGCGTGTGTGTGTGCCGACACCGAGGCTGCTGCAGGAGTGAGTAGTGTGACGGATGTTTAATAGACTGTATATGAGGCGGCTTGTTTGCGTGTGTGAAAGAGGTAATCATTGCTTTTACATTTGAGACATTTATGAAACATGAGGTGATGGGCAAAATCCACCACAGTTGGATTAAATATTCCCTTTTTAGTCCCTTATGAGGTTGGTATTTCTAGGTTTTATCTTCTGTCTTTGTTGGACTGAAGCTGCAACAACAACAATTAATCATTTGTTTTATGTTGATTGTTTTTGAGGTTCCCAGACATGTCTCCAGTAACACAGTATACATTTTTTGTTAAGTAACTGCCAGGCTTTTGTCACAGCAAGGAGATCATGTGCATCGTGAAAATATATAACTATAATCAAGTCAAAGAATGGCTTGAATGAGTGCTGTCTCTGTGCAGGTTGCAAACAACATGGGGAACAGGGCCCCTTAAGGGGGCCAGTCTAGGAGACAAGTGCCAGTCTAGGAGACAAGTGCAGCTTCAAGTTCAGACTGTGTATTTAGATCAGCCCCTTAAGTAAAAGTTAAGATAAAGTACGAATACCAAAAAAAGCCTCAATGATGACGTAGCGCAACATTCAGCTGCTAACTAGACAGATATTTCCCTCCGGAGGGCTGCAAGAGAGTGATTACTGGACTTACGTTGTCCAAGTGGACAGAAACAACAGCCTTAATGCATGCTTGCTTAAATGTAATTAATACAATCCATCACTGACAACCGATTAGGAGTCACGTGACGCTTCTTTGGCAAGTATGTACGTGATCATTAATGTCACCCTTTGTTCTTTGTTGTTTCCCCGAACAGAAGACAAGAAGACAAAAAGGTAACGGTTTCACTTGTCATTTGTATTCTTGCTTTGCCTGAAGATGCGTGTTATTCGCTGCTAATGAGCTCCGACTGAAGTGCCTCCCTTTGTGTTTCAGTGCCATGTCCTACAACCCTCCTCCCCCCCCTCCCATCCGCAATGTGAGTGATCATTATTGTGCTGGGGCTCGTCTTGTTCAAATTCTGTTGGGTTGACGATAACGGTCCCTAGCTAATTGTAGGAACTGATTGGATGTACGTGTCTCCTCTCTCTGCAGATCAAGCATTACAAACAAACTCACTCCTTCATGATCTGATCACGTTGACGTTGACAAACCACCCGCAGACGCTTGGACGGCTCACTGCTTTCTGGGACGGACAGATCTTCAGACATTAAGCTAAAACTGAGTTAAACAGATTTAAAAAAAACCGCGATGCTTTCTAAGCTCTGGCTTTTATGGGTTAATAGTTTGAAAGGCAGTCAATACTACAAACTCACAGGTCTGTAAATATGGGTTTAACTCAGCTCTTTCAAATGTTATCACACGTTTTCTTAGATTGTCTTTCCAGTTGATCTGAGGTTTGCAGTATCACATGTTTTAGCTCTCTTACGCCACCTATATACAAGTGTTATTTGTACAAGACACATACTGAGCTACTGTATAGATTTTATCCTTTTTATTGCCCTTTGTTTATTTTTAGATACAGAAATGTTGGTTTATACTAGAAGTTATTATTTTTCTCTATGTCACTTTTGCTATATGCTTGTTGTGTTGATCTCATAAATCTTCGGTTGTATAAATTTGAATGGGTATTGAGCAACAGATGAACGGGTGTCTGCACACACTGAACGATGCTTTGGAAGAATTGTAGATACTCTTTTATATATGTCTTGTTCAATAAAGAAAGATGAAAGCTACAGAAGGCCCAGAGTCTATTGACACATTGCGGGTACAAAGCCAGCCAGAGGGACGTTTAGTGGAGCTTTGATCAATGCCATTAAAAACAGCATGTGTCTAACATATCAATATGTGGACAATTTGAAGAACAATCCACAAAAAGAAAAATATGTGGTTAGCGTGCATTGTCCTGTTAATCTTCCTTCTATCAAGCAGCTTCCCTTGTTCAGAAAACAATGTAGGTGACTGTGATCAATACTTCTGTGATGACCACTAGATGGCATGAAAGTACTGACTGACTCCACTCGTACCAGCTCCGTCTGCACAGGCCTACAGCTTCACCCATTATCTCACTGTGAACAGCAGCACTATTGTTCTCCCCCCTTGTGTACTCGTTCTTCTGCGTATCCTGCCGCTCATAAATTACATTTATTGAAAAGCACTGACATGCTGCAGCTGGACAAAGATGCATGCTCTGTGCATGGACTCAAGGTTCAAATATCTGACTCGTGTTCATGTTAATGGACACGCGTTTTGGATGTTGTTACATCCGGCTTGTGCATGATGTGTAACCGCTACGTTACAGCCAGTGACGGGAACCAGTGACAGAAATCTGTTCTGGTGCGCGGTCGTAACCCCCTCTAATCACAGCATTACGAGCATCTAATTGATCTATGACTGTCTGTGCTCAAGCCTTTCCCATCAACCACTCCGACTGCAACGAAACAACTCCAGTCCAGCTCTAAAATATGCAAATGTTCCTCAGCGGTCTGAGAGACCACTTGATTACTTTGAGCACAGTGACAATGCAAGTTGAATTAGTGGAAGGTTTTTTGGGGATGTATTCATAAGCCCACGAGGACTGAGACAGGACTACGCCAGAAAACCTGTCATCACCGAAAGGAACAATTGCTGTGTTGCTTTTGTCTGCATTGTGTCGGGCAACGTTTGCTCTTGCTCCTGTGTTTTATATAAAAGTAGCTCTTGTGGCAGCTATTGACAGAAAATACTGTGCGTTTTAAATGTCTAGGTTCTTTGCTAAAGTACAGTAACAATACCACAATGCAAATGTAAAAAAAATACTCCACCAGAAGTAAGTAGTTGGTACTAAAAATAATGAACTGTTCCAATACAGCTGGTTGAGATTAAGTGTAAAAACTGTTAGCAGGACGTACGTAACCACTTCATCATTCTTGTAAGTATAGTAAAGCTTTTGCGGATCCCAGAGGAGCTGGTCTATTCAGCAGCACTGGGTATGCGGAGCCTTTAGTCAATCAGAATGCATCATTTCTATAAGTAGATTCTATAAGCTAACTGTTAAATGTAGTGTGTGGTGCAGTAATAGTTGCCCTCTGATACGTAGTCAATAGCCTAACAATAAGTCAAGTCAAGTCAAGTCATTTTATTTTGTATAGCCCAGAATCGCAAATTACAAATTTGCCTCAGAGGGCTTTACAGTCTGTACACATACGACATCCTCTGCCCCGAAACCCACCATCGGCACAGGAAAAACTCCCCAAAAAATGAAAAAACCCTTACAAGAGGGAAAAAAAGGGAAGAAACCTTAGGGAGAACGTCAGAGGAGGGATCCCACTCCCGGGATGGACAGACTACAATGGATGCCATGTGTACAGAATGAACAATGTATAATACATGCAATTCCTATGACAGAAATGATTCAAGTAATTGTGAGTAGTAAGCCAGGCGCACAGCAGGACCACTGCAGAGGCAACCACCATCAGATAGAACCACCATCCACAGAATCCTGTGGGGAGGGAGAGCACAGAGATTTTAGGAGAGGGTAATGTCGGTTTATGAGTAAAGTAATATGATTAATATCTAAAATAATGATGATGATGATGATGATGGCAGCAGCAGGCGTCAGCATGGCCACGGTAGGTGTCAGGACCAGGGTCCCGAAGGAACCACGATCTACGGAGACCTGATAGGGGCGAAAGCACAAAAAAAAAACTCCCGGAAAGAAGCTGAATTAGTCATGTGCATTAATAAAACTTGAATTATGGTAGAAAGAGAGGCAGAATCAAAGAGGAACGTTTTAAGTTTTACTTTAAAAGAGCTGACCGAATCTGCCCCCCGGACTGAAAGTGGAACCTGGTTCCACAAAAGAGGAGCTTGATAACTGAAGGCTCTGGCCCCCAGCCTACTTTTTAAAACCATAGGAACAACAAGTAACCCAGCATCTATGGAGCGCAGTTGCCTTGTAGGGCAATACGGTGTTACAAGCTCTTGAAGATACAACGGTGCCTCACCAGCAAGTGCCTTGTAGGTGAGGAGAAGTACCTTAAAATCTATTCTTGATTTAACAGGGAGCCAGTGCAGAGAAGTTAATACAGGAGTGATATGATCCCTTTTCTTAGTTCTTGTTAATACACGTGCTGCAGCATTCTGAATCAGCTGGAGAGGCTTAAGAGATTTATAAGAGCAGCCTGATAACAAAGAATTACAGTAGTCCAGTCTGGAAGTGACAAACGCATGAACTAATTTTTCTGCATCACTTTGAGACAGGAAGTTCCTGATTTTTGATATGTTACGTAGATGGAAATAGGCAGTCCTTGAAGTCTTCTTTATATGCGAGTTGAAGGTCATATCCTGGTCGAAGAGAACTCCCAGATTCCTGACGGTGCTGCTGGGTACCAGAGCAATTCCATCCATAAAAACTGTATCACGCGACAGCTGGCTTCGAAGGCGCTCTGGGCCTATCAGGATAACTTCCGTTTTTTCTGAGTTTAGCATCAGGAAGTTGCCGGTCATCCAAGTTTTGATGTCTCCAAGACATTCTTGGAGTCTAACTAACTGGTCCGTCTCTTCTGGCTTGATCGACAGATACAGTTGAGTATCGTCTGCATAACAATGGAAGTTTATGCGGTGTTTCCTGATAAGATCGCCCAAAGGAAGCATATAGAGGGTAAATAAAATCGGTCCAAGTACAGAACCTTGTGGGACTCCGTGACCAACATTGGTGGTCTTTGAGGATTCACCGTTTACAAGCACAAACTGGGATCGGTCCGATAGGTAGGATTTAAACCAGCTGAGTGCAGTTCCTTTGATACCAATTAAATGTTCTAGTCTCTGCAACAGGATACAATGGTCTATGGTATCAAATGCGGCACTGAGGTCCAGCAAGACAAGAAAAGAGATGAGTCCTTGGTCCGATGCAAGTAGAAGATCATTCGTAATTTTCACCAGTGCGGTTTCTGTACTGTGATGCACTCGGAATCCTGACTGGAAATCCTCGAACAAAGCATTGTTTTGTAGAAAGTCACATAATTGATTTGCGACGGATTTCTCAAGGATCTTAGAGAGGAAGGGAAGATTAGAGATAGGTCTGTAGTTAGCCAACACCTCTGGAGCAAGAGTAGGTTTCTTAAGAAGAGGTTTAATTACAGCTACCTTGAAGGACTGTGGTACATGTCCTGTTAACAAAGACAGATTGATAATATCTAATAAGGATGTGCTAACTAAAGGAAAAACTTCCTTAAGCAGTTTGGTCGGAATCGGATCCAAGAGACAAGTAGAAGATTTAGACTTTGAAAATAAAGAAGTCAGTTGATCAAGGTTGATGGAAGAGAAGGCATCCAAACAGGCATCAGGGCCCACTGCTGCATCCAAGGAGGACAGGTCGGCACTGGTTGAAGGCAGGAGACCATCAATTTTCTCTTTGATAGTCAGAATCTTATCATTGAAGAAGTTCATGAAGTCGTTACTAGTGAGGTCCAAAGGAATACACGGCTCGACAGAGCTGTGACTCTCTGTCAGTCGGGCTACAGTGCTGAAGAGAAACCTGGAGTTGTTTTTATTTTTCTCTATTAATGATGAGTAATAAGATGCTCTTGCGTTACGGAGAGCCTTCTTATACGTTTTAAGGCTGTCTTGCCAAACTAGCCTAGATCCTTCTGATTTGGTGGAACGCCATAATCGTTCAAGCTTCCGCACAGTTTGCTTTAGGTTCCGTGTTTGAGGGTTATACCACGGAGCAGACTTCCTTCTTGTTGCTATTCTTCTTTCCAGAGGAGCAATAGCGTCCAGCGCCACTCTCAAAGAGCCTGTAGCAGTATCGACAAAATTATCGATCTGAGACGGACTGAGGTTTTCACAGGAGTCTTCTTGTATCTTGAGGCAGGGCACTGAACTTAGAGCAGAAGGAATGGCTTCTTTAAATAAGGCTACAGCGGTATCCGATAAGCGTCGACTGTAGAAACCTTTGGCAGGAGGAGGTGGTTCTGATAGTAGAAATTCAAAGGTTATCAGACAATGGTCCGACAGGAGAGGGTTCTGTGGAAAAATTGTTAAATGTTCAATCTCAATCCCATACACAAGAACCAAGTCGAGAGTGTGGTTAAAACAGTGAGTTGGTTTATTTACACACTGACAGAAACCAATTGAATCTAACAATGAAAGAAATGCAGTACTAAGGCTGTCGTTGTCGACATCCACATGAATGTTAAAGTCACCCACAATAATTACCTTGTCCGTTTTAAGGACCAAACTCGTTAAGAACTGTGAAAATTCAGAAAGAAATTCTGAATAAGGACCTGGGGCCCTGTACACTATTACAAAGAGAACCGGCTGGATTATTTTCCAGGTCGGTTGCGAAAGACTGAAAACCAGGCTTTCAAATGAGTTACAATCCACCTTAGGTTTAAAGTTTATTAAAAGGCAGGAGTCATAAATAGCTGCCACTCCCCCCCCTCGGCCTGTGCCTCGGGGAATATGAGTATTAACATGACTCGGAGGAGTCGCTTCATTTAAACAGAAATATTCCCCATTCAACAACCACGTTTCAGTAAGACAAAATACATCAACATGGTGATCTGATATTAGTTCGTTTACCAAAACAGCTTTAGATGACAGAGATCTGATATTCAAAAGACCCCTTTAATTCTCCTATTTTGTTGCACTATTGCATTATTAGTTTTAACTTTAATTAAGTTATTTACTACAACTCCTCGGTTGTTTACCTTTAACTTAGATAAGTGTGTCCGTGGGGCAGACAAGGTCTCTATAGGGTTCATTATGCTGAGTGACTGCTCAGATTGAAGCGCAGAGAAGTGTGTAAGACTGCGACTCTGCTCCCTGGTCTGAACTCTGGGTCATGGATTAAGTCCACTAAGAAACTGGGTCAGGTTCTTAGAAAGAAGTTCAGCTCCGTCCAAAGTGGGATGGATGCCGTCCCTCCTAATCAGACCAGGCTCTCCCCAAAACGTCTTCCAGTGATCAACGAAGCCCACATTATCTACTGGGCACCACCTCGACAACCAGCGGCGGAATGACGACATGCGGCTATACATGTCGTCACTTGTCAAGTTTGGGAGGGGGCCAGAGAAAACTACGGTGTCCGACATTGTTTTAGCGTATGTACACACCGATTCCACATTAACTTTAGTGACCTCCGAGCAACGTAATCGGGAGTCATTACCGCCGACATGTATTACAATCTTACTGTATTTACGTTTATCCTTAGCCAGCAGTTTAAGATAAGACTCAATGTCGCCCGCTCTGGCTCCCGGTATACACGTAACTATGGTCCCTGGTTTCGCTAACTTCACGTTCCTCAGAATGGAGCTACCTATCACCAGAGTTGGCTTCTCAGCGGGTGTGTCGCTGAGTGGGGAGAAGCGGTTTGAAACGTGAAGTGGTTGGTGGTTAACCGTGTGCTTCGACTTAGACTTATGCTTACTCCGGACAGTCACCCAGCCTCCCGGCTGCTCGGGGGTTGCCGGGGGACGGCTAGCAGGAGCGAACGCTACGTCTATGTGGCCCGCACCGGCTACGGGGGTGGGCGGGGTAACTACAGCGGCTAACGACTGAGCTTCCATGGTGCGGAGCCGTGCTTCTAGCTCACTAAGCCTCGCCTCCAATTTATCAAATATACTACACTTCTTACATGTACCGTTATCGGTAAGGGAGGCAGAGGAATAGCTAAACATGTGACACACCGAGCAAGAAAGAGCAGGAGAGGCAGGGAGGGAAGACATCACCAGGTTAGCTGCTAAGCTAATGCTAACGCTAATAGAAGTAACGTTGCCGCTAAACAACGTCCAAGCAACTATTCGATGGAGCGAAAATTTGCTAGACGGTGAGGCGTTTAACAGCGCCTCACGTAGATAAGAATTCACCGTTGTGATGAAAAATATCACGCTACATTCAACTCAGTATAGCTAGAGCTGTGAAAAGTTCGATGACATCAAACACGCTGGTAACAGGAAGTGACGCAACACGCTTACCGTAAGCACTGTACTGTGCCGAACCCAGTGGTCGCCCCGAACAATAAGTGGCATAGATTGTCCAGTGAAAGCCTATTGTCTTGTTTCATTTGGTTCTGAATACATTATCTATACTGACACTACAGTAAGTGATGAATTGTGGAAACAGCGTAGGCGTTTCCCCCGACCCGGACGAATGCACCGCGGACTGTCACACATGCAAATCATCCAACTGGAATTCCTAGTTGTACTTTTCAGCGGCTGCGCGGGCCTGCTGGCACACAGAGCGCCGCAAACATCCTGTAACGCACAAAGCCGAGGGCTTGGTTATGGTTAAGCTTTACCGCCAGACGCAGCCCGTTTTTATGGTTTCCTTTGAACTTCTTGATGGGTCTTTATTTATGTATACTCGCCCCAGATTGAAGCTCAGGGGGGATGAACATCAAGTTTTGTAAAAGTGTGGTTATCTTTCAGATAGTGACAGAGCAAAGAGAGAGAAAATAAGTGTGAGGGAGGGAGAGCGAGGGAGAGCAGTTGAGTGTGAGTGGGCAGTAGCTGTCAGATAAAATATATGTCACATATTAAATTAAACCCCAAGTCAAGGTGCATCCTCCGTCATGCAGTCTTCTACCAAGGAGCCTCATTCCCTCGATGCTCTGTGTGCATCTTTTAACGGGTGGCCCGATGCCCACAGCACAAGGAACAACACCCGTTACGTTGTCCTTGCAATATTTTACAAATCCTTTTCCACAAAAAAATGTATTATTGGTGAGGTGAGTTTCTTTCTGTCTTTTGGTATTGCTCATTCATCACCCTCAGTTTTTGGCACTTTTACAGCTCCCGTATCTCTGCACATTATTGGGTTATGCAAAGCTTACACCATACGGACAGTTTTTGTATTTATGCTTCAGGGAAATTGTGGTTGCCAAAGAGCAGGACGACCACTTACAAAGGGATTACCACAGGAAACTGTCTCTTCCCACGGTGGCAGTAAGAAATAGCAACATTTAAAAATTTAAGAACCACCAGACGACATCTCCTACAGTTACATTAAATCTTTATACCCAGGTTCTCTTACAATGCTGTGTGTTTGCATGTGTGTGTGTGTGTGTGTGTGTGTGTGTGTGTGTGTGTGAGGGTGTGTGTTTGTGCGAGAAAGTTATTTCTGCTCTGTTTTCTGTTTCCTGTCTGAACTTTGCTGTTATTTTGCATCGCTCACTGAAAAGACTGTAATGTGGAATTACAACAGAGTTGGAGCACGAGAAAGGTTTTGTCAGCACGCACACGCACACACGCACACACACTCACGCTATCCTCCTGCATAAGCCGTCGTCCCGGAGCCGCACTGTGCTGCTCATTTTAGCCCAAAAAGGAGCAGTGTAGGCGGAGTGTTATACAGATGAAATGTTTTGTCTGTGGATGTGGGAGTGAGTGTGTGTGTGTGTGTGTGTGTGTGTGTGTGTGTGTGTGTGAGAGGCGCTGTAATGTGAAAGCTTTCTGCTGTCTGTGCCCTGAATGCCAAGTAGGTGTGTTAATAGTAGATTTCACGCAGCGTGATCAACAGGTCAGATTTCTATCCCACACCCAGTTAACAAGACGTGAACTACACTTCAACTCACAGGGAGAAAATGATGACTCCATCCATTATTATCGATTAATGAATTTTATCCAAGAAAAGTATTAGAAAATAGGAAAATTGATGAACAATGCATATAGTTCTGTGTAAAAAGGTTCTTATGGCCTGGATTCTTACTTCAGACTTGCATCCGATATTTGTTAAGTGTTTCAAATACAATAGACAAATGAATTGAATTAAAACAGGTTTTTGGTGTAATTATCGGACGAGATGTTTGACACGTTTGTGACCTTTATATAGCGAAGCAGAAAAATAAATCCACCTCTCATTTAGATTTTCTTTTGAACTAATTATTGGTCCAACACTTGTTTATTGTGATCCATTTTAGGACGGCAGTTAGCTTCCACGTTTGTTGTCAATAAGCCAGTTTACAATCTTCAATTATTTGATGTGAAAGCCATCACACTCAATCACAGTTACATTTGGAGCCAGAGAACCACAAAGGGGAGATACTGCATTACTGAAAGCTTTTTTTTTTAGCTCATTGAGCTTAAAAGCAACATTTCTCAGAATAGTTACTTAACTATGTTAATGTCACAAATGTTTCTGGTTCTCTGCATCTCACAGGAAACTCAACTCGCTAATGATGTGGATGTTTTGAAGCCTGTAGATTCAGATCCATTGTACCACGCATACACACATACATAAAGTATGCAGACTTGTCAGATGACAGCTCTGCTCCTCACTGCCCATCAGTACTTAAGATCCTGGGCTGCATTGTGCTATTTGATAAGACTGTTTAGCATTCAAGAGGTATCCTGAGCACTCAAGTGCTCCCAGTATTATGCTTTTAACTCGTTCCCCACAGAGCAGCAGAGGGATAGAGAAGAAAGGAAGCGATGGAAAGTGAGGGGAAAACAGAAGGATCCTTGAGGGAGGAGGGAAATTTCAGAGGACAAAAGCCTGCCATTGGATTCCTGTCATGATTCTTTGGATAATCACCGCCGCTATCCAGCCCTCAAGACACGTTTAAAGGCTTGCTCAATCCCACTCCCATCTGAATTCTCTGGCTGTGGCTCCACCGTCCCGTCACCAGCCGGATGCCCCCGCACGCCTCTGTGTTGGATTAGACTTTCCGTCCCTTGAGCAGAGTTTATAGAAAACATCCCAATGCATCCCTTCAGTATGTAAAACGTCAAACAACGATGGCTTTACCCACTTAATGGTCGGATAATTTCACGTCCTGTTTGAAAAAGAAGGAGGCAGGATGTACCTGGGTGTTTAATCCTGCTGTGATTTCCCGGCCAGAGGAGCGACGACGCCTGATTGCTGTGTGATTTGAGCATCCTCAGACCCACAGCTCATCAATGACCCTCGCAGCTCAGCGCTGTAACACACTGCGCTGCAGCGGGATAAATATTCATCATAGCTGGGAAAAGGGGCAGGGGAAAATTAGTTCATCACGGAAAACAGGCAAAATGACAAAACGCACATTTTCAAAACAATGCTGTAATTAAAAGACGCGGCCCACGTGGGATTGTGACAATATGGCGTTGTTTGAATGAACTCCCTTACGGGACACATTTTCATTATGCTGCTGCTGATTGTTGAATGAGAAGACAAGAAGGTGTAGTAGTTGAGTGACACCTGGACTAGAATGTCTCAGCTGATCTGCTGGGATCCATTGACAATCCCAGCCAGCAGTATTACACTGCTGATATTATATATGCAGTATATATATCTATATCTATATATCTATATATATATATCTATATAGATATAGATATATATGTATGATATTATACTTATACTGATATCATCCTCCCTTCAGTCTTCACCCGGCCTTCAGAAAAGACTCATCTCGTCCCTGTTTACTTCCTCTGCCATCCTCAGCCCAGTGAGCTTGCTGAAGACAGGAATGGTGAACAACCCCCCCCCCCCACCCCTCCCCCCCGCCTCGCCCTCTCCCCCATTCCCCCCAGAGCTTATTAAACCCTCCGAGTCTACGGGAAGAATCTTTCATACGGATAAGATTTATGTTAGGAGGAATTCACTCAATTTTGTCCTCATTTCCGTATGCTGTGAACACCAAATCCCCTTTTCTTACAAGATATTTGAGTCTTTCTTTCCACAGAATTGCTCTGGCATCCACCAGCTTTTCTCTGTATGACTGATAAACAGAGAGTACGTTTACTACAATGGCCTTGTTTGATGCGCTGGCCTTGATGACAACATGTGGAAAAACTGACTCCATGCACCCCTCCGTCCAGGCCATCCCACCATCTGTCCGTCTGTTCACCTCTCCCACTCATTCTCCCTTTTTGCTTTAAATTCTCACCCCATCGCTCCCCTTTGTCCCTTTGTCTCAGGTTTATTTTGCTTAAATCCCTCGCTCCATATCGCTGTAATTTCTTTTCTCTATTCTTTTGTCGCGCGTTGTCTGTTTTCTGCCAGCGGTGTGTGTTTGATTACAGCTTTGCTGTCTCTGATTACGACCTCTTGTCTGGGTGAATAGTGTTTGTTGTCTTCCTTTGCCTCCTCATCAGCCAGAGTGACCTTGGCAGAACCAAAGAGCCGGAGATAGTGACAGATTCAAGTCTTATCTGGTTGCAGACAAACACTGAAGAAGCTAATAGCCACTGTGAAAAACGAGAAGAAACACTTACATAATAAGGGAACAAAACATATGACTGGGCACCCATGAAAAATGAATGCATGAATGGAATCATAAATTACCGTTGCTCAGAATTAATTAGCTCACATCTGCAATAATGCATAGTGCAGAATAAGCTAATTCTTTGCCTCCATCCCTTGTGCCCTTGTCCCCACATGTATAACGGAAGACCTGAATGAGTCTTTTTGTTCATGTAGGGCTTGTGCTCCTAGGGACAGCATTTCATTTTATTTTCATTCTGCCGTGCATGCTTGCAGAGCTTATAATATAAGAGCATATGGGCAGAGAATAGACAGCTAGCCCTTGAACATTTGGCAGCGTCTTGAAGAATCTCAGGGAGATTTCTTCTCTCATGCCTCTCATGCTGATTGCACGACTTATGATTCCTCTGCAGCACAGGCAGGAGTCAAACTAAGGAGAACATCACAACTCTGTGATACGTCCACAAACTTTGGTGCGGGTGTAAAGGAGAGCGACACAATTAATGTTTTCCCAGAGGAAACACATTCTTTCCCTGTCACTGTACCTTGCTATCCACCCCAGAGGATGTAGCCCTGAATGACGGCATGTTGATGTCATCAGCTGCACTGTTCATCAAGCTGCAAGCTGCAGATGGACTGTGACTGACTCATTAACAAAGAAACACAGGCAAAAACAATGTCTGAGTGAGTATCTTTAAGCGGAATGTGATTTTGGACAGAAATGGGGGTAGATTGCTCTGTACAGTGTGTCTCAGGTACGTTGTTGAGTGAATGAAGGGGAAAGCCCGGATCATATATATGGTTTTTTTGAGCAATATCCTTCGACGGCCTTCTGTTGATGGTCAATTCATTCTCACACCAAGCACAACGAGATAGTACAGCTCGGCCGGTGGCATTACTCAGATTTGACACTGGTGTCAGATTTACACGTCTCAGTGATGGCGTGTCAACACACACGCGTCAAAATAAACTGTTGCCTTCACGGGAAAATCAGGCAAAAAACCCACTTAGTTGGATTTAGGAAAAAGATGTTGGTTGACCTTAACTTGATTATGTATGTTACTAAAGCATGTAAATCAAGTGAGTAACAACATGAGGGAGACACTAAAAGCTATTGTAGTCTAATATTATATATATATATTTTAGAAATGCTTGTATGTAGCCTAATGAAAAACTACATATATTCTGTATGTACCTAATGGGTTAAGCCACTGATATTGTCCTCTAACACGTTGGAAAAGAGCAGAATTGATAGCGGCGTGGACAGAGACCATGCTGCTATGGGCAGACAGAACACCCCCGGGAAGCCTTTCAAGAGGAAGTCTTGCTGCCACGGTAAATGGATGCAATCTATCTTCCCTTTCATTGCTGACGGGTGTAAGTCATCAAACATTCTCCTTTTTCTCTTCTCTCCATCTGTCATACCCTTCTCGCTACATTTATCATCCACAGTCACTGACTGTACATGCATCTGCTCCTCCACCTCTGAGATCCTCTGTATTCTTATTGGTACTCGTGTGTGTTTTCATCATTATTTTACTTACATTTCTGGATAAATGATGTCCTTCCCCGGCCAGATTTACATACAGTATATTGCAGAGAGAGCTGCAAGTGCCAGTCTTTGCTGTTGATTATCTATAAAAAGTCATAAAATGATGAAAAAGAGTGTACAGTCTTACTAGCCAAATGATGTCTCTAAAAGACCTCAATTTTATATATATATATATTTAACACAGATGTCTTTTCATATTTTTTGCAGGGGATATTATATCCAAACCTCAACCTATCTCTACTCTAACATTAAACCAAGTCTTCTCCCTATAATTTAATGACTCAACGTATTTTGTGCACACAAGAAAGGTAAATCTCCACAATGTGGCTGTGCAAAGGAGACACATCCTCTCCTCACTTTGCCTCCCCAGCATTTCCCCTTTTTGTTGTCTTTTCCCCTCTCTCCTCATGTCCTCATGTCCACGACTCCCTTTGAGCCTCCCCCTCTCCTTCCACTCGTCTTATATGAAACAACAAGAAAACTCTGTCTTGACAGGATCCGTCAATTTTGTAAAATCACACAACACTGATTAACCATAACTCCAATTTCCACAGTAAAAGTAGAATAATTTTAAACAGAAGAAGTCACATTAAACCAGATTCTATTTTCAATGAAAAACTGAAGTCATGATGCTAATTTTAGGTAACTAAGTAAAGGTCTTGGTTTGAAAAGCTGAAGTTTGTATTTCCCTCACAGTCAATGCAAACACACCGGCACACAAAAACAGATACCAGGGCAGTTTCTTTTATGACTTTGCAAACTTTCTGCTGATCAGTGTCCTTGGTGTTCCCTGGAAGAGGAAGTTGTCATGAAAAACCCCCCTTTTCCACTCAAATCTGAAGGCACTGTGGAATCATGAGTACATGCAATCCTAGAAAAGCCCATCCGTTGAATTGGGAGGGTTGGAGAGCATGCGGGCAGCGGCGCACTGCCTTGTGGTATGGGTGGGGTCACTGCTGCAGATGAGCCGGACCGTAAGGTCATGTTCTTCACCACGCCATGATGCTTATTCAGCCGTCTCCCTGTGGTGCATCTGTGGAAGTATCAGCAGCGGCAGTCAGGCCTCGAGGGAACGTTCGTTTCCTCCAGCTGCTCTTTCATGTGACTGAACTCATTTCAGCAGCCACATTCTCTCAATCCCCACAGAGCTCCACTGTTTTTTTTTATCAAGGTTAAAGAGCGCAGACACAAAAGGCAGTGTTCCGGTCTGAAGGGTTTCAGCTGCATGTGTAATCCAGAGGAAAACTCCACGAGGATTAATGACGCGAGACAGGAGACAGTGTATTCTGGTCGATGCTGTGGTGTGAGAGCAGATTGATTGCTGTATTACTAACAAAAAACATGTGTAAGCAACCTTATGGTTGGTCATTTTTTTGGTTTGCAAAAAGGTCCTTTTTCTGGATATTTTCACATTGAGATTTACTTGTAATTTGCCAACACGGCAGCACGAAAACTGTTGCCCTGACTTATCTCTGAATTTGAAATTCAAAGCATTAACGTCGCAACAAACCATTGTTTTCCCTGTAAGGATTTAGTGGAGTAAAGTCAGCGGGAACCAGAGATTGAAGTTGTTCCCCCTCTGTGGGCGAGCGTGTTCTGATCCATGCTTTGTTGACTTATCAGGGCCAGTTGCACCTACATTTCATCGGAAGTCTCTGTTGAGCTGAACGGCTCCTGGCTGCCGCTCTGCTGTCAGTCGTTGGTTTCAGCTTATGGCGGCGTTGTGAAAACAGAGCGACCATCCGGATCAGGTCAACACGGAGGTCTGTGTGGAGGCTACAGGTTCTCTCTGAATTCTGTCTTTCTTAAGCATATCGACAAACACAGGAATTGAAGAACCAAGGAGATAAATAAAAAACAACAGCAAATGGCAAACAAACAAACTATGATTCCGCTGTGTTCGGGACATTCAAATTGCTTTCTTCTTGTAATCCGTGTCCGTGCAGTTCATACAAAGAGATGGAAATGACATACTTCCATATATTTGAATAGTAAAAAAAATCTTTTGTTGTCGCAAAACCAGCGCCCGGCTGCTCGCGAATTGTTCTACACTGTTCTTCTTTCTGCCTAAATGTAATGATGTCTCTCAGATCCAACTTGAGGGCACCTCAACCCGGCGACTGTTTATGTGAGTGGCCGGCTGGGACACTTTAAGGTTGTTGAAGGACCCCTGTTTGAGATATTTACACAATGATTTGCTCTATGTATCATATCAATCAAATGTGAATGTTCATGTGGATCATTTTTGCCCGTCTTTCCACCTAAATCAGCCGCATACTTGATGTTGCCGGGATCTCGACTAGAATCTGAAAATCTGCTCGGTGTGTTTGATCAGTGTTTGGCAGCACTGCATGCATTTGTAATGACTGACCAGCTGTCGGGCCGCAGCCAAACCGCCTTCATTTCAAGTGTTCTATTCACGTCATTTATACATCTTTGAGAGTTTTTCTTCAACCCAGGAACCTAACATTGACAGTGAGGTCCGGATTAATTGAAAGCCAGCATCACACCATTGATTTATGTGCAATACTTTCATGTTTAGATTCAAAAATCTTCATAGAATCAGGGATTCAAACACACACGGCATCGAGTGCATAGTGTCAGTTTTGGTTTTCATGAGTCTATTGTGAGATTATGAAATGTTAATGGTTAAGTGTGTCAGAAATATAACAATTCTTTTAAATCTGTCCATACATATACAGTATCTATATCTATATCTATATATCTATCCTTGTGCTGACAACACAAAAATCATGCATTAACGGAGGCCTGCTCAACGTTTTGAAAGAATTACCGTAGAATCAAGCCTTCATCCCAACGGAGGTGTTATTATGCGTATTTCCTCCCTTCTTTCTAACACCTCAACTCAGACAATACGATTCATCTCCTCTCCAGAAGCTTGAAAGGAGGAAGCACATAACCTTAGTTTCAGCCTCACTCTTATTTGTGCTATTTTCTCTAAAGGTCTAATCAGCCAAGGACCGGCTTGTATTCTCTCAGGGTTTTCTTGTGTTTGTGTCTTTGTTTCATATTTTTAATTAACCACTCTCACTCATATCATTTCTACTTGCCTATTTTTCCCAACTTCCATAACCATTGCAACAATTCTAATAATAACATTGAAATATTATGTATCACCTCACAACCCTGTGTCTTAGATACATATCAATATACAACTTTGAAACAGCCGGTATTTTTTTTATTTTTTAGTAGTTGTTGTTGTCCCGATACAATTGATTAACCTACAAATAGAGGTCTCAAAAATGTTGGATAATATATCAGTAATCTCACGACAACTTAATGCATTTTCTGCCAAAATGTCCAATCTTGCGCTCTGTGCTGTGCTTGGCCAATGGCAGCACTTGGATAATATGTGAGATAAGATTGAATACAAAAAAGGTCAGCAGTGTTATGAGGAACAGCAATATTAAATATAACATCAACCCCAATCTTCTTTAAAACAAAGTGCTTTTGTTGCTCAACACCGGAGTCGGGAGGCCAACTCTCAACTTGCGTAGAAAGTTCCGCTTTCTGGAGGGCATGTGGATTATGTCATGCTGTTCTTCAGGCTACCTCATTTCAGTCACATTTCTCTTTTCTTTTAGCTCTTTTATGGTCTCCACTGACGTCTGAGGGAAATGTTTGGCTATGGGAGCTGCAGAAGGAAAGTGACGTTTTTCTTGCTGTGCTGCAGAGGAGAGCGAACCCGAGTGAGAGGTGAAGCACGCGGGCTGTGAACCCAAAACAATGAGCTGAAAGACACAACAAATCCCTGTAGAAGAGGAACTAGAAAGCACGGTGACAATCGTCTGTGGGTTTGTATGCTCCTGCATTTCACTTTGACATGTGGCTGCACACACAACACTACTTTTGTCTGTTTTCATTAGTCTTGCCTGTGTGCTTATTCACCCAATGGACTGATCCCAACTGAAGGGGTGACAAAATGTAATTAAAAGGTGAATCTTGAATCTGGCCTGATCTCAGATGAACGCCACTTGTGTCGACAGAGTGATCCTCCCCACACACCTCTCAAATCAATGACGCACGGCCTCCAAAACAAACAACTAGTGGAATAAACAGCACCCCGCAGTGAAAGTGGCTCACAGGCTGATTTAAGCAGTTTCCCTTCTATCCACTACTTAGCCTTTTTTCGTACTTCTTACCCTGAGGCTCGCTCCAACCAACCCGGCTCTGCTCCTGCCGTCGCCTGCATCCAAAGCACTCCAGCCAAGCATGAGATGCTTGTATAAATGTTATCTCATGGACCGCTGACCTTTTAGGGGCAGCTTGCCAGGCAAACACTGCGGCTGAAAGCCCGGAATGTATCTGTGATGACCCATGTGCCCCCCAATCCCCCCCTCCCCTCACTTCCCCCCCGCACCCGGTCGTCACACTTGGAGGAGCGTGCAGAAAGACCTTCTCATTCTAGGCCTCTAATGGACCGCCCCAAGCAGGGGGTCAAGAGATGCAACGGGAAAGAAGTGGGAGCCAGCTGTGGCTCTACTGTAGCTGAGAATTGGCAGGAATGGATTTCCAAATGTCGGCGACTGCAGAACCAGATCAATGAAGAGAGAGAAAATGAGCTCGTACATGGTTAGGAAATGTTACACAATGTTGACATGATCTTAGTTATTTAATGTCAGTATGATGCGGCAGAGTAATACATGAATAGTGAGTGAAATGACCAGATGTGGCGCATTTATTAGTGGTAGCTTGAAGAGTTATTTTGTCGTCCTTTCTATTACACAGCTTAGTGTCAGATAAGGATAGCACAAGTAAGGACATAAAACAGTGTCTCAGCTGTTTTGAGGACAGAGAAAAACATGGGCAGTTAAAATATCAAAACTGTCCTAGACTTAAAAAAAAGAAAGGATCTAAAACAACAGACCGATTTATTTATTTGCCCGATGTTAAATGATCCCACATGTTTCCGAAGACGATCAAACAGAGAAAAATCTTGAGGTTTTTCAAGGCAAAGATGCATTTGCTCCAACTTCCATCCGCCCTTCTTACTTATTGTTTTAATAGTGAAAACAATAGTGGCAGAAATAACATATTGTGTGTTAAAGGATAAACCTGCTGATATTTCATATTATTTATTGTTGTATGTATGAGCTATTGACTGTATTATGAGTGATACAGTGCACGTTTTGAGAAAGGAAAGGCACGCGGAGAAAGAAAGTCCCGTGTGAAAGCAAAGGCTTTATGCCAGTTGTGAAAAGTTGTTGAGCACTTTAGGTCATTTGAGGTCAGAAAGTGCAATGCTATTTATTTGTGCTGGTTATATCATATACTTTGTACATCGGTACGTTACTATCTTAATACAGACCATGATTGTGTGCTAACCTTAAACAAGTAGCTTTCTTGCCTTAACAATTGTAAATATATAATATATATAGAGTACCATGAATATACCATTTAAACATTGTTGTGTGGAGGGTGTAAAGTGACGAGACAGGAGACGGAGATGCGTGTCAGCGAGTCAACTTTACTCTCCACTTCAACACTCAGAACAACATGTGAGAACTACTGCAGACAGCACGTTAACCTCACATCCAAAACTTTCCCTTAAAGGTACAGTCCCCTAGTGAATGTCTCCCCAGCGTTACTTGTGGGTCACCACAGTTGTGCGTTTCCCACTGACATGAGTCTGTTGGGTCTTGTTCTGTAGAGATTCAAATGTCCAAAAAATGACTAAAAAGATTGTGGTAAAACAATGAATTCATATGTTCTCTAGCTCCACATTATATAAATAACATTCATCCCTCAAAGTGTGAGTATGTGATAATCTGGAATAACGGATATGAAAGTCAGTTATATGGCAGGCTGCTTAGACGCCCGATGTGCTCCTGCTTGGATAAAAAAAACACTCAAGGTGCATAAGAAACATTGTGTTTGGGACATCATGGCTGAAGCCTCTTTACTAATAAGAGTGTTTTGTCTCAATGGAAGAAGAGAACAAGCAGGTCTTTTAAAGGCAAAGGCGTCTCCGGAGGGTTGGTGCCATACGGTCAGTAGGAAACGTTTTATAATGACAGCACAACAAGGACTGTCCTTATTTATTATCGGGACGACCTTATGTTACCAAAAGGAAATTTACAAAGCTATTCAGTTAGATTTAGGGAAACCCCGACCAACGTCACCTTTGGGGTAAATCAGTAACAACGCAATGAGACATAATGGACATGATTTGTTTACTGGACTCCTCCACCTCCCCTTCAGCACACTCTGAATGGGCTTTGTCAATATTTCACACTGGTTCTCCATCTCCTTCCGTGGATGCATTTCATTTCTGGATCCACCGCAAAAATCTAACCCTGAAATATTCCCTCGCTTCCTTTTCTTGATCTCCACAGCTAAATAAAGGTCTGCCATCGAAATGTGTCCTATTACTGTCTTCCAATCCCCAATTCTGCTGTGCTAAATCAGTCCTTCTGTCTCATTTAGTACCGGGAACTCTTTCTCATTACCATTTCAGAACCTCTAGCTTGGCTTCTATGTTCCCTCATTATATCTGATGGGGAGTCGGGCCAGTTTGGGTCGAGGGGAGGCAGACGCTCAAAGCCTTTACAGGGCTTGATTGAAATTGCAGAGTGCTGTTCAAAACAACATACTCATGAAGCAACAATGGTTCAGGTGGCGGTCAAAGTGGTGACACACACACACACCATGTTCACGGACACGTGTGTCTGTGTGTGTAGTTCACGTTGCATGGAAAACTGTCTCACAGCAGAATTACTCCCGGCTGTGCTCTCCAGTAACAGTCAGCCACACCGGGAATGAAGACTGCATACTAACAACGCTGACTGACAATTGGGTTGCACACATCCTTAACAGAAATGATGCTCTTGCTGTGAAATTATTCAGAAGACCAAGACAATTTCCTTCAGTCCTCTGCCTAATCTTTTGTTTTGTCATGCAAATCCTCACCTGCATCACAATACGCCTGGAAGAGAATATGCATTGTGGAGAAGCATGCATTACCGTGTGTGCTAAACAGAAAGACCTCAATTAAGTGAAATGCCCAGTGAAAAATGTATTTTCCATCTTAAATGTTTAAATGGGATATTCCAAATATGTGAGAGTTGGTGATGAGCATGGATAAAAACTAGTTTCCTCTGTTGTGTGTGGGTTCTTCTAACCAGGGCATTGCAGATCTTAAGTGTGCACAGAGTGAAACATTCATTCTCTTCTATACTTTACAATGAAAGTTACTTCCGCCAAGGTCTTTTTTTTTGATGATGCTGTTATTGTTGCGTACAGAAGCAAATTGCTAGTGTTATTACCTGAGTGGAGTGATGATAACAACATGGTCTTCATGCACTGTGCATCCCACTCACACAGTAATCCTTTGGAGAGGGCTTTGCGTTTCACACTCGGATACATCCCTTCTGAAAATAGCTGGAAAAGAGAAGAGGTTTAGAGTTATTTCACAACTCTTTCTCAGCATGAAAAAAAATATCTAAATGCTGCATTTAAGAGGAAATTCCTTCTGTCGAGAAATTAGAAATCACTCTGAACAAATTCTTTCAGAGTTTGAAATCTTTCAAGTGTCTGTGTTGATATCGAGGATGAGTGATTCGTTTTACTGTGTTGCACTAACACTGGTTGCACTACGCTTACAGTTTGACATTTACTACAGATGAGTAATAGGGATTTTCAGATTGTTTACTTAAGTAGAAGGAAAATACATACAACATAAAAGTACTCTGTTAAAAGCAAAAGTAGTGAACTGAAATCACAAGTGATGTATCATTAGTTAAATGTACTTAAAGTATCAAAATATTGATTGCCCATAATGTACAAAAATATACTCCGTTATCGTTATATTATGTGCACGAAATTAAGAGGTTTACAAAAAATAAAGTAACATGAAATGTAAATACTTAAGTAAGGTGCCCCAAAGTTGCACCAAAGTGTAGTAGCCTGATTGAGTAAACGTACATAGTTCTTACTCGGTGAGAGCGTCACACAACACGTTCTAATGCAAACTGCTAGAGGAGCCTCAGGAACATAACAGGCTGCCATGTTTGAATCTTCAGGCTCTGTGTTTGTTTGTTTTCTGTGGGCTGTCTCATAATGTGAAGCAAAATTTCACACGTCTTTTGTGTTACTGTGATGTGGGAGTGTAGAACTGGCTGTAAAAAATAATATATTGTGTGGGCGTTTGTACCTAAAAGTAGACAAACGGAGTTTGGAGTGTGAAATGTGCAATCAAAACGTCACAGTTGGGGGACACGCCGACACGCTACATCCTTAGCTTCAGCTTCATGACAGCGGAGGGTGGGGGCTCCAACAGCGGACTGGCCATTGTACACAGACCTGTCCATCAAATACTCGGTCGCCATGGAAACAACCTAGTTTCAAGCTAGCGCGAGGCGGGCGCAGCGATATAATGGACGACCAGACGGCGCCGTTCCTGCCTGGGGATGTGTTGCTTTTCAAGCGACCACCACATTTTTTACAAAATGAGAACACAATTTCTGGCTACAGCACCAAAAATATGCACAACTAGAAAACAGGCCAACATCCCAAACACACGGCACATTCAGAAGTGGTTGCTTATTATTTATATTATTACAAGACACATAACACCTCTGCACCCGTTTCTCTGGAAACGGTAGGCAGATTCAGAGAGGTTAATACCAAAGTTTCAAAGAGCACAATAAGGCTTATCTTATCAACAACACGTAATCATTAAAGGTATTACACCCGGCTTACATCAGTCAGATAACAGGCCGAGATTACAGGCACAGCCAGAGAAGATGAGAAGGAGACGCGAACAGGAAAGGAAAGACAGAAAAAATGGAGCCATCCCGCTAAGCTGCAATTAAAAATGTAACACTAAAAGGAAACAGACAGACTTGGTAAGCTTGTGAATGGATGACATAGTTTCTAAGGGATTAACATCAAACTGTCATCTCATCGGTAGAGGGATGATCGTGACCTCACACTGTCACACAAACAGGACGCATAACTGCTGTGTCGAAGAGTGTGAAGCCTCAAGGAAATACTGTGACGAGAAAATAAATAGGAAAACAAACTTGAAGCCCGAGAGACACTGACAGAGAGAGAGAGAGAGAGAGAGAGAGAGAGAGAGAGAGAGAGAGGGAGAGGGAGAGAGAGAGAGAGAGAGAGAGAGAGAGAGAGAGAGAGAGAGTACTAAAGGTGAGCTGACGGAGTCTGCCATTGCCACACGGGCGGCTGTGGGAACGGGGCTGCCATCTTCCATGAAGTGACAGGTACAGTGTGAAGAAATCTGAGGGAAACCTTAAGGGATTCAACACTGCTGTGAAAGCAGCCGCACAAACAAATATAGCTGCGAGTGACAGCGTCTAGCAGGGTTCGAACGATCCGCGGATCAACTTTAATAAGGAGCTACATTCAAATGGGCTGAGCTCAACTGTTCAAAGCGTTTTTCATCACGATGGCACATTTAAATCTAGATTTAGAATAAGAAACATTATGTACAGCCATACTTTGAGAGGATTACCGCACCAAAGAAGAAGAAACGATCAGGCAATACACAAAACGGCTGAATCTTTTTACAGCTGAAATTATTTATCTGCTAATAAATTATTTCATTGATGAACAGTAACTGTTACCATTGTTTAATTGTTGTATTTCATTGAATTAGAGTGGAGGGTTTGGGCTGTTGGTGGAACAAGACCTTTGAAAATGTCCCGTTGGGCCCAGTTAGACGGTCAAAGGGTTCATTTAGAGGCCGTCCTGGAGCTTTCCATTGTAAACGATCTTTCTGGGCCGATGGACTTTGTCCAGTTGCCATGGATCTGCAAATGTTCCAAATCCGGTCACGTTAGGGATTTTTTGTCCATGTTGGCATCACACTGAACAGGACAGAACCAGCTCTCCTCTTTAAGTCCCCTGCTTCCTATCTTCACCTGCTGTACACTGTGCTTTTGAGTTTAAGCTTACAATTGAACACTCTCAATAAAATTGATGTTTTATGGGAAACCTGGTAACACAGCAACTTGTTTCATAATGCCAATTACTGGATGTCATTCACACTATATCCCTTGTCCTTTGTTTTGGGCTCTCTCTATCAAAGCTGTTTCATGAGCATAAAGTCATCTGAGATGTTCATAAACAAGGTTTATGACGATGGCAGCATTATGAATCCTAAAACGACTGAAAGAAGGCCATAAGGAATATTTTTAATGAACTTCCACGTAACCTCCAGACCAGGCTTATTATCATCCTTGTTTTCCAACAGCTACATTTTCCAGAAATGCGATGGCAGTGTTTTCTGCTCTGTCCATTCAGGAGACTATATTCCCAAACCCTTGTTTCTTATGATGTCAAAATGTACAACAAGAACAGATTGTTCTGTTTTTTTTAAATCCAGTCTAGTTTGGTGATGAGTCCCTTCCACGTCCTCCTAATAATTTCCCATCTCAAGCCAAACCCCTGCTGGATGCAATTTAAAAGCATCATTATTTTACTTACTGGTAATCACATACAACAATCCATGTCTATATCTAGTATTTCACGTTTTTGGGGTCAAGTAGCAGGAAGAGGGAAATCAGTCACGAGAAGAGCAGCAAAAGAAAAACACGTCAAAGTATTCAAATCATTCTAATGATTCATAAAAACATGTAAACAGCCTTTACATCCAAATGACAGAATATTACAGAATATTTTTCCTTTACGAGAATGAAGGCTGTCTGTTGCATCACAACAACGGTAACCTGAAAATTTCAAAAGCTGCATTAGATTTAATCAAGTTGTGGCCGCCACCCGAGTGATTGAATTGCCTCGGACGTCTGACTGGAAGAGGTTGATTTATAAAACATGGCTGATTTTCCCCTGAAAAGAAAGTGTTTTATTACATGATAACAATGGTTGTCAGCTGGAGACAATGGTCCAAACACGGGATAATGGCTCTATAATGGAGCTCCAGCTCTTTCTTACATGCGGAGTGCATGCAGAGGTGTCCGGTAATGGTAACACTATTTTTCCATACAAATCCCCCATCGGGTGTTGAGTACATTCATCGCTGTCGAACATTGAAGAAATGTGGAAAAGGCACATGCAATATTCAGGAGGAACAAATAAATGTGGAACAAAGACAGTGAACTGGAGATCAGAAGGCAGACGGCCACACGTCTATATTACCGTCGGAGTAAATTAATCCAAGAAAGCTTTTTATGTTTGTCTGTACCTGTATTTGATAAGTTGTGGGGTCCCAGTAATAGATTCCAGTGTTGACATTTCAGTACTTTTCATCCAATTAAGGTGTGTTGCATTGTTCCTCAGAGCATAATCCATATGAGGAGCAGAGTGCAAAAATATTCTCATATCATATTTTCGACTAATTCCGTCTTTTCCTTTAACTGAAACCCACGTGGCCGAATGAATATCTGAATGTCAGGCCGGCATCTCGCAACGTGACAAGATTTCAAGCGAAGTCCTCTCCCGTTCATCTCATCCCTATTAGCATCCAGGACTCTGTGCCCGGCTCGGGGCCCGGCAAGGTGGGATGCTGAAGGATCATTTACCTCTCTAGTTGCTAACATCGCTGCAACATTTAGCTTCTGCAGGTTTATCCGCCACAACATTAGGAGAACACATTTGCTGGCGACCCGGGAGGCGATGTAAGTGCAGGCTGCTCAACTCGCACATGGTTCAGGCCCATTGTACACCCGAGACGTGGTGAAACTTTACACCCAACCTCAGCCATGCAAATGCCAGCTGGTTCACTCGCTTGTAATGTAATGTAGTGGCGCTTCAGCCTGTCTATGACGAAAAGCTCAAGCTGTGCTTTGTTTAGTTTTCTCTCTGCAGTGTGTGAGGATCGACTGCAAACCTGATCAAATGCTCTCAGAGGCTGCATCCTTCAATCTGTCAGCCCTTCCCCGAACACCTCCACCAGCATTTTGTTGACGCGAGCAAGCCCATTAAGTCGGCGAGGCTACCGCGATGTGTTGACTCACATAATTCCCATTTATCAGTCGAGCTTTAGCAATCAGGGGAAACAGATGGCATGAAATGACCAGGACGTTTAAACAGCAGAGCACATCAGCGTATCACTATGGAGACCGTCACGCTCTCACAGATTTCTAATGGCCGCAATTAGTTGAGGGGAAGAGCAAAGTGGGCTCGATCGGAGAGACGGCCAGATGTTCAAATATGATTTCAGCGGAGAGCTTTGACGGATTCATCTAAATGACACAGTTATGGGTCTTAATGACGATTACGCAGGTAGTGATGATGAGCGTTATGATGGGATCTGTGCTTTGATTTTAAAGCACAGCAAACAGCAGAGAGGACGTAAGGGATGGCTTCAAAACCGTTTGTTGCCTGTCGGAAAAAAACGGCAATACTAAATACTGTGTACTCTTAAACATGAATGAATTATTTTATTTTGGGCCTGTTCTGGGTGGCTAGAACACGTTTTATCTTGCCGGTACATTTCTTTGCTCTTGTGCTGGTTGTCCTGTTTGTTTCTCTGAACTGGGGGCGTGCAGACCGCCTACCATTGCAGGTAATACACAGACTATGAATAAGTGCCTCATACAACACCACCTCATGAAATCTATCCCTTTAATAGCCTTTTACAAGTTTTGCTACGGGTCTGCAGGAAATGGAGTTTTTAACCATCTTATAGCAAGCAGGAGATGACACTTGTCATTTCAGATGGAAAAATCCAAGGTTTTGGACTCAAAATGAAAGGCTGCTTTTCTCTGAAATCAAGGACCAACTGTTATGAATTCAGAAATGTTCTTTCACTGACACCGTAGGCTCTATGCTAGAATGGTATTCTTGACAGCTGGATAGTCAGGGACATAGCAAAGGGTTGATTGGTCCTTTTGATCGCAGGTATTTTGGGTTTGAAAAGTGCTGCAGCTGGGCAGGATAAAAAAAAAATGAAATACGCTTTCAGGCACGCGCGCACACGTGCGCTCCTGTTCTGTCATAACGCACGTACACTTTCACCTCTTCCTCTCCCTTCAATGGGAGATTCTATTTCTTTGTCGTGCACTACAAAGGCCGCTGTATAATGAAGTTTGGCTGACTGACGGACACCTGGAGGAGGCCGATAAGAGCCTGAGTCATGTGTTCAACAAAGAGCTGCTGACCTGCTGGGGAGCGGCTGGGACGACTGTAGGAGACACTTTGGCATGAACGTCTTAACATATTGCTCTGGGCCAGAAACACAATTCCCAGAGCCCACTCAAACTCTCCATATTTCTGTCACAGTCTCTGAGCTCACCAGTGAGTTTGTGTGAGTCATCTGCCTCCAAATGCCCCACAATGGAGCTTCCCTTTGAAGAGATCAGCAAGTGTGCAACAGAGTCGGTGCCTCTGGTTGCATTATTTTGTGGCGGCAGTTTGAGTTTGCATACACCGTAATCCCCCTAAATATTTGAATGTGTGTGTGGTTGTTTATTGCGAACGTTTTGGGATCAAGATTTCTGCCATTGTGCCTCATTTCAACTGCATGTTAGTGCAACACGGTGCATGTTTATTTTCCGGTCGTTCTTACGGTTCACGGACAGCTGGTTAGATCTCTTAGTGTTGTGATTTATTATGCATTGGCACATTTGGCTGTGCAGCAGTAATTGCAGCATACAGCGAGAAGTGCCTGCATCTGATGAAGCCCAAATGAATAAATTAATCTAGAACAAACTATGTAACCGTTAGACACCACTTTCTTTTAATTATACAGTAATTTTTAGATTTTTGTGTCTGTATGCTTTTGCTTCCATTTTTATTATTCATTTTTATTGTTTGCATGTTTTGAATATCTGTGTGTGTATTATTGCAAACGCGGTTTTATTTGTTCTGTTTAATGGTGCGTCTCATTAGGGTCAACAGGTGCGTCCCGGAATTGACGGCAGGTGAGCCACTCCGTCTCTTTAAAGAGCCTGGTGTGACGCAGGGGGGTGCCGCAGTTGGAGCAGCACAGGAGGACAGTGACCAAAGAATTGGGACCAGTGGTTTTAAAAAGCTTTTAGAAATCCGTCTGTCATTTGACTTTTAAATACATTGGTAAACAAATTGTCCTGGTGGCATGATTAGCCACGTTCGCTTTGTCTGTGCTGGCCCAATGTGGCGTCTTTTTTAATTTTGTCTTTTTAAATGGAGATGCATCTTTTACTGGGGTTTTACAGTATTGCAAAATCTCAGACTACTTTTAGACATTGTTTTCATATTGAGTTGGACTGTTTTTGAGTGGAATAAATTGTATTTTAAATTGATTTGATTTGAGTTGTCAACTACTGTGGCGCATACACACCACCTCAATGAGAAATCACTTTTGGGTTACAACTAATTCATACTTGTGCTATCTCACACACACTTTGACACATAATATTCATCTTTATTACCACACATGGTCTCAGTTGTCATCAAAAAAATCAACGATTTCCATTTTTTGTGCACTAAGATCAACATCTAATGGGGCTACCAATTTACTTTCTTATGAAAAGAAATTGTAACCTACAGCTGGCAGAACTGGTTAGCTTAGCATAAATGCTTCAAAAAAACAAAACCATCACCTGCATTGACCCAAGGTCTGGGGGAAACAAAATTAAACACAAATTTACCCCTGACTTTATTTATTTACTTGACGGTTGGGACAGTGAATCCTTCAAATTGTTCAGATTCCCTATTTTGCTCATCAGTTAAGTAGCAGTTCTTGACCCTGGCCAGCTTCTCTGCAGGGGTCACCGGATCAGTCAAAGGGTGTTGCAAGATAAATAATAAAAAAACAAATTATAATGTTAAAGTAATTGCTTTTATTACATTTCTCCAAAGGTTGTTAGAATTGCCCCATTTTGCACATAAGACCGCAAGTAGCCTGTTTCCCTTAGACGTTCCTTTCTCCTCACCCAATGCCACAGACCTGCTGGCCACTTATCAAGCATTCATAATAATACATAAATAAATATGCCGTCCTTCCCGTTTCCCGCGTGCCCGCTGCGTATCAAATTCAATCCCACCGTCTACCTTTCCTTCCTCACCTTCTTCGCTCCCTCTCCCCTCCCCTCCTTTCCTTCCCTTCAAGGCCAACAGGAAAACCAGTGCCGTCTGACTCCGCCCCCCCCCCCCCCCCCCCCCCCGCCCCCTCTCCTCCGCCTCCTCCCCCCCGAGTGGATGTCGGATGCGAGGAAAGAGGCCATCGAGCGAGGGTGACAGACCACACACCGCCCCTCGGCTCTGCCCGGCGCAGTAGTGGATGTCTCCTGCGTGATCGGGAGGGCAGAGGCGAGCCGACCCGCGCGCCCGCCGTGCTGCAACGAGCCGAGCTGGACCGAACTGGACCGCCGGACGGCGGCGGCGGCATCCGGCGAGGACCGACGCGGCTTTTGAGGTAAAAGCTTTGTTTCGCTCCACGGCGGCGTTTCCACACGCGCACGCACGGACCCGCGTTTCGTGCAGGAGACGGAGCCGCGCGGTGGGGAAGGATGTGCGTGCACGATGTTTGCCAGGGGGGGAAAAAAAAACAACAACCCCCAAAACGGTTGCATGTTTGGGGATTTGTCTTCGGATCGAGCCCCGCGGATGAAATGTGTTCGAGGGAATCCTTTGTGTGGGTGACTTTACCAGCAGCACGGCCGGGGATCATCACCACGGGAAGCTCGTTCAACAACACCTCGGCTCTTTGGGCTGCACACTACCGATTGGCTTCATTGACATTCGGATGCAAAATGAACGCATGCTGCAGAGTTTGTGTGCGTGTGTGTGCCAACCGCTCATCTGGATGGTGCCATTGAGTGATGCAAGAAAATCGTGGTTCTCCACGCTGAGCGTGAGAACAGGCCCTGGACTCATTGAGGAGCTGGTTACTTGTTACCTCGGTACTTTTAGCTTTTGTTTAACAGCTTCACGCAGTCCATTCGACATCAGCAGCCGTCCACAGAAAGTCACCTGAATGTCATGTTAATGACTAAATGTGTCATTCCAACCCGCTGCATCCTGTTATGGCGTTCATTGTTGATCATGCATTTATTGGTCTGTGCCATTCTGGGGTCATGATAGAACAAGCCTGCTGCTGTTGTTCAGGCAACAAAAAGTTCATTTTAGGAGTGCCAATGTGTTTCACATGGTTCCACATGACTGCCCTTCCACATCCACAGCTGCAGTGCTTCGCTCCTCATGTAGGTTTTGATCCGAAGCAATTTCCTTTCTGACCAATCAAAAAAGAACGAAAAACACCTCAGTGCTTTGAATTGAACACTGGCAGTGACCCAAATGTTCCGCATTCACCTTCACATCACATGATTGAGGGTAATTTATAATTTGTCCCTGTGCTGCGAAACGAGGGGGAAAAGCCTCTCCAGGTTATAGTGACATTGCATCAGAAAAGTGTTGTGTGGTGTGTTGTTTGTGTGTGCGGCCGCTCAAGAAGTGTGTGTGTGTGTGTGTGTGTGTGACCTCGAAATTTTTTTAATCTTTTGGGTGTGCAGCTGGAATGACACATTATATAAAACTAAAGTTAAATTATTTATCCTTTTCTTTGCTAGGGAGTGAACTATACATGTCACCACCCACTCCCTCAGGATGAATGAATGAATATGCTAATGTTTAGCCAAGGCCCACAAACCCAACAGATTTGCCGTTACGCAAACACAATGTAATTACACTCTCTGTGTGTGCAGGCAGAGTACAGGTGAGTAGGAGAGCAGCTTTCTATGTACATGTGCCACTTTTATTCTACAATGACAAACCACCAAACTGCAGCCCTGCGGCCATTTTCCGCGTCCGCGTTCCCTTGTTTTCCACTTGTGGTGTTCACTATCGTCCCAAAAAGCAAAGAGAACAAGATTTGTTCCCACCCATATTTATAGGGTGGTTGCATTCATTTATTTGGCTGACCTCCATATGAGCAGACTTGTACACTGAATTGGCCTCCGCTGCCCGCTTTGTGGGGAGAAACAATGTGTAATGCTGTTGTCACCATGACAACCAACAGCGTTGCGTTTGTGTAAGAAAATATTAGTTGGGTAATGTTTGCTGAGCTCCTAACAGGAAAAAAAACACAAGTCATCTTTTAAGAGACGCAGGTAAAATATTATACAAAAGTGAGTAGTTTCTTCCCCAAAACGCTACCGTCTCTTCGAGCTAAGCGCTGTCAGTTCAGCCACAAAATAGCGGCGAGGACTTGCCGCTGTTCTAAAAATACCTATTGATGAAATGCATAATTGCTGCCAGCGATGACCCAGTAACAGAAGTAACTAATCAAAGATTGACTGCTCTGATGAGAGGTGAGTTATGTGGAATAGTGTGCAGTAGGAGGTCTGCTCAATCTGATGGAGCGTAACACAAATCCCAGTGAGGCGTACTGATTTAATTTTAATGTTCACATTAGTTCAATTAATACGGAGCAAAGCAGAAGCCCCTGGAATGTATAATCTTAGTGTTTATAGGGTGAGTGTGTGACTGACTGTACAGCGTTGAGGGGAAGCGGGACATCCGATTCCAGAACAGAAAAGGAAGCAGTTTTATGCTCCATGAGCACATTTCTATAATGTCCACAGAAGTTCTGTCTAAAAGACCGATGTGCAAAGTGTTCATCTCAGAGTGAAGCAGCTTTTCAATTGGAAAACACTGCAGCTGTGAGGCTGCACAGAAAACTCAATGATTCAACCACGAGAGGATGTTGTCTGTCGTAAGAATGAGGTCAGAAATGGTCAACTTCAAATTAAAAGGTTTAAAAATTAAAAGGTTTGAAGGTCTGTTAATAATTTATATTGATGGAAACCAAATGGGGGATAATGAGCATTAAAGATTGTTTTTACTATTGACCCATTGCCACCCTTTGTCGCCTAAATTGATGTGGTAGATTTCAGCAAACCCCCTTTCACATCCAGCATATTATCATTACTTGGCTTTTGCTATGAAGGAAAATATCTGGCTTTTATGCTAGTTTTTAAATTCCAAATATTATTTCCTCATCTCAGAGTTCAGCTTCCCTCAACTCCTCATGAGGCTTTCACTTCTGCTTTTTAGTTACTCTTAAAATTGTCTTCGTAACCGTCCAAAGCTACAGGTCGTTTTCCTTTTTATGTGTTCAAGGCTGTTGATGTGGAGATTGCGCACAAAGGAGTGGACGAGCAGGCCACTCCGGGAAGGTGGAGGTGTAACTTCAGTTAACCAGCAGCAGTCACCTGAGCTCATCAGGACCGGCTGAGAGGAGGACGACGGGACTCTTTCATGAGACGCACGTGGGCGTCCGGGATCGTTAGCCGTCTTCACGAGTTGGTTGACTTCCTGAGAGGACTGGTTTCTGTGAGACGTCGGGCTCCTCCTCTAAAACGACCTGGGAAGGTTTGAGCAGCTTATTGTGGCGCAGCTTTCATGTGCTGCTCTGTAAATCTCTGATAGGCTGCTAATCTCAGTCTGTGTTCAGAAGTGTCCAAGTGTTGAGGCAGATTATGGGGGTTAGACTGTATGAAGATGGCTGTAGTGCTGTAGATTAGTGGACTTGTTCTACGGGCAGGATTTTCTCCGTAAATAACACCGATATGAACAAATCCTGTCCGCATCTGTTTTTTGAATCATGAGCATATGTGAGATCTGCTCTTACTTTGTGGCTGGACCCGACTGACGTTGCTGGTTTAAGGTCTCGGAGCAACAGCAGAGAGTTTGAACTCCTCTGAATTCATCCCTAGTTCTGACATGGATGAGGGTCGACGCAGGTTTTAAGAGGGTGACCAGTCGCGCATTGTGATGTACATCCAGTCGTCACAAAAAGAGAACGGGAGCAGAGTGAAATGGCCTTCGGGTGGACGTCCACTGAACTAAACGCTGGGCCGCCGTGGGCGTCAGCGCTCCCAGCTGTATTTATGGGCCGTGAGGTGAGGCGTCCAGCTGCATTTCTAACCTAGGACCTCGCTGTGTTGGGGAGGGCTCTGCGCGCCGTGAAAAGCCTGTCATCAGAAAACTGCTGTCTTAAGCGATTTCTCAGAGGATGTGCTGAGGAGGTCCGGGTGATTCAACTCCTCCCGGCCCTTGTGATTTTGTCAGATGTCCGTACGTCACTTGTGTGACTCGCAAAGTGCTTTTACAGTAAGAACTGTGTTGTTGGATTCAAGCTTTTAAGTCCGCCTCCGTCTTACGTTGAGCGGCCAGTCGGTGTCTGATGGCTGAAGACTTTCTCTTGCTCATTCGGACGTTATTATCTTTTATTTATTTTTTTCTACGTTGCAATGAAACGCGTCCTTTGCCCTTGTAATTACACGGCGCTTCACACGGCGCTCCGATGGAGAGAGAGGGAGGCTAATTGGTGGCGCAGAGATCTTGTCCAGGTGTATGTGTGTTAGTGTGTCCAGGTGTCGGCTCAGTGTTGTGGATGTTTGCCGTCTACAGAATGTAGACTCATTGTGTGCGCGCAGACCCTGTCGTATCGTCTCTCCGATTTAGGGATCAGGTGTGAATTCTGTACAGCAGATGGGCTGTGACGGGTGTGTGTGTGTGTGTGTGTGTGTGGGTGTGGGGGTGTGGGTGTGTGTGGGTGTGGGTGTGTGAGAAAGAGAGCGACTTCTGCCTCATCGCACCTCTTGGCCAATATTTGGTGCAGCCGCTTCTTTAGAGGAAGATTAATCGCGGTCTCACCACACGGTTGCAGAAATAGACATTTTTCGCTGTGCTGATATGATCGGCGCTGCAGTTACAGGAGGGCGGCATGAGAAGGGACAGACCTAATCTGCATCAGCAGGATCAGACTGTAATGGAGTTAGTACTTTGTGCTCTGACCTCTGAGCATCTGCAAAACTGCTTGTTCCTCCCTCACCGAGAGCAAAACACTCGACTAGATCACGACTCTTTGCTGTCCTTGCTCTCTAAAGACACCACAGAGAGCCTTCACATCAAAGACACACCTCTTCAGACTCTACCTCCACTAAAAGACTAACAAATTGTAGCACTTAAATTGTACTTATAATGCCACTTAGCTATAGCAAATTGTAAATTGGCTTATTTGAGGAAATTGCACTTTCTTGCTCTTCTGAGTTTGTATCCCTATGATTAAATGCACTTATTGTAAGTCGCTTTGGATAAAAGCGTCAGCTAAATGACATGTAATGTAAAGTAATGACCTTGCTGGTATTACAACCACATGAAGCCCTGCCTCATGATTCATGTATATGTTTTCTGCTTTACCTTGGAGGCAGAGCTGCCGAGGAGAGAAACGGTCTGTTGACGCGGTGCTGAGAAGCTTGCTTGTGGCAGTCGTGATTGGCCGGTGTGCGACTCCTGAAGCTGCAATAAAGCTCAGATGCACCCGGACAAAGACGTATTTGCTTTAAGAAACAATCTTGAAACTGCCCTGATGACCTTTTTCGTATCAACAATGGTTGACACGGCGTCATTTAAAAGCGCTCTCTTCTAGTGAGGAGCCGTCTGTTTTTCCGTTGCTTCTCTCTTGCTGATCTCACCTTCCTAGTTACTATCTGGCTGCGGTTACTTCCTGTACACTTCCTGCACCAAAACTGCAGACATACACAGTTAGCAACTAGCTGGGGAACAAAAGAAAGCATCCTGCCAATTTGACGGACATACTGATGACTTATGAGATCGATATTTTTTTCTTATTTTGTCTTTTCTTTTTTTTTTTTTTTAGCTTGAACGTTATGTTATACTGCCTGTTGTGTTGCAGGTGTTGCCCTTGAACCTCCCGTCCGCTTCATTGGATTTGTTGCTAAAGTGTGTGCTGTACGATTTCAAAACATTCCCGTGCTCATCTTTGCAGCGTGCCTCCTGCACTATGTGCAGCCAGATGATTGCGTGCTCTGGTGCATGTGATTGGCAGGCGGTTGGATGGCTGGAATGAGCCGTGTTGCCTGCCGTGTGTTCTCGGCTCCACATGCCAGGTGCCAGCGGCAAGGAGCCATGTAGATCTACTGCAGGTAGTAAGCCATATTTCAACATAAAGACTGGCAGGCAGAGCCGCACTCCTGTATCCACACACACACATGTATACACATATATATCAAAATTCTGGTCTTGGGGGTACAGCATAACGTTAATAACGGACTTTAGAGCAAACACACATGGGCATCCGTCAGTGGAGCTGTGCCTGCACGCCCGGCAACACAGTTAAATGTAGGTTATAAAATACGGAAGATTTGGTGGAAGGAAAGAAGGTAAGCAGTGGACGTGAGGAGGAAGCCTTTCATTATGTCATCATGCTGGAGCAGCGGTAAGATTAGGGCTCGGCGAGGTGTATTAGGCGACCTTTGACCCTGGAACGTGAGCTTTTACCTTGAAAGTAAAAAGCGATTATTCTCCCTTCCAGAGATAAAACGCAAAGGGTAAATGTCAACAAAGATACTGTTTATCATCAGCCCTGTCTTGTTCTCTCCCTGCTGTGTAAGTCTGGAAACTAAGCTTCATCATTAGCATAAATGGCAAACAAGTGAAAGAAAAAGTTGGATGAAACCGTTCTACCGGATTGTTCGTAGATTGAAACACACGCCTTTGGTTCTTCGTGTTTTGAGTTGCTCGCTTATATAGGCGCATGTAGCCATTCCATCTACAGGCTACTCTTAACAGCTGCACTTTGGGGTTTCAAGATGTGATGTGCAGCGGATCCATCGGAGCGCTCGGGCCCTGGCAGTTTAATTACAAAGGGCTACGTCTGATGTCCTTTTCTGTAATAACCTCGTTGCCTCCTGAGGGTAGAGCTGGGTGGACCATTTCATTAAGTGAGGAGAGAGAGCGAGAGATGTGCTGTTCATTCAGTCTGTGCATATGCCTTTTCTTGTGACGCTAAAGCATCTCAATTCAGTTGACTTCAAGCTGCTTCTGATGTCCCAGTTTCAGCCGGTCTTTGCTGGTGTCGGCAGGCCTTTTTTTTTTTTTTTTTTCTCCGTCTGATCTGCAACCGTACAGAAATCTTTAATGTGACTTGAGAAATCAAAGCGGTGTGTGTGCTGCACGATGGAACACCGTGCCTTGCATGGGCTGAGTTTGGACGGTTCACATTACGACAGCAGCCCCTAGAAATGGTACGAGATCGATACCCATATAAGTGCCTCTGCATCAATGGCCGTTTTGTAACTGGAACTCCATTTGCGAAAAGTGAATTCCTGCAGGCGTCAATTTCTTTTATCGGTTTGAACGCCACGGTCTGAGGCTTATAGATAAGGCCTCGCTTTGACTCCAACTCACCTGTGTAAGAACTAGATGCTGATCAGATGGGGGATTTACATTGGTGTGATTTTGGCCTCATACGTAACAGTTGAGATGGGAAGATGAAATGCTTATCAGCTGCTTCACCAGTTTACACCTTGCCCTCAGGCCGTGGGATTAATTCATGACTTCTTCTCTGCAAACAGATATTCAGCCTCTCTGTTTAAAAATGTATTCAAACCCAGCAAAGTTGAACTTGGAATTGAATCATTCAAAGTGGAATGTTTCACATCTCCAAAATGTGCGCTGACCTCAAAAAGAAGAAGAAAGTTGTGTTGAAATGATGGTTCAGACCGCAGCATGAATCGGACAGATCGCCTCCATTGTCGGTGTTTGTGTCACTTCTGTACTTTTGAGTTCATGCTACTAAAACCTGACTGAACCTCGATGCTGTTGGAAACCGCACAACCGCTCTGCTCCAAGACCACAGAATACCTGCTACCTCTGCTAAAGATGTTATACCAGTTAGTCTGTATGTATAATATCGGTCTATTACTAAAGCAATAAGGTACGAGAGGCTGTACGTCCACAGCAGTTCGGGGGTGTTGTTGGGCAGAACGGAGGGCTGGCAAACCTCAAACAGTATCTTATTTCACTAGTCTAGAGATAAAATAGTCCCCGTACGTGTGTGTGAACAGCATCGGGATTTTGAGTGCGCAGTGATACGGAACGCTCGGGTCAATGTGAACAACTGTAAATTATCGCTCAATAATGTACTCGTGACTCTCAAGCAATCAGAACGCTGTATTTCATCTACCCGTATTATAATAATTAATATCTGTGTGTGTGTGAATAACATTTTTTATTTAATTAAAGCTATACTCTGGTTTCTTGTTGTTTTTTCTTACTGATATTTGGAACGTTTTTTTTGTCTCATCTTATGAGGCAGGTTCAGTTAAGAGTTTCTTAACACAAAGCTGCATAACGGTGTCATGAAAAGCCTGATTGCCTCATCCTCACAGTGAACTAAAACACGGTTTATCTCAAAGAGCAATGTAAAATAAATGCTTTCAAACGCACCGTTTGGAACGATAACTCTGTTATTATGTGCATGTGTCATTGTGATTGTGAGGTAAACAGTGGAAATGCAATATTCCCATTACAAAGTAATGCATAAGCAAGGTGTGCGTTGATTCATAGTGTTTCACCCTGCGACTCAGGCGTACTGCTTCAATTAAAAAGATAAAAAATGATTCAACCAACTGCCGTTTGAACGCGGCTCTGGGATCCTGTAGTGGAGACTCATGCGCTCGGCACCATTTTCTACTGCATTTCTAAATCTGTCTCCCTAATAATCTGTACTTCATACTCTATTTGCATTTATCTCACATTCTTTTCACAAAATCATCGGGAATTCTGTAATTCCAAATATCTCGTGACCAGACAATTTGTCTGTCTGTCCGAAAATGCTTATCGGACGTCGTCCCGTTGCCTTTATTCAACCTCACAGTGATGTATTAGTCTGTAGAGGCTTGAACTGCTGCAAGGTGAATATTCAAGTAAAACATTCTTTTTCCCGTGGTGAACAAGTCCACTCTTGTGGTTTCAATATTTTATACGGAGTCTTTGATCAGTGTTTTTTTGTTTTTGAGGCAAGCTGCAAGGCAATAGAACTGCAGATCATTCTGAAGAGCTGAAAACCTCAAGTCATCGAGAACTATTCTATTGTTCCCCTATTTTAATGTGTTAAATAGCAGTGGTTATTTTTTTATTAGGCTAGTCAGAATCCTCCCACTCATTGTGAATGAACTTTTATTGTACAGGAAAGCGTTGAGAACCTGTTTCTTTGAACCAACCTCACAGTGTTTCCTTTGCACCTTCTGTAAACTGCATGTGGCCAAAGTCACAACCGCTTCTTTGGAGTCCTCTGCTTGGTTGGAAGGGCTTAAAGCATTCATGACACCTCCACCGCGGTTCCTCCGCAGCCTGAACACCGTAGGAGGCGGACTGAATTATTTTCAGCGAGATGCTCTGCGGCTGTATTCCCTCGAGGGTTTGTCCGAGTACCTCACTGGCAGTCAAGTAGTGGAGTTCAGTTCAGTGACCTCTGCTGATGCCTGGACTCCAGACACATTGAGGATGTTACAGCAGGGCTCTGAATAAACGCATCTATGAATATAGCCGCTCTATTTGACTCTGCTGGTTTTATTTGGCTGCCTGGAAAAGAGCTTCCTTCATCATCTTCAATTCTTCTTTGTTTCAAGCTGTATTTATTTTGGCATCATTATTTTGTAATTGTTTGACAAACATGTTTTAAGTTTGATTTGAGTTACTCAATTTTTCAATTTTTTTTTAAAAATGTCAGTCAGTTTTTTGTTGTTGTGGACCTTTGCTATTGTTGCAGTCTAGTTGTCTCTTGCAAAAGCCCTGTTAACTTCTCACAAAAGACTCCTCTCAGTAAATCTAGGCAGGAATTCTAAACTTTCTTGATCAGAACTTCCCTCAGCGTCGTTCCATTACAGCCACCTCTTCTCTCTCTCTCTCTCTCTTTTATTTTGAATAACCCAAAACCACCAATTTGCTTTGGAGAACTCACAACATCCTCTGCACTAAAACCCTCCCATCGGTAAAGATATGACTCCCCCCAATTGCGTGTGTTTGAGTTGTGTTAAAGTAGGATTGGTGGTATCAGGATTAGTATTGGTACCGGTATATAAATGTTTGCCAGTGAGCCTCAAACACCTGGTTTGGAGATTTTCTTACGGGCCTTCTCTTCTCATACATCTTACCCTTCTGCCCCTCCGTCCCTTCCATACACACTCCCTCTGTCCCACATACCATTTCAGAATAAAAAAGCAAAGAAAGATTTGCAACTGTAATGCTTTTGACCGGCCCACTCCAATCCTTTCAAATTAAAAGCCCCATGGAGGGAATTGTAAGTGTAATGCCTTTGCGTGGGCCTGCCATTTAATAACCCGCGTGTGTGTCTGTATGTGTGCGCCAATTTGTAGTTCTGTCTCCACTCACCCGAGCCGCAACAGAACTTGTAGAGTCTGCATTCTTTGTGGAAATAGTGCGGATTTGAGAGATAGTTGGAACTTTTCTAGCTTTTTATCCAAAAATGATGCAATGTGTGGAGGTGATTAGAGGTTGACTAATCAAGAAGAAGAATGACTGCTGAATCAGCATTTGAACAAAGGAGATTTGGATAACAATTGTTTAGCAATGTGTCATTACAGCCACAATGAATATGACAAAAAAGATGACTGCTAGTAATAATAAAGCAAGATGCCCCATATCGATTTAGTTGTACTTTCAGGCAGCTAAACCTCTACTGAGTTCAGGAGGTCAGCGACTATCTCATGACCTGTGACCCTGTTAAACACGTTAAACACGTTGATCATTCCAGCTTCCACAATGGCACATTAAAAAGAGAGAGAGAGAGAGAGAGAGAGAGAGAGCAGTCTCGGAGCAGCAACCAGCGGGGAATGTTTTATTTTTGTGCTCACAAGGACGGGTTTCACAAAGAATCAACAACAAATCTAAAAGGTTAGTTTAGTCTGACTTTTATTCCCCTCTCTCATGTCACTTTTCCTCCGATCACGTCGATTAAACCATGGATGACGTCATAATTTCGTGCTTCTTTCCTTTTGGCTGGGCCATTTATTATTTTTTATTTTTTTTGTATGCACCTTTCAGGGAAATGTTTGCTTTATCTTCCAAACATGGATGGTCACACAAGTGAGCGTATCGGGGTTTGCAGAGAGTGCAGTGGCGTGTTTGGTTGTTGCCCTGCTAGCATGTGTGAGTTTGTCCGTGACCGGGAGCCGATGGTTCAGCCTGTAAGGAGAAAGTTTAACAGCGTGAACTGTTTTGGCCCACAGTAGCTCGCGCGCCGTCCACTGATGAAGCGAAACAACCAAGATGACGTCTGGTAGCTTTCCTTGTCGAGGTTTCGCAACAATACTTTCACTCTTCAAGTTGCTTTTGTTACATTACAGAAGAAGAAGTGTCTGCTGCCTCATGGAATCGTGGTTTCCAATCAGCCAATCAGCTCCTAGCTGTCTTTGAACTTTATTTTAGACTCTGGTATCACTTTAAAATAGATAAATCATTATCATTGCACCTTCCTGGTAAATGGCATCAGATGACAAAATGGAATGTAGGTTGTGGTGCTGGGGGATTGTATTGCTTTATGCTGATAGGTAGTCTTTAGTTCCCTACCTTTATAACAGTAAGGGGAGATGTATTACTATTTTGGTCTGTATTTATATTCTTTCTTGTTACTGTATTTTACATTGTCATTGTTGTCAAAATTAGATTTTGGTCACGTACATATTTCCAAAAAAGACTCCAGGCGTATTGGAGTTGAATTAATCTTGCTCGCATATTATCGCTAATCCAATTTCTCCCTCCAGAAGAAGACTTAGGCAGATCATTCTAACCTGCACCAATATGATCCAAATGTCTTCTTTTTTTTTTTTTTTTTGAAGACAAAAACGTAATCTTTTTTTATTTTTTACTTTATGTAATAGCGATAAATCATACATTTTGCGTTGGTTAGCAGACAAAGGGAAAATCAACTCCGTAGCTCATACATGTGTGACGGAAAGCGCTTTATAAGAAGTTGTCCAGACACGTTCGAAAACAAACAACATCAAAAATAGCAATAATTGAATCGAACGGAACGACAGCAGTAACCAAAAACAACACCGCGCTCCCAGACAAAGTCAGTCTGTCAGGGACTGAACCCCCGCGTACTTCAGCTGTACGACCTGTGACCAGGTTCTCTGTCATCGCGTCTGGTCTGAGCATCCTCGACACATCAGTCATTTCTATGGAGATTAATTGATTATTTTTTTTCCTTGGATGGGTACCCGATTTGAAAGCATTTAGGGTTTAGGCCGATAAAATGGAAAATCTATTGTGTTCTACAGGATTTTGATAACATTACTGTGTATTTAATGTAAACTGACAGCCGTCACCTTAAAACCCAAATTGTTAGTTAAAAAGTTTTCCATCCTCGGTATCGACAACATTTCATCAGTTGATTGATTTCTTCTGTCATTGTTAAAGAAATAGTGGTGAACCAAAACGAAAGAAACGTCTGTTTATAGTTCCTAGAATGTGATTATTTACTATTTTTCTTTTCGACTGGTTGTCTTTGGGTTTTGGAGAGTGACCTTGGGCTCCGATGGAACGATTTGACCCGACAGCAAATGTTCCTTCTGTTCAACATTCATCTGCTCATTTTTCCAATTGTTTTCTTCTCATTCATTCCTTCTCATAGTTCTCCTCCCGACGGCAAATGACCCACAAGCACTCGAACCAATCTCCTCTTGCTCCCTAACAGATTTCTAGATTGAATCTTGCTCTCTACAAGATCTATGCCTTATATTCCATCAGGCTCCTTTGTTCATCGCCTTCTGCTGCTAACTAAGAGTAATTTAGTCATCGGTTTGCTGCCGGTGGCTCATTTCCATTTCTCCCGTTTTGTTCTGTTTCTTTGTGTAGCCCTGACAAGACTGGCTCTGTCCTCCACCCCCGCCTCTCCATCTGCGCCACCTTTTAATGTTGTTTCACTGCCGATTGCGAAGCACCCATCCTCATTGCCGCCAGGTGAGGCAAACTGCAAAAAATGCCTAAATGAACACACACACTTGAGGACCAATTTCCACTGTGGGCTTCTGTTGAGCACTGCTGCATATAGAAGCCGTTTCTCTGTGCAAATGAATTGTCGTTAAGCAGCGGTGTGATTTCCTGCTTTTCTTCTTCTGGGTTCTTTTTGTGCGTCGGCCCAGCTGTTGTTATATCCAGGTGGTAAAAGGGCATGTTTTTCACTGAGCTAAGTTAAGACACGTCTAAACAAGTTGAGCCAAGCTCTGGCCAGCAGGAGGTACATTATGATCCTAGTGAGCAGTGTGTTTCTGTTTCATGCGCACACACGGCCTCATGCATGCACGGGCAACGCTTAACTCTAACTTTGACCTCTCCTCTCCTCAGGGTCCTCCCAAATCCTGGATGACACACGGTCATGAAGAAATAGAAGCATCCGTTGTGGTGAGCCTCTCAAACTTCTGCTCTGCTGTCTGACACCCCCCCCCTGCCTGACTCCTACCCCTTGTGTGTTTGTTCAGGTGTGTGCGTGTGTTTGTCGCAGTAATTGCATCAGTGTCTTTGCAGTTATTTTCTTTCTCATACCGTCTCTTCACCCTCTGGCCTAGTTGTCCCCCGCTGCCCCCCCCCCCCCCCCCCCCCATTGAGGAATGGAACCACAATAATTGTATTGCAGTTAATAGAAACCTGTAAACAAGTTGAGCCAGTTGTGGCCAGCAGGAGGTACATTATGATCCTAGTGAGAAGTGTGTTTTTGTTTCACGCGCACACACGGCCTCATGCATGCACGGGCAACGCTTAGCTCTAACTTTGACCTCTCCTCTCCTCAGGGTCCCAGCTGACCTGCGCTAAATACTGGCCGTGGGGTGTCGTCGTTGGAGGGCCAGTGGAACAAGCGTGTACGTGAGTGAGAGGCGATGAAGTCCAGTATGAGGCAGTGGCGGAGGCTGGTGCTGCTGGGAATGCTGGCCTGGGTTCTCCTCTTCCTCGGCCTCCTCTCCTACTTCCTGGACGCTCGTGTGAACGAGCCCCTGACGTCTGTAGGCTCTTTATTCTCCCAGCACCCAGACACCCGGCGCCTTGCCTCTATCCAGGCCTCCCACCAACAGCACGCCAACTTGGGCCCCCGACCTGAACTGGCATCCACCTTAACTACAACCCACCCCGGAGTGGAGCCAGAGACGCGGCCCTCTGCCAGCTCAGCGACGCCACAGCTCAGCCTGGACATGAGCCACAGCCCCAAGAGTGCCCACTACGCCGTTTATGGCAGCCACGAGACCAGCCGCCCCGACTACCTGGACCCACAGAGCCTGGCTGCCTGGTCCTCCTTCGGGACAGAGAACGTGGGCTCTCATTCAGACCCTTCAATCCAGAGTCGCGAGAGGACTTCCCAGTACGAGAACCACATCAGCACCTCACGCTACCGCGGTGACGGGGAGGAAGAGGAGGAGGAAGAAGATGATGAGAGGGACAATGTAGACGAAGAACTCCGAAAGAGGACTCCAGCAGGCAGGAGGGTCGGCGACGACTCCGCCGACCTGGAGGAATATTACTTCTCCGAGTCGGGCTCGGTGGTGCAGCGGTTGTGGCGGGGTCGCGTGTCCGCCGGCATGCTGAGTCCTCGGCTGCAGCGCGCCATGAAGGACTACGTCAGTGCCAACAAACACCGCGTTTCCTACACGGGGCACCGCAGGGCCGCCCAGAGTGCCAATGAGCTTCTGTGTCAGATGAAGGAGCAGGCCCGGCTCCGGACGGTGGACGGGTCGGAGCAGCCCTTTTCCTCTCTCGGCTGGGCTCGGCTCGTACCCTCTCGTCCCCTGGAGCGACTGCACAAACGGCAGGACCGCAGCAGCTTCAAGACCTGCGCCGTGGTCACGTCGGCCGGTGCCATCCTCCGCTCAGGGCTGGGGAAAGAGATCGGTGAGTGGAGGAGAGAGAGAGAGAGACAGAACGGGTTTGGGGGGTTGGCAGCGGGGGGCCACAGAGGTTTGTGTGAAGCAAGCGACGTGAAAAAAAAAACCCACCCTGCTGTCGACAAGAAAAGATAACCTGTGACACGCTGCTACAAAACGTATAAGCGGCAAGACCAGCTCCTCTGTTAAGTCTTTACTAAAATAGCGTACATGTTACTGCCAGAAATTTGAATGCGCACATTTTCACGAGTGTAAACGCCGGAAATTAGAGGGAGAAGTTTCCAATACTTGCTGAGATGGAGAAGTAAGTGATCCGATAAAGTCCAATGCAACAGTGCAAGTGGAAAAGGGCGTGGCGGATTTAATTATTACGTTCAATACGTGATGCCCATGCACCAAGCTTCCACTCAATCAGAGGGCTGCAAAATATACTTAAATATTAAATATTTTTATTTAATATTTGGTTAGATTTTGCACTAAATTTGCTTGTAAACTTGACGGCGCATGATCTTCACCATGTAGTCACTGAAATAAACAAGATTAACACGGTTTACTTCCTTTTGATGCACATTTTATATATGAAAAAATATGAATAGCTCAAATTCCCTTAAGAACAAAGGGTTCCCCCTCCGGGCATCTGGAATTGAAGGAACTTTCATGCCCTGACATTTGGATGCGTGTGTTGACACAAAGAAGGGGGTCATAAAAAAAAAAGTCAAGATCAATAGAGAGATGGTATCATTCATTTTCAATTAGAATAATTTCATTGAAACTGCTATTTGCTTTAACTGAAGTGCTTCAATTGTACACGTATAACAAGACTACCAGGAGCTCAGATATTTGCTATTCATGCATGCGTACAGTACATAGACACATACATGCATGATGACTGAATTTTAAAGGTCACCCTGCAAAACTGTTCTTCCATTCTTGGGGGCGGCGTTTTCGGATTAAGTTGTCAAGCAGATCACAAAGAGGCTTGAGCGTGTGCCTAGTGCATGTCCCTGTGTTTCAATGCGTCCGCTCTCGGTTTAGTGACTTTGGCAGCTATTTGGTAAGTGTGGAGAGTGTGAACTCGGTGACAGATGGCTCACCAGAAAAAAGCACAACCCCCCTCTGGTAACCAATCGGGCTCCTTCATAGAGCGTCCTTGCATGTTCTTCTGAATTCAGCTGCTCAAAGAAGGCAAAATATTTATTATTAAGGGCTTTATGCCTTATATTATATGATTGCATAATGCATCTGCATACTGACAGCGTTCCACAGACACCAGCATAGCCCGAAAAAGAGAAGCCAATCCCTTTTAAGTGATTGCGGGTTGGCTTATTGATGAATATTGAGCTGTTTTTGCTATTTCAGGGTTCTTTCAGTGCTGGAGGAAAAAGAACATTTTACTGAGTTTTAGATTTTGAGAAGCCAATTTTGACGAGGCAGTCTGCAGCTCTGAGCAGCAGGCCTTGGACTCTGCAGGTGTTTGTTAATCTCCCTCCCTCCATGTTCCTTGTTGGTTTGTGTCCAATAATGTGACCCACGTGCACATAATCAAAGGGGAACTGCACTTGCCTTTTTAGCACCATGGCACAGCATGTGTGTACCTTGTCATAGTCAATTTGAAGCCTCCGGTGAGCCATCCAGAGAGTCATTATGGGAATATAGGATTGTTGTCAAATAAAAAAATGTAATTCATGGCCATTTATTCTGTGAGTGCAAACACATCCATCTATATGTCAGAGTATTGGTTCAGTGTGTCATCATCATAGTATTCAGTCCCTGAGAAAAGAGTTTTCAGATCAGAGATCAGCTGCTTATACTAAATAACTCACAAATGTTTGATTGTTCTGGAGCTGAGTCCTTCCGGACCGTGTTGGAAAAGCTCTACTTTGTTACATCAATTATCAGGCTCGGCTTCATCAGGAAATCAAACTCAATCGATCCCCCTCTTATCTGCTTCTTCTCACCCGGCGGACCTTCCCCAGAATGCTGCGCTGCATCAAAACCTACATTTTGCAGCTGTGAATTGTGACAAAAAGCTGACAGATGACTGTGGCAATCAGTCTTTTTCTGTCCCTTTTTATGAGGCAGACTGACATTTCGATTGTCAGCACAGTGTTCAGTTTGTTTTATGTGGTTTGTGTGATGTGTGGCTGCCATCGTGTGGCCAACAGAGGGGAAAAAAACACACAGGCTGGAGAAGATAACAGACACATGACTATCCAGTGTAAGCCTCGTTACAATAGTTTTGACTTACCTCATTGGTCATTTTCTCTATTTTGGATCATAGTTTGTGCTTTTAGTGAATAACATTTGTGTAAATACAAAAGAACGTCTTACTCGTAAAACTCTATTTAGAAAGCACCAAAATAATTCTGTGCATGTCTCCCAGTCACATAATGGGTTTGTAATTGTAACAAGGACCTGCATGTTTATCATATAGCTAATTTAAGGAAATCTGGAAAAAAAAACACATCATCTACTGCAACGTAGTTGCATACGTCTCTGTCATCAGGCATCTGACGAGCCCCAAAGAGCCAGAACAAACTCTTAAGAGTCGACGCCACACTGCAGCAATCCTCCACGAGGTCAGAGGAAGATCACCTCAGACATCCACAAAGGAGCAGAGCAGGAGAGTTTAATCTCAGACACCGACTCAATTCAACGACTGAGTATGAGTAATGGTGTTGTGGCACTGTAGTCGTCACAAACCTTCTGGCATTTCCTGATGATTTAAAGAAAGCCACGGTTTTATTTTATCCATAATTATAACAACTCTCACAGTTCAACAAGAACAAATGTGTTCCACTGGTGAGACAAGTCAATTGCAAAAACAAGATGAGGATTAGATATTGATCATGGTTGGGTTACTGTTGAACTGATAAACAACTGTAGTTTGAATTGGTGGAAACTGCATCCATATAGATTTGTAAAGAGAAATAACTAAACAATAATCAAAAATGTAAAAATATATATATATATATATATATATGTGTGTATCATATACAAATTATGAAAATGTCTTATTTTACACTCTTCTTTCCAGTAGAATAGAACACGTATGATCCCTTCTTCAAAATCCATCAGTCCGGTTGAGCCCTGTAGGAAACCGATGTGTTCTCTGTATTCTATTGCAGCAGGAGGGCAAACTCGAGGTCAAGGCAGTGAGCACGTTTTGAGTGTTTTGCAGTCGGTCGTGTTGTGAGCACCAATCGGCAGTCAGGTGTCTGCAGGGATGGAGGAAGGAGTATTGGATGAAAAGCTGGAGGATCATCCATTCTGGTGTCAGATCTACACACGAGAAGCGACTGATGGACCGATCAATATTCAGGCGGACGATGCATGTTTCTAATTATTACTGCGAGCATTCATCACGCTGACTTCATGTCTGTGTATGTGTGAACTGCGAGGCTCGCTGCTGCTAACAAGCAAAGATATGCACAGAATCGAGGGAAAAGTGAATGTTTTCTTTGTATTGGTTGTGTTTTGTCAGTTTCAGGCGCCAACCACTAGAGAGCACTTTGGTTACGTCTGTAAGCCTGACGTGCATCGCTGTAAATACTCGGATCATGGTTCACATCGCCGCCGTGAGCGTTTTGGCATCATGACTTTTGCCACAAACACATTGATCCGTCTCTAACATGCATTCATCCAACTACACAAAGCTTTGTGTGTGAACAAGCTATAATTGGGACGTCATTCACATGCAAACAACTGCGTTATTGTTCAAGTTTCTGTGAGCCGCAGTGTGGCTTCTTACGCAGCTATTCTTTATTTCTTACAAGTTGCCTCCGAAATAGAGACTCAGCGGTGACCACATCAAGGCCGTGAACATTTTTTCTGCTGCTTGTCCCAGTTTGAATTCATGTGAGGCTGTGACAAGCATCCAAAAATGTCACGCACAACACCTGGATATGAAGAGCTGCCTTTCGTGGGAGGAAGTAAAACTTCAAAGAACTTGGAGGCAAAACAAAATTGGTGTCATACTCTATGGTGCCAAATAGGTTTTTGTATTTTATGTGTGTGTGTGTGTTTTGCGCAGGACCATGCGCACTAAAAGGTCAGTTCATTACCTCCAGGACCTGTTTTCTCTTTCAGATGCTCACGACGCAGTCTTGCGCTTCAACGCAGCGCCGACGGAGGGATACGAGCGAGACGTCGGGAGCAAAACCACCATCCGCATCATCAACTCACAGGTGAGCGGGAGTCCGGCCTTGCGTGGTGCAGAATATTGAATTATTGATGCACGTACAACTCGGAGGGCTGTGTCACTCACTCAAACGCATGTAAAACAAATGCTGGAGATATAAATCATTCATGTCACAGCCAACTGACTGTTGTTTTATTAATGGGCTTTTTTTTCCATGACAAATTATTGTAACCTCGTTTCTTAAACTACAATCTCATCACCAGCAAAAGTCACAGCTTAAAAATGAACTGCCACCTCAATTTAGTCAAAAATCTTATGTAGCACTCAAGATTTTAACCATGCACAAAACTAAGAAAATGTCTCATCAATCAACCAAAAGCTGAACAATCTCTGGGTTTAATCTATTCAAGCAGCTCTGAATGATATTGTTCTATTTGCAATGGTCTAGCATGTCGGGACGATGCCAGACGTCTGGCTCTGTCCAGAGGTAACAATGTGTGTAGCAGCATGTCTACGCTGGCTATTTCAAATATCCCGGTGACCTTACGATGACAACGAGACTTCAGGCATCAATACAACTCCCCTTAAAATTGGGACCTCCTGCTTTTTACAGATTTTGGCCAATCCTAAACATCGATTCAACACTAGCTCCATCTACAAGAACGTGACCCTGGTGGCCTGGGATCCTGCTCCCTACACGGTCGACTTACACAAGGTATGTTCCCGCTGTCACAGCCATATAACAGCTCCGTTAATCTGTCTTTAATCCACCGACGTATCCTGCAGCCAGTTTACAAACTAGAGTGGAACTGAGTACACCCAGAGTTAGGATAAGACATTTATTAGGCATCACCATGGTAATGACCTGTCATTCATAAAGCATTCACACGCCCTAGAACATAACCCGCTTTTATGATCTGTTTGACTTTGTATTTACCTTTACTGTATTAAATAAACCTGATGCTGTATTGAAGAATACTTTCACCTAGAGATTGAGACCATAAGCTCATGTTTATGTTTACTGAGGCAATAAATCAAGTGGGGAGTAGATTCTTCCTCTCATAGAGCGATACACTGTGACTTATTATTTCTAACCAGAGGAACTGCATGTGGCATGTTATTCATTTCAGAGATAATGACTAAAACTGCAGTTGTTATTGTGCTTTGACCTGGAAAAAAACGGACTGCAGTGGTTGTTATGTTTTGTTTTCTGAGGGGCTATTCCACAGAGCTGCAATCACACCTGTTTGGTGTGAAATGTGAGGTAAGTGGACATGAAGTAGAGGTACACGCGAGTAAAGGGAATGTGTACAAAGTTTGTACAAAGGAATTTGAATTTTTGTATTCAATCTAATCAAAAACAAATGTTATAACTGGAATGTGTGTTTTTACCATTACCCCAAATGAACCAAATGTGGACACATTAAGTAAATGTGGTAATAAGTGCAACAGGTTACCTCTTGATGTCTCATCCCCTTCAACATACGTTTTTCTCGCTCTCTTTATTGCAGCATTTCCCCATATAGATGATTAGCTTTTAGTTGTGGCAGGCTGAGCATTTTATGAACTTTGCTCCAAATCTCTGCTGAGGGCTGAAGTGATGGATTTAGTTGCCCCCCCCTTTCCCCCCTCGGGTGGGGGGACTCTGATGGTATTTGAGTCAGTATATTACATCTAAAGTGGAGATAATCGACTTCCTTTATCCTATCCAGTCCGAATGTGAGTCACTCCCTGACCAGTGTTTGCATCTTTTAAGTATTTAAGTAATATGTATAATGTATTCTATATTTGGCGATGCCAGTCCTCCTCTCCCTTTGGTGGTAAATAGCTTAATGTTACGGACTCTCGGATTCTTCCCATTCCACAGGTAATCCCTAACTTCCTCCCTGTACCGCTGCAGCACGGATCCAGGAAGTGAAGCATCATGGAGATATAGTTCATCTTTGAAGTCACCATCGTTCTAACTGCATTTACTGGCCCCCACAGAGACATTTTCCACTTGATATTTTTTTATATTCTCCCCAATCGACAGATATTTCATCTCCCAAGCGTAACACTTAAATAGAAATACTCGGTGTCAGCAGGGCGCACGCTGGGAGGAGAGGGCCCACTCGTTTAATTCGTTACATGTGCCGTGTATTTCACATAGAACGGCGTCCTGACCAAACCGCAATGAACATCAGAACACTTTTGATAAAACCCGGTTCCTACCGTTATAGTTATTCAGGGAATAGACTGCTCCCAGACTTCTGCGGGGCTTTAGTGTTCAGGTTAATAAGCTAAAAAACACAGTCACTAACATTCTTAGCCTTCTCTCTATGGGTTTCTCTCTGAATAATTTGCATCATTTGTCCATTTGTTATTATCTTGGAACATTATTAATGTCCTTTTTTGTTATTCATTTTCATATGCTAATTGTTTCACAGGATAATAATAGACCCAGTTTTCCTTTTAAATCAACAATGATGAGTTTTCAGGCTTTAACCTTTACTTCTCTACAGGAGCTCGGGCTTGTTATGTAAAGCCCGTCTCACTCACTAATATTTTCCCGGCGAGTCACACAATAAAAGGCTGGTGGCAAGCTATTGTTTTAAGACCCATCGCTGAAACAGCGCAGTACTTTAATATCAATCTAGATGACTTATCGTGCATCACAATGTTGCGGTTTGACAATTGACAATAGCATGAAAATGTTTTTGTCCTGTGGTTATTTTATATCTACTGAGCTGGTTCACTCTGATGATGAACATCGTTTCACTGATTTATGATGTTTCTTCCGCACATCCATTACATTCTGCTATATTTTCATCAATATTTGATATGCTGATTTCACCACCATGGTTCTAGTTTCAGCCACTCTACTGAACACGTCCAATATGTTCAGTCGATGCGAAGACATGGTTATTGAAGAGGACAAAATCCACTTTATTATCCACGATTTTGTTAAATCGCACATTATTTATCTATTGATGCTAAAAAACTAAAAGCATATGTGTTTATCAGCACACATTTAATGCAGTTCAGAACCAACTTGTCTTCTGAGGAAAATATTTAGCTTTCATCAAGAAAGTTATAAAAGTACAACTTTTGAATGTTCACATTTAGTGGACCTAAAGGCATAATGTGTATCTGTCATTAGTTTTAAATCATTGATTTTTTCAAGAAGGAAAACTCTCCATTTCAGTTTTAAGTCTCTAAACCTCACAAACACACAAATGTTGAGTATAATTAGAAACGTTGTGTTGTAGCTCTGATGCTTTCTCCGTTTGTTGTGGCAAAAGATCTGAGGTGCTTTTGAAAGATGAAGAGAAATGTTTTACAACCAATTATATTTTGCGCATGTATTAAATATGTAGTATGAGTGATGTGCACTAACGGCGCAAACTGCTCAAAAAACAGCACCAGTCCTGACCGCGCTCACAATGCTTACTCGGGGAGGGGAGGGGCACTACGTTTCCACGACAACCACGTGAGACGTGGCTGATCAGTGCATAATCCCTGCAAGGTGTGTCCTTGGCCAAGACACCTATCTGCATATAAACTGAAATTTAGATTCAGTGTGCTATTCAATTTTTAATTTTATTATCGTTTCTCTGTCGATGTTTTAAGAAAATACTTTTTGTTGTCATTTTTGTCCAATCTGGTGTTTCTCCTAAATTTAATTTAATTTTCCAAAGTTATGAACAGGCCAATATCTTTCACTGCAAGACAAAAGATGCCTATTTTTCTTTACTCGCTTTTTTGTGTCAAAGTGTAATCGTTTTGGAGGCGATACAGGGGGCGACTTTAAAACACCACCACAGTGATTTCATTCTGCCACTTAGAACCCCGCTGTCTGCTGAGTTGTCCCTCTCTTTCTTCGTCAGTGGTACGCCGGTCCGGACTACAACCTGTTCGGTCCGTACATCGAGCACCGCAAACTCCACCCGGACCAGCCCTTCTACATCCTTCACCCGAGCTACGTGTGGCGACTGTGGGATGTGATTCAGGGCAACACTCAGGAGAACATCCAGCCCAATCCTCCCTCGTCCGGCTTCATAGGTGAGTACGCGCACAAACGCATTCATAAAGCCGAAATGCGTTTGGCGTACGTCGGATCCGCTTCCGTGCCTGCTGGGGGAGCGGATGCCAACACGCTAAGAAATATGACACTTTTATCCTCCGTGTGTCGGCATGTGTTGATGCGATGCCCTCCAAAGCAGCGCGTTGATTCTCCTGCTGTGGATTCTACAACATTAGCTCATCGCTGGGATGCTTGGTGCCAGAGACAAAACCATAAAAGACAGATTGTGTTCTATTCTGTAGCTTTATTGCAGTGTCGTGAGGCCACTATGAACATCTATTACTCATCACAGCACGGCTATACATCTAATATATCTGCCATTGAATTGTTTTAGCAGCAAGAGAGATAACACCTGGACACAGCTGGACGCACCCATCTGTCTCTGACTACCGGTTGAGAACAGTAAACAGTAAAATTGTCGGCTATAAATAAGGGGCAGAACCCTAACCCATAGTTACGGGGAGTTGAGGGAGTTACTTGAGGGGAGCTGTGTACTTAAGTGTCAGTGTAATTCTCTCTGTGTCTGTAGCATTATTTTGTATTTAATTATTATTGGCCGAATACTAAATAATATATGTTTTTTTAAAGAATAAATTGAACAGAATTAAAAACAACCTAACAACAAGCATCACTTTGATCTCATGAAACGGCGTAAACCTCGCCGGCCGCTTCACAACCTCAAGCTGCAGAGCTCTTGTTAGTCCTGCGCTGGCTGGAAGCCACAGTGCGCCTGCTTTCCTGTTTTGATTGCAGTAGCTGATTGCAGTGTCCTCTACGCTGTCACTGATTAGATGGCTGGAATGAAAGGCAGCAGGGCTTTGAATTTAGCGTGTTATTAAATTCTAATGCCTCACTGCTTGCATCCTTTATAATAAAACGGAAATGTCAGTGTGTTCGTTAAAGGGACCCTTTTGTTTCTATTCTTGTCATTTCTGGTTCATTCTGCTACAGTAAATGCTGTATGTTTAGATTATATTTTAGCCAGCTGACTGGCCTTTTTAATAAAATGCAAACACGGTCTCTAGTCAGAGGCATTTCCATTATAATTATCATAATTATCCATCTTAAATGTTTCTGTGGCACACATGGCAGACTTACAAAGGAGTGCAAATTGGTTCGTTTTTTCTTCCAAACACTTATTAATCCCAACTCCATGTATTTGGCAGACACTTTCGTACTTAGTGGGAGTAATCGGAGCCCTTCACAGTTCCTTCATTCACAATAACTTCAATGGAACAATTCTAACAGCAATGGCTGTAAATAGTTCCAGGTGTTTCTCAGCGTGTGCGCGCAGCGCGATAGAGTTGCAGCTCAATTCACCGCTCGTGATGGACTTTTAAGGTAAGAGATTTAAAGTAATATATTTTATTATCACCAAAGCTGAATAGAATGAACATGTTGCCACCACTAAATATGTAGATTTAGACAATGATAACTGAAAACGGTTAACAGTTAACAACTGCGTTAATGACGCATACTGAATAAGGTTACAACGTATTGTGATTTCTGTTTGCTTTTTCTGGTTGTTAGTGGGATAAAGGGATTAACTAAGCATTTAAACTTTGAAGTAAGGACCATTAAAGTAAAGTTAATGATACTGAAGAGCGATATGTTTGTGACACAATGTTACTTGTATGATTAAAGTTTCTATTTCACACTTCTAAACGCTAAGTCCAAGGTAATCTAGGGCTGAATTCTTTCAGGCTTTGTCACTGTTGATTATTACTTGTCAATATTATGTTGCAGCTCGGCCCATTTTTGATTTGATAGATACAGGAGAGGAAAATTGGGAGGAACTATTTGAGATTTGATTGAGAAGTTTATGTGCCAGCAAATTAGTGGTATTTACAAAATAGCATTGTATAAATATTGATATTAAACATGTCTCTTGCGGTATTATGTGGGGGTTATCAAGTTGAGGAACAAAGACCGCACCCCATTTTCCGAAGTAGTTTCCAATAAAGGTGTCTGACCACTTCATCTGTCTTTTTCTTCTTTCAGCACAAAAATCTAATTATTCAACGGAGACGATCAACTCATCCTGCATCATAAGTCAACTCTTTAGGACATTTTCCTTTTTCCCAATTATTATTATTATTATTATTTTTTTCAATACGATCAACCTGCCACAATTTTCTCTTGGAGAACATGGATTTTTAGCAACCAGCGTCGGGAGCCTTGTTTTGACATTTTCCTAACTGCGTGGGCATAAGTGGGTTGCTGGTCCTATTCCAGCTGACGTGATCGGTCTTGCTCTCTGTTGAATTGTTTTCTTTCACCTTTCCAGGGACTGCAGATGCAAATAAGCTCGTAGCTAAAATTTGATACAAAACCTCTTTATTGTTGTTGAGAACAATGCATTTATGTGCATGGTCTGATGTAAATAAATTGATAAACTAAACCATCATTAATATACATTCTAAGGTTGTGGCTTTTTTTTGTGGAAAAAAATCAATTGCAGTGTTTGAGTCTGATTACCTTTTATTTCTTTGACGGTTGTAATCTCCTTTTTATAAGTCAAATAGAAAAGTAAAAAAGTGGCGAGTGTAGTTTTATGTGTCAATGTACAAAGTGCAGTGAGCCATAAGAGTTTCTAACAGACAGGTTGATTTAAACTCCACATATTTGTAATGGCTTTCCTAAAAAAACTACATCATCAAGCTTCTGCTTTAGTCCACTTGGCCGTTAAGTGAGTTAACGATGGTCTCCTTCATTCCTGTGTGAAAGTCATAAAGATTACATTAGTATTTAAGGTGACTTCAGATACAGGGTATTACTGAAACCACCATGAATTAAAGAAACTGAAAATTGAAACATTTTACCCTCTAAACATATTATTTTACAGATTTCTATGTGTTTCTATTGCCCACGTAGTACTTCCTGCGTGAGGCGACGATGGGGCTTATTAACCTTCCATTGATGGGACTCTTTCTTTAAAGGCCTTTGGGTGTGCTTAACCTTTAAAGGAGCACAAGCTCAATTTTTGTTTTGACTTAAAGATTGGTCTGACATTTAATTTCGGTCATGTTTCATAATGTTGATAAGTGCCTAACATTTCAATTTTATAAGATTGTGTTTTTCCACGTTTTTTGGGGGGGGTTGTTTTCATGCCATTTTCACAACGACCTCCGCCTCTTTTTTTTATAGTACAGCATTAATGATTCTCTTCCACAGCAATAATGTTTATTAAATAATTAAAACAATAACAACTTGAGACCATCTCGTGATGGGGAAACACCAGCTGCAATTATCTTTAAGTGAGCGTGGTGGGCTCAGCCTCCATTTTCATCTCAAATGCACAACTGTAACGCTGTTTACGTCACATTACTGCGTTCAAAAACGAATAGCCCGCGGACAAAGCACTCCAAACCTCATCTGTGGTGGTTCCCCATCACAGAAGGTGACTCCAGGAGCACATCTCGCTCTGATGCCACTCACACACACACACGCACACACTCACACTCTCTCACACACACACACACACACACACACACACACACACACACACACGCAGACACTCACAGGGAATATTTGATGCTAATAAAATAAAAATAAAAGTTTGCATGTTTCAAGGTTAACCTTTTTAATTGAAACGGTTTGCGTGTTCCACTTCACTGTTGTTGCTTCCCCTCTAATCCACAAGTAAACAAGTTAGATCTCAAACCGGCCCACTCTTCCTAGTATGGAGAATTGAAGCCAGATGAAGTAGGAGTCATCTGGCCTTCCACGGAACCTCTGATGTGCTCCTCTGCGTCTAACGTGTCGGCATCAATGTCTCCTCAGTGGAAACCTCCCATGGCTTCCACTGAGTGCCACAGCTTTTACTTGACCAGTGACTCCAAGAGAAGGTGGAATAATTGGAATCAAGGTTCACCAAGATGAATTCAATATACATAAAGCATGCAAGTAAATGCTGCAGCAACACAAAGCATTTAAGGCATCTTAAAAGAGGAAACCCCAAAACAGACACTATAAAATAAACATTATCAAATAGTAAGCACATACAGCTTAAAAGTTGTGTGACAACGAGGAATGAGGAGGGAAAGACGTCAGTACCATGATTTAAAACATCACTCCACTTATGAGACTCATCGAAGAAGCACAACGTTGGACTGGACGAGCTTTGCATTTACAGCAGCGCAGCGACTTCCAGTGTGATCGGGAGGAAATGTGTGATCACATTGACAGTTGGGCTCATAATAAACATCTACAGTACATCCTTTAAACCTTTTTTATTACAACAATTACAATTGAGTTCATAAAACATAAAATGAGGACCGAGTAATCTATGTGGCCAAAAGTACACGTTGTTGTGTACTTTAGATCCTTTGTGCGACACTCCTTTAATACAATTTAAGGTAAATCCCAAGACTGTTACACACAATTTTTTAGACAATAATGTGCAGTTTGGGGAAGATCTTTTAGTTAGTTTCAACATTACAAGTGAGACCTATAAAGAATGTGCTGAACTAAACTCTTTTAAGGATGAATTGGAAGCGGACAACACAATGCGCCACATTGAGGCTGAAGTAGTGTCGGTTCTTGATGTCGGCTTTACCGTAAACGTGAAGGCTGTTTGGAAATATTCTTTTTTACAATTATATAATGTTGTAATGTTCAGATGTCCGCATACTTTTGGCTGTCTAGTTTCGACGTTTTGTGTTTTTCTTTTCTGTCCATATTAAAAGCACAAACAAGCTCACATAAAGTACATTTACTTTTTTAATGCATTAAGCTTTAGTTGACATTCCACGCATCCACTGTGATTGTTATCAGCCGATACAATGGCCCTTATCAGCCTCACAGATGTGGTTCAGGGGCCCGATTCAATCAGTAGTAGGTCCAGAAGGCCTTTAAAATCTATAGTTGATTGCCGGCACACGAATGCAAGAAGATAAAGTCCATCTCCAGTGGGCAAAGGATGGCGCCGTGTTTCAGCTGGAGGAATGGGTCAGCTTGTATCCTTTAATCCAAACCTTTTAATATTTTCATAAATGGTGGTTGGGTCTCTCAAACCTACGGTTGTGTTCTTTAAATTCACGTTGTGGAGTTTCCACGTTCCCAATGTGGGAGCTGCAGGTTGAACCATCTGAAGCAATGGAAGTGAGAACCACTGACAACAGTCACTCAGTCTGGCTGGTAACAGGGTTTTTTTTTTAAATTGGTGTCACCTCCTAAGTCAGGCAGTCGAGCTGATTCTTTGCTGCTTCATCGTGACTGTGGTTCTCCTGTCTGATCATGTTGAGAACATTCAGGCTCAGGCCGTGACCTTGGAGGGGGGGGCTTGTGTGCTTGGTGGCCGAGGTGCTGCAGAAGTGGTTGGCGGCGTCGGTGGAGGCCTGGGCGGTGCAAGCCAGCGTGTTGCTGCAGACTCTGCGGTTCAGATGGATCACAGTGGTCTTGGAGGGCATGGAGGTGTTGTGGTTCTCTGCTGACCAGTGCTTGCAGTGAAACAGGATCAAGAAACACCTGTAGAACTGAGAAAGAGGTGGAAAGACGGGACAGCGTGAACACAACATAGAGGCTCAAGCGGAGAGGTGTGGTTGACCTTTGCTTCACGCTCGCAGGGAGACTCAAAGTACAAGTCTGCTCACAGTCGAATCAGCATAAAATCCTGCCTCCTGGAAAAAGGCCTAAAAGTAAAGGTCTGAAGTATAAATGTTTGCTGGATATTGTTAGTTGGGCTGCATAGTAAAGGTTGGTGGTATTTATTGTAAACTGGTCTAACAGATTGTGTTTAAATGATAATGAATACGATATTGGATAATCAAATTAGATCTAAATTGGTCAGATTACAGGGTCAAACTTCTGCTTACAAAACATGTTATAGAGAAAATGCTCCAGCCAATCACGGGGCACGGATTCTGCTTGGTTATTTGTGGTGATTGTGACCACGCTGCACAGCAACAATTGAGAAGCAAGAGAGTTGCAAGCAGAAAGAGAAAGGATGGACAGAAATTGTCAGACCTTGAAAGCAAGGTGGAAGGAAAAGAAAACGCATAGGTTAGGACTGGTTTCAGTTGGTATACGTCAGTGTATGAAAGGTGCAGAGCAGAGCACGCTGTGGCAGGCCAACCCACTGTCGTCATTTTTTATGCATTATGGATTACGTTCTATTTTTATCCTTATCTAAGGACGGTTTTGCTGAGTGTGCATGCGCTTAATCAGCACACGCAAACTTCACATTTAGACTTATGATAACATTTCCACATTTGACCGACTGTATCAAGAGGTTCTTGGAGCGGATGGAAATAAAAAATGTCATTTAACACGAGTTGACATTAAAGGAATATTCCTGGATAGACGTGGGTAAAAGATGGCAGCATATCATTTGGTGTAAATTCATACATTCTGTGTTCTTGTTTCCAGTTGTGACTCCGGAAGCATCTTTGAACATTAAAACCTGAACTTCAGTCTCACTCGCTCTCTCTCTGTTGTCGTTGCAGGCATTCTCCTGATGATGGCGCTATGCGAGCAGCTGCACGTGTACGAGTACATCCCCTCCATTAGGCAGACGGACCTTTGCCACTACCACGAGCGTTACTACGACGCTGCCTGTACACTGGGTGCCTATCATCCCCTCCTGTATGAGAAGAGCCTGATCCAGCGGATCCACACAGGCCCCAAGAATGACCTTAGGTGGAAGGGACGGGTCACTCTTCCGGGCCTCAGCACCGTCAACTGTGATATCTGAAGGATGAAGCCTGAACCTCTGACCCCGAAAAAAAAAAAAAAACACACTCCAGCCTCGTCTGGCTGGTGGAGGGAGAGGTGCAATAAAGCCACTGGAGACGAGGAGGCTGGAGCTGACATGTTTCAAATTAGAGACCTTGAAGAACATAAGCCATAGACCCCTTAGGGAGGGATCAACATGGAGGCTTCTGAAAGAAGTTTTCCAGAAAAGAGACTGGCAGGAAAAGTCTCCAAGATGAAGCTGGACAAGACCTTCCTCTCTGCTTCAGCTGAGCCACGTTAGCTGTGGAGCTGACTAGGGTAGCAACAGATGTTTTTAGATAGTCAAGTGAATTTTCCATAACTGGGTGTTGCAGAAGCGTAAACTGTGTATTTCAATTCTTATTGTTGGTTCTCCACTAAGAGGAAATGAACCGGTTGATAATGATTTGTGATTGGCTTTTGTACCGGTTCAAAAGGGTTGTAATAAAGCCACCAAAGTCCTCCACGCAGAATGTCATCATCGCTACAGGCACTGACAGATTCACTCACTTTCAAACTTGCAGAATTAAGAACTTGCAGAGTGCACATTGTAAAAGACCACAGGTTTGACATTCCTCTGATATCTTCTTGTGAAAGTTTTTCTGTCCGGTCACAGGCGGGACGCCTCACTGCTGTAGTTGTTGAGCTTGAAACTAAATGACTTCCCCGTGCTTGCCGGCTTACAACAGCCAGTCTGTCGCTCATTCACGATGACCTCTCGTCCAGTGTCAAGGAGCCAGGGAGAAACACACTGGTTGTTATGTTTATGGGTTCATCCCACCTACCCGTATTCCTTTTTCTTTACCGACAGATTAGCCGAATCCAATTTAATGGGGCCAAAACGACGTTCAGAACAAAGCGGCGCTGGGAACAGCCGTAGCCGTGTGCCTGTCGGTCGACTGAACACGTCCTCTGGTTGCCTTGTGACTGTTTAGGTACATGCAGTACATACTGTGCCAAGACTGCAGGGACATGGAGGTAATTGCCCTGAGAGGTGTGGGAGCAGGAGATTCTCAGCTTTGTCTCAGCAATCACCATCCCCGGTTCCGACTGTCACTTTACTCTTTATTGAATGTAATTGTACCTCTTGTGTGTAATGATGAAACCACTCCTGCGGCTCACCTCTGCAGTACATGTGGTCTCCAGGGGTTATTTCCTTGTTATGTTACAGACTGAAGCTCGTTTCTTACAACCATTTCTGTTTCGTATTTCCTGGATCCTCTATTATTGGTTCCTACCCGTCAGCAGCTCAGTGAAGACAATTATGAAAGAGGAATTTGAACCGGTAATATCGGCGGATTTGTTTTGCCTCCAGCTGAGATGATTTTTAGGTAACCAGTCAGTCTGTGCCACATCTGCAGCAGGCTCTAGAGGTATTTGTCCAGCGTGGGAAGGGATGCCTGGTTGTATCTGCAGGCAGTCCGAAAAAAATCTTGCCTTTTTAAAAGATTTCTTTTGCAAAGTGTGCTATTTTATAAAATGTTGTTGTGCCATTGGTTGTGGTTTGATACAAGGTGTGAAAACGTGTCTCAGAAATGTTGCCTTGAATAGTCTGGTGGATGGTGGATTAGATGGCTCTGGTAGTACGTGTGTGTAGAGGAGTCTGGAGCTCAACATGCGGCTTAGTAGGGCTGGGTATCATGCAATATGTGTCAGTGCTACTGAAACACACGCTAATACATTTATTTTACAAACAAGAAAAACGCTTTTTGTAACACCTGAATGCTTGACAGACGAAAACCTCTATTTGGGTATTTTACCACACTGGATATCTAGATTTGGGAAATTCTGCTGAGACTACTCTGAGTTGACACTTCCTTAAATCTAGTTAATTAACAAAATCTCCTTTAAAAAATGTCAGTGGACAAAATATTGGAAACCACATCTCTATAATGCAAAAAACTCAACAGCACCGCAAATTACAACCTCTGAAATGTCTTTATTGCAGAGATTAGAAAGTATTGCTTTTTGCAAGGTGGACCTGAACTGGAAACTAAGTGGCTGTAGAGATAAAATAAACTAATGGGAATGGCTAATTCAGTGAATTACAAACATGATAAGGATTTCATCACATTGATGCAAAATTCTGTAAATCTCATATTGCCAAAAAAAAGCAGTTATTCTCATCCGTTTGCAGATGCCAGTGTATAAATTGTTAAGAACTAGCTCTCACCGTTGAGCGGTCTCGTGTTACATACAAGGGTCATATCTGTTTGACAGATATGGACACGTGTTGCCCAGAATGCACAGAGAAATGGCACTAGGGACGATACCCAGCCCCACTTTCTGGTGGATTATTGCATTGGCTGCTCGAAGAGTCTCTTAAATAATGAACCGTGTAAAGTCAGAAACTGTTGAAGGACTGTAAATATGTTTTACTTTAAGGAGGTTTTATCATTTGTTTTAAATCATGCAGATTTCCACCTTTTATGTTTTTCTTTTGACATAAATGATGTTTTATTGCTTGTGATTGTATTACACTGAAGGTACAAAAAGCCTCAACATATTGTAGATGTATATTTCTTGATAATATTGATTAATTTCCAAAGCACAGAGCATGCAAATCAGGATCAGGGCTAAGAGTCTTAATCTGCTGTACCGTGCTGCAAGTAGACGCCATCGTCATTAATGTTGTGAGGCCATTATGCTATAAGATTATTTCTTTCTAGAGTGGTATTACGAAGATTTTAGTGCATGCTTATGGACAAGGTAATCACAAGCAGCCGCGGTGCAGCTATTAGTAGTTCCCTGGTGGCACCCGATTTTGTGAAAAGGATGTGCCAAATTCCATTTTTAATTAGGTTTGTCAAGGTTGGTTGAGGACTGATAGCAGGACCTCTGAGGTGCTATTGTTTCGCTCTGGGATTTCTAATCCTCTTCAAGACAGCAATTTTATTGGCAGGATTAAACGCCGGACATAATGCTGAAATGTTTGCGTGTAAAGAAGAGAAACGTGTTTGCAGACACCATTTATTTCATTTTTCTCTACTCTTGAGGCCGATGTTTCACGCCTTGTTTTTTCCTAATGTGGGAATTTCTGCCCCACGCTGCCTCTAATTGATTGTTCAACATTTAAGTATTTGGACATTTCCCTCGTGCAGCTTCCTGCAACATAAGAGTGAAGATCTTGTTTCACTCGCGACAGCCTTAGCGCGTTCTTCTTGGCTCTGATTTGACAATGAATATCTCTTCTTACACTGCAGTTCATATTTAAATGGACCATTTGTATGATGTCACCTGCTGTCATTTGTCTTTTTTTTACCGTGTAAATAAAGCTGTTGTACATGTCATGTTTTGCTGTTGGCGACTCACCTGTTTATTCATGAGGATGTAGATGAGCGGGTTGATGACCGTGCTGCTCTTGGCCAGCAGTGACGGCACCACGCTGGCCACGGGACTGATGATGTTGGGTGGGCCGAATGTCGCCATCATGGCCACGACGCCGTAAGGCATCCAGCACAACATGTAGCAGGCCGCTGTAGTCAGAACCATAAACAGTATGTGGTACTCTCTCCTCCGGGCTGCAGTTTTTCGGATCCTACCCACCTGGGGATGAGAATCGGAGAGCGTTGATGAAGAGGAGATGTGTGTTCGATAGGACCTCCCCTCACGTGTAATACGTTTTTTCAAAGCATCGCCGCTGTTGTTCGTTTCCGACCTTGTCAGAAGTGGGTGATTTGGTTGGTTGTTATTTTTTAACTCTTAAAGGTTGTAAAAAACTCCCTGTTTGTACTTTCAAGCATGTTCTGCAGGTTTCCCCAACAGCACAAACTACAATGCTAATCTTACAGACAGCAAGATACATTTTAAATAAGTTACTAATTTGCTTACCTTGTTTCAGGAAAGTGATCTCTGAGTGGTTTATTAGGGTCTACTAAATTTAAACTGTCTGTACTTTTACTGGAATTTAACTGCATTGTCCATTAAAAAAAACCTTTTTGTTACTATTTGTATGCATTGTGTAAGTTTCCATTATGTTCAGTACTCGTTGAATACATTTTTCTTGTCCAGTGGTTTTCTGTGTATTTTACAACTTAATGTGGGAATATGCTTCATCTGAGTGCAACACAAATCATGTCATAATGAGGTACTTTGATATTGTACATTAGTGTCAGATTAAATTAATCACTTTTCCACGCAGTGAACCTTAAGCTTTCGAGGGCCCGGGAGGCCCCGTGTGTCCAATCAAAGGCAGAGATCAGTTAGAAAAATAATTATCTACACCGGTGAACAAATTCTAAAAATCTACTTTTACTACTTTTTCTCTTGATGACTATTTCTAAGAGAGCTCATCTAGCTGTGTCCTAATCCAATTAGTCATAACTCTTTGGATCTCCTCACACACGGATAGCTTTTCTTTATTCTTCCTCCAACCTTCTGTTCTGTTGATGCATAGGAACACATAAAACGAGTTCAGCTCCCTACATGACAAACACTGAACAGCCCACTGAAGGCAAATTATGCTCCGTTTTAAGGATCGCTGGGGATCTAACCGGGCAGGAGCTCAGCTCTGCTCATGGACATGATCACTTCAAACGCACAAGATGGTCACTAATGCAAGAATGTGTCCCATTCACTTTTATTTTAGATACAAGTTGACTCCAGAATCCCTGTTGCTTCTATTCATTATTATTATCATTCGTTTGCTTTAGCGCACGTCACAGGGGCATTGCACCCAAAAAAATGTCCGGATACAGCGCGGTGTCATGTTTGCATCACCGCCGAGCTGAGATGGCGGCGATAAATCACTGCGTCATTTCTGCCCGGAGATTGATTTGTACTCTTCCCCTCAAAAGACAAAATCAGGTGTCGATGTATTTGTTCAGTGCGAAATGGGCTTTGAATGCTTGAGTTAAGTGCAATCATTTTCCTGTCACCTTTATTCCCTTCTACATCTGATGATTCCCATCGATTGGCTGGGACTACAGACATATAAGCAGCCTGTTGCTGCATTTCTTATATATTATGTCAACTGAATACTGGACCACAAAATGGCATCCGTGAACATGAAACAAAATCACTCACTCACACGGGAAAAGAGACACTTCTCGCCTCCGAGTTTACGTCTGCGTTGTGCGACTAAACATGCACATTACTCACTGGAGTCCGTCTGCTGTCTCTCAGCTTTTGGATGATGTCTCGCACTGTAAAACAGCTTTTTTAAGCAAGTTGCGCTTGCATTATTGCCATCATACTTTGACACGTTTCGCTTTTACAGATCTGCTATTTACTGCTACATCTCCCTACACACCAACCACATCTGTTCTGTACGTGCTGACCTTTCACTTGTGTTGTTGATGTAAGTGCTGAGGCAAATCCATAGATCCCCCCACGAGTAGAGCCTTTTTGTTCCGAGGAAACATTATTTGTTCTACTTCCTATGGGCTTGACTCTTGAAGGGCTGTTGCTGTTGCTCATGCACACTTCTGAAGGTTCTCTTGGTGTCGTTGTGCTCTGCTCAACACATAACATAACAGCAGTGAGACTATAGTTTTGCTCTCAGCTTCTTCAGCATTGAGAGGTCATCGAGTGAAGTCGCTAAATCAAGTCAATCAGCAGTGTGCGAGTGCACAGACGCCAGATGGACTACCTGCGTAAGACAGGCTTTAGATGATGAGAATCCACCTACAAAGAGCAAAATCCCTCTAAACCACAATGATGACTTTTCACATGCACCTACACGCGCTCAGCGAATGACCTTTTTTCTTTTATTTTGCCTGTTGATAATAATCATGTGTGCAATTTTTATCATTAATTGTAGGTTTTACGCAGCAGCACCATCCACACAATGTTGAAAATACTCTGAGTCAACGTGAAGGGAAATTAGGTGCGAAGATGTACCTCCAAATAGTGCTTAAGTGACAGTGGAGTCCATTTTTAAGGACTATTCAAGGTGATTCAAGGTTTTAGGTGATTGAAAGAGTGACTAAACAAAGGTTCTGAGACTGATCTGAAACTAATTCAACTAATGTGAGATGCCCCCCGGGCAGGTGATTATAGGTGAAGGGCACTTCTTAACAAAGTTGCTTATCGGTATCAGAAGGTTTTAGGAATAGCCGCCCAGCAGTAAGAGGAAGACAGATCCCTGCAGGAATGTCCCTGGGACATAAGACCTGAGGAGCTTAAAAGCAATGCCTCGGGTCCTGCAACTGCTCCTCCTTCTTTTAAGGGGTCAATGATTCTCTGTCTATACAAGCTGTCCAGTGATTATTTTATAATCTGCATGTCTTTTTAAAACTGAGATCCAAAGTGTTTCAAAAAAAATAAAGGATTATCACAACTAAAAAAAGAAGAAGAAGATTTGCGGATACCTTTAGGCTCTCACTGCAACAGCAGCTGATCTTTCTGCACTAATGCTATGATAATACCCTGGTCCAAACCAATCCTGCTCTCAGGAATAAACAAAGTAAATCCCTGAGAGTGTAGAGGATCTAACCAGCTTCAGAATCTGACAGCACCAGTTGCCGTGCTATGGATACTTAAAATGAGCATGCCTGTGACAATGTATACCCTCTTACTAAATATTGCTCACTGTGGTGGAAGAAACACAAATGCCATCACGGGAGAGAGTGCATGCTATTTCTGTGGTCCCAGCAGAGGACAGTCAGACTTAGCTTTTTTTATTTATATATCCTGGTCTACAACAAGACCAGAAGCTCCAAAAGGCTTATTCCTTAACCTGTACCTTGCACCGATAGAAAAGTGCTCTGTTAAAGGGCGGTTTGTGTTAGTTCTGCTTCAACGAACGCTCCACCTCCACTCCCGTAGGCACTGATCTTCACCCCCTTGTTTGTTACGGGGGTGACGATTGAGCATGCATTTTATCCTATATCTTTAGTTTGAAAGTCTGAGAATATTTTTCACCTTAAAAATGGGAAACCATTGGAAACATAAATTGGGGAGGGTGCTACTCAAAGCGTAGGTAGCGGAGGACCAATTTAAGCAATTTGTGGTTTTGCTTTTAACATGAGACAGGAAAAAGACAAGCATTTACACACACTTTGTTGTCTCTCTACCTGTTTGACCGCCAACAACAGCCGACTATAGCAGTAGATCATCACCAGCATGGGTAGACCCAGGCAGAAAGTAAAGAGGCAGATGATGTAAGCGTGAGACTGGGCCGTCTGAACCGTCCAGGACACAGAGCAGCTGGTTCCTGCACCCTCTATGCCGTAGCTGCTCCAGCCCAGCAGAGGGGGCACTGTCCAGAACAAGGAGTACAGCCAGGAGCCCCCAATAGCGAGTAGGGGCTTGCGGTAGTCTGGCCCGGCCTTGTTGTATACAGTCAGAGTGCTGTATCGGTCGTAGGAGAGGATCACCAGAGAGATCAGCGACACGATACCTGACAGAGACAGAGAGGAGAACGTATGGAAGAAGACATCTGGAAGTCATCAATGCATTATTTTAGATGTGCATATGTGTGGACCAAACTCCATGACAGTCCATGCTGTGGTTGTAAATATACTTAACTAGAGCGCACACGTGAAACTCCCGGTGCTTTTGGAGCTACATAATTCTGTGAATATACATTGAGTATATACTGTATTTCATTGGATAAATGAAGACTTTGAGCTACTGGTGGCCCAGAAGGAAAGGTCAGGAAATCACTAAAGTCATCAGGTCCCATCCTTTGGTGAAGATGAGTGTCTACATGGAGGGATGAGGTCACAGTCTAGACTGAACTGGCAGCACTGTAGTCAATTGAGTATTCGACAAAGCCTTCAAAAGTGCCCCTCTGATTTGTAAGGGCTTAACCGAGTAAATGAAGAATCTGCCAGAATGTTCTGGACTTTCATACGTTTCTTTGCCGCAAGTCACTCAGCTCCGGATTGCACTCTCAAAAATGTTGCTTCCAATTCCGATGCACTTAAGTGTAGCGAGCGGCAACACAGAATTTCAATCAATGTGTCGGCACAACAAAACCCACACACATCTGGCTTTGGTATTCAGGGGGAAAGGTTACAATACGCATTAATTTATGTGACAAATGACTCAGCCACGTCTATTTATTGACTCTAGTCCCGTTTGGCAGGGATGGAAAAATGACAATCAGGTTAACGAGCAAATTCTCCGTCTGCTGGCGCGATGTTACCACCTACGTTTGGGTGCAGATTGTAACCAAATTATACTCATCCAGTGTGTGAAGCCTGTAGCGGAACAACAGTACAAACAACAACAACAATAAAAACAATAATGATGATATCTAGAGTCCGTGTCCGTTGTGGTTTTCTGCCCAAACGTGTTGGATGACTACATGAAAAGGATCTGATTATTGCTGCTCATTCTAGAGTAACAAAACCACGGTTCTTACTTGCAGATGAAAACACAAACAAAACATACTTATTAGTGTTATGTTCAATTAATTCCAATAGATATGTCTAAAAGCTACACACTTAATAATTGACCACTGAGTAACTAATCAAATATGGCTCATTATTGTCAAATAAAGGCACGTATTGGCTTTAACGTACTTTTCAAACATTTTATTCTGTAAAAGGTAGTTCTGCTAGTTTTACTGTAGTTAAGAATATATACTGTACACAACAAGTCCTACACTCCATGTATTTTGGAATATATATCTTAGGTCCGTGCGTCATCTTGTGCTCACATTACTTCTGAACTTGCTTTCAACCCATGAAAGTAGGGTGACAAGATATTACAAAAGAATATTTGTTCGGTATCATCTATCATCTTGTGGTGTAAATCATCAAAGGGAACCATAAAGTGTCAGCGACAATAACAATACATGGCTGTGTGCACCACGTGGACATGTACCAGGTGTCCATGGTGTATGAATCTCACTATAAATTAGGAAATACCGTGGCTCTAAAATGTCTTATACTGTCTTACTCTTTTGTACTTGAGCACCAGTCCTCATTCTTTCTGGTTGGGCCTAACGCTAATTAATTCATATCTGTTATCAATCCTACTTTACAGTTGGTACATGCAAGTTTCACTCACTTTTTCTGAGTTTCTCTACCTTTATTATCTGTGGCCAATGCAGCTGTAATCCCTACTGGGACATGCCGCTGGTCTCCACACAGTGAACCCATTGTGATGCAGCACAGGGTCCTAACACAGTACGTGTGTTATGATTCTGTGGTATTCTTTGTGCGTTACCAGAAAAGATAACAGTGCACATTTAAAGGGGTTCAGTTCATTTTATTGAGTCCTTATTCGCCCTAAACGGCCATTCCAAAACCCGAACAAATGCAATGCGTTGACCCATCTGCTGCTGTTCCTTACTCCTACATGAGGTTAACAACGGTTCAGCGCCCTTTGTATTTGCCGTAGAAAGGAGAGTTATTGTTGTGCCCCTTAGTTCAAAGGACTCCCCATCACCATCTGGCATTCCCGGGATGGCGAGAGAGAGGGCATGATTTCCTGCATCCCTTAAGAATACGGCACATTGAAACGAGGTACGCAAACCACTTTGAAGCATGATACGATAAATAAAATGAATTCAAATGTCCAGTCGTACATATGAAACCACATTTTTAAAGGACAATGTAGAATATCTAATTGACAAACATGCAGATCATGACCAACACAGAATGTGAGTTGTCAGTTCAACCAACCTGCATGTGTTTAGCACGTAGGGGAAGCTTAAACTCAGAGAACTTCCCTCCTGTTCCAACCTCGTTGATGTGAGAAACCAAAATCCCACCTATATCTCATATTTTAACTGAAAGATCAAATGGGGTCAGCGGACTCATCCTCTGTTGCAGTGTAATCGTTACCACACAGAACATAACGTCCATAAGCAGTGAGATGAGATCCGTCCCCATGTTGCTTTGAATTTTCTGGTGGTTTGTATTCGACTAAAGTAATAATAAGAGTGTTGGGTGTGACGGCCCTGAGAGAGTAAGGCCATTCCATCAAGTTGTTCTGCAGAGAGAAGAGAAGGTCTTTACAAGTGATTCAGATTGCCAGCTCAGATATAAGTTTATTGAATCGAAAAACCTTTTACGCCATTGTTTTCTTTTTTGGTGAAATAGTCTATAACAAAATGATTTGCTCATTCTAGCTCAAGGAACTAGTAAGACTTTAAAATTCAACACAATCTAGGTAAATTGCGGTAAATTGTGCTACTTAGACAACTTGAATTGGGAATTATGTTCTATAAACAGGTTGTTTTTAAATCTTTTTAAGTTGTAAGAGAAAAACAATAAGCGAGAGAGCTTTGAGCACTGATTAAAAACCTAAATTTTTTGATACTCAGATTGGGTCGGATTCTTCTCTCATAACCTCAACTACAGGAAATTATCATTTTTTACTAAATTAAAACTTTAGTTTTTATTTTGAATGACTCGTGTCTTCAGTCTACACAAAGGAGCCACAAACGTGGGATGAAACAAATTGAGAAACAGTCGCTTGATAAAACACAGGGTGTGTGCTAACGTTACATTTATGCATGGAATATACGTAAGCTAGCTAACTAGCAAGCAAAGGTCACAGCCGTGTTTATACTGGTGACACCAACACGGTGAGATGTAGTTTGACACAATATAAATGGCTCTACCTCTAAATTTGACTTTCCTGGTTTGCAAAACAATTTCTTAAATCACCAAATGTCACATTTGTAATTAATGAAACAAATCTAACGGGATCCAACAAATATTTGTCCCTCACTGTTGACCTGCGTACATAGTTTCCCTAAAATGAAACTAACAGACTACGATGTGTTGTGCTGACCTTCACCTCGCTGGTATCATTTTTGAAGAAACCATCTGCGAACAGACTATGAATGTTGTGAAACTGCTAGCGTGGCTAAAACTTGCTGGGAGAATTGCCTTTATGCCGTAACTAGAGAGCTCAACGGCTCACACTGTATCGTAAAATCTTTGAACCTGACAAGATGTTTGTGGGTGGCGAATGCTTTTGAAATCTGTAACATCCGTGATGATTCATGCAGCGTCATGCTGGTCTCTGTCAAAGATGTTTAGAAGACCTTGGTGATTGTTGCACGTCTTGACTGCTCTTTACAATATGAACAACATCCTTTACAAGATTTATTTTCCCAAAATTTGATGGTGGTCAATAACGATATTACGTGTCCAATGAGCGTGTATTGAGCGTGTTTTCCCGCCGGTGACGTCCTGCGTTATCTCATCTGAAGGGCAGGCTGCAGGGCGGAGATGGTGGCCAGCTGATTTATAGATGGAATTAATAGCTCAAAGCAGGCATTAACATGGCGGTTTGCGGTTTAACTAAAGTGCCGGGCCCTCTTCGCACATATTAAAGCGTAGCCAACCATCAGCGGACACGTGAAGAGGTAATGTTCTTTTCGCAACGTAATTGATGGTGAGAATCAGATGTTTGTGATGATGTGAGGCTGCTGACGCTTAAACGAATATTAATCACACACTTATTGTGAACAACGGTTTGTTAATGCCTCATTTGTTTAAAATGAGGCATTACTCAACGTCACTTTAATTCAATTTTATGTTCATAGAATAATTTACATGTATAAATCTTTTATTTGCATGACAAGACTGAAAACAACCTACTGAATTGTTGCTGAGTCTACATTGTGTGAACTTCCTGTTATTTACATGCAGACGCACAGAAAAAGGATTAAAAGGAAATATATAATGGTCGTATTTCTGTCTGTGCTTAAGTGATATCTTACATTAAGGTTGAGAAACGGAAGATCTTAATATTGTTATTCGCAGTTTGTCAATATCTCCTTGATTCAATCAGCTTTGTTGTGGGAGATAGTTGGGTACGTAGGTTGCCTGCTTTATTGCCTAGACAGTAATAGAACAAACAACCCTGCAGGCAACATGAAACGATGATTGGATGTGTCTTCTGGCACTGTATCACTGGACAGCAGCCTGAGATACACATTATCTTCAGTATTCAGCACTGTAATGATGCCAGAGGGAGACAAGAGAGAGAGTCAAAGTATCCCTGCTGATTTTAATAAAATGGAAATTTGTCTCACCTTCTATTTTTTTCAGTGAGGGATAACGAAGCACAGCAGGTGAATAAACAAACAAAGTATACAAACATCCATTTTGACGCAGATATGAGAATGTGAAGAAACTGTTTGTGAGGACAGAGGAAATTAAGAGAAGATCATGTGTTGAATTGACTCGTGTGCCGCAGCTCTAAATCTGTTCTGAAAGCACTCACACATTTACGACAATGATCTTCATCCGGACTATGTGATTCATTCTCCTTCATGCACCCCGTCCATACCTAATCATGCATCGACAGGACACACCGACGCAGAGCAACGCTGCTGGGGATCGAAGGACAACCCCCTTTACTGAGAGTCGCCGAAAAAAACTATATGCTGAATGGAAGCGTTGACAACATAGACTGGTATTGATAAAAATCGTGAAATTAAGAAATAAATATTGGTACCACGTTAATTAAATATAAACATGATATTAATGTGGAGATAATTCAGTGCATCTTTTCTGTTATATGCAGTTGTGGTTACTGACTTTCTCTCTTCCTCCCAACACACACATGACTGAATTTCATTAGCCCAAAAACTGATTTGATTGATGTAATTATGGTCAACGGTTACATGTGTCTCGATGATGTAGTTATTGTTAATCATTTTAGCCCTGATAACTGTAGACAGCAAAGACAGCCATGCTGATATCGACTGAAGACCAGTTTAAGCTTGACAATGTATTGTGACAAATGTTAAAGGCATTAGTGGTCAAGGCTTTAATAAACTCATGATTCTATTGATCTTATTGAGCAATGATTTTCTTTTAAAAAGGTACACTGCTGGAGCGATCACGAGGGCGCTGGGGGACGTGAGTGTGATGAACCCTTTCATGGATTGGATATACAATCAATTAACGCATTTAAGAATCAATGAGTCACTTCAAATGGTGAAAGATGTAGGCATGAAGCTTATTGCCTCCAATTTCGTACATTATTGTGTCTCCTTCTGGCAGACAGACTGAACACTAAACGCCACTGAAAAGAATTGACTTGGCGGCAAAAAGAGGCACATTTTCTCTGTGTGGCGTCAGTTCTTTCAGGTGTCTATGGAACATTAAAATACAAGACACATCATGCACAAAAGGGTTTTGTGTCAAATTATCAACAGTCTTTTGTTTCTTTTAAAAAGACGCTATGAACAGTATACGAAGTGGCTTAAATAGTACTTTTTGGGGGGGAGAAAATGCACTGGAAGGGAAGGAGTGAGCGTTTAACTTAACATGTCCATTATTATGCACGAGAGCACCTGTGTGAGAAAAGGTCATTTTGCTCTTAAAACCTTCAGACTGTGGAGGCATGCAAGAAAAACAAGGTCTCTTCAAGAATTCAAGGTTAAAAAAAGGGTAAATAATGGATGCATACATTATTATCTGGGGTAAGATATTCCTTTAATGAGTTAGTTTGATGCCCTTTTGACACTACAAATACCCTTCTGTGCAATAAAGCAAGAACAGGTAACAATATTTCCGTAAATAATAAACAGCATTTGCAATTTTAATTTGCGTACATTCTCCCGGCCAGTGAATACAAACTATCATTGTGAAAACACAACCACCGGGATAAAGACATTGGCCAAGCAATAACTAAATCGGACAGTGATACATTTATAACCTGGCTTATTTCTAAACCTTTTTTTTTTAGTTATTGTTTGTTGCCTAGTAGCATGGGGGGAGAGAGAAGCTTACCGAAGCAGGAGTTGATGAAGCCGTACCAGCTGCAGCCGCTGCGCCCCAGCAGCCACTTGCCCCGCAGGCTGGAGGCGAAGCTCAGCGTGGTGCCGAACAAACACACCAGCATGTCGCTCACGCTGATGTTCAGCAGCAGCATGTTCACCGGCGTCCGCAGCTTCTTGAATTTGCAAAACAAAAGCAGCACCACGAGGTTGTTGACGAAGCCGAACGTCATGATGAAGCCCAGCATCACGGACAGCACCACGAAGCCCGTCGGGGAGAGCTTCGCCCTGCCCGCCGACGTGTCCAGCAGCTCCCGGTCATCGCTCAGGTTGAAGCTGTGATTCAGACCAGCCTGACCAAAAACCATCCTGCTGTCCATTCATCGGAGCTCGTCACGCTGGAGCCGTTTGGGTTCTTATACGGGTTGGGGTCCCTTACGAACGCGGAAAGTTTTTTTTTACGCATAGGAGCGTAGCTTTGTCTCCATGCTGTTTTGTCTTCTGGGACATCGGGACCTCAGGGCTTCAGGTGTTTCAAAACGCGCATTCCTCCACTTCCGTTGCAGCTGGCTCGCCCCTACCAGCCTGTCCCCGTTGTACCCATAAAGGGACACCTGTTACCTCAACGCATCGCGCGTCCCCTTGTTCGGATTCGGCGCGTTCAATTGAGTGCACCGGGTTCCTCTGACGTCTTAAAATGAGTTGTCAAGTCCGCTCGTATTCATTTAATTGCAATTAAACCTTCTCCAAAGAGTTTTGTGTTCGGGCATGTCCGCCATGTCCGAGTTCCCACTTTTATATCTATTGTAATCCGCCCTCAGTCCGGCTCAGGGAAGATGCGGTGTTGCGTAAAGTGCCCTCTGCTCCGCTGCCGAGACTCTTTTAAGGGCAACTCCTGCGTCACGAGACATCCTTATATGACAGGGGCCCACAGAGGTGTGTGCGTCTGCGCGCGTGTGTGTGCGCGTGGGAGTATTCACCTGTCGTGTGGAGACAAACCGTTCCGTTTTAGTGACTAGACTCAGGTCAGGTTTAGTATAACACCGGAAGCGGTTATGGTCTCCAGGATAATGAATGTGAGTCAATGGAATGTCTCCAAAAGGCATGAAAACCCAACTCAACTCGACACTGCATGCGGTATTTTGACTGCAGGGTCATTATATTAAAAATCATGTACATTACAGATCGGCTGTGTGAAGGGCTATCATCGACCACGCTGTAATTATCAAAAGATAATTTGGTGCACATTTAGTCACGTAAATGTGCATAAATTACAATCAATTTACACTAAAATGAGGTTGTCACTCAGGTATGTCATATTGAGCGATGGCTTAGCCTTTTTATTGCGTTACTGGACAATCGCAAATCCTAGACTGGCTTCAAAAACTGAACAAGATTATTATTATAAATATATTCAAGTTGACTTGGACTGCATATTTATTCTGCCAAAAGTTTCCAATTCTCTGCTATAAAAGGAAAATATGCAAGTTAGTATTTGTCCAAACTGCAAAAGACTCCTTACACAAATGACAAAAGGCTCTCTTTCCATGCTGACAGCAACATTTCAAGAGAGAAAAAAGAAAGGCAAGTCAAACAGTCTGTCCCAAAGGGTTCTGTTTGGGGAGATTCTATTCCTCCCGGGGGAGAAACCCACTCAAGTCAAAACGTGTTCACAGCCACACTCACACTGGCTCAATTGGGCTTTCAAATGGATATTAATATTTAACCTGCCGCATGTCTAGGTGCAACAAAAGTTGGCAAGGTTCACTTGTCTCCTCAGCAACACCTGCTAAAGAAAGTGGAAATAAAACATCTGACGGAAAGATTTAGCTGTTACTTGAAATAATTGTGATTCCTGCCATCTCAGTGATTCAAAGTGTGCAGCTGAATACCAAGAGATAAAGAAGCTCCATTCAATACCTGAACAAGTGGATTATCCCCAGATGGTCATATCAGTAGTTTATACTCCGAGTACAAAGACTGCCAAGAATTTAATGGTTGAAGATGTGTCTGTTTGTAGCACCAATTTATTAAAGTCCACTCTTAATGCATGCAGTTTGTGTTGAATGGCCTACATTTTATTAACAAAAGTCACTCTCAACAATTCTGGAATGTAATGCATCTGAAGCGAGAAAATTTCTGAAATTGCCTGTTTATTTACTTAGTTGTTTACACCAGGTGTGCATTGTAGATTCATTGCGTATATCTCACATACAGTTAATCTTATGGCTGTTCATTTGTTTGTTTTGGTCAAGTCACCAACTGGTCTATCCATAGTCAAGGGGGAATTGAACTAGCACAATGTTTACACAGTCTGTTGTCTGTATTAGCTTTATTTATTCCCAAATGTCCTCTATAAATACTGTGAAAAGTGAAGTAAAAGTCCCCAACATATATAACTATGTAATTTCCTAATAAAACTCTTCATGAACCTGTTTGCTGTTTAATCTGTAAGGAAGCAATGTTTTTTTTCAAGAATTCTTTATTTTGTTATACCTAATTGCATTTTTTTTTTTTCATTCTTTAAAAAAAAAAAAAAATGTTTTATGCACTATAATATAACATGGAATTGTTGCTGTTTAGTATGCATGGTACCTGCAATGTGTATTTACAGAATAAAACATGTCTGTCATTGAGTTGAATTTACGTTCTCCAGTTAGACGAGCGACAGTATCATTAATTTGCAGCCCTAATTTCCTTGGTCGTCTACTATGATTAATACATGGCGTGGAATGTCAGCTCATATATTATGAATGCAGATACAATCCAAAGCTTAAAGTGGTTATTTAACAAGATCTGTCAGCTGCACTGTGGAAAGTTCCGTGTGATGGAATGAATGAGCCACTGTGTTGAAAATAAATGTTCAAGCAACTTGCATGCAAAGGTACAGTTACCCTTATTAAATGATAGTAAATATAAGACCTACCTTTATACTTATCTATTAGCCTATAAATGGCAACGCTCATACCGATAAAACAAAACGACTATTGATAGTAGAGGCGAGTCAAATTATCATCACGCAGTCTCTGCGGGTAAAATCAGGCTGCTAAATCGAGCGACGACAAATCGTCCATCTGCTAGTCCGCTCCCCCACCTGAGAGGAGCAAACTCCGGCATGTGTGCATTTGTGCACCGTTAAAATGAAAATATATATACTTTTCCCGGTGTTTATCTGAATCTAAATCTGAAGCAGGATCCATGCTTGTTGTTTTTTCAGTGACAGCTATGGACATAAAAAAACTACGCTTGTCAGTTAAGTAGCTCGCCAGCTAGCCAAAGCTAACTGCTAATGTGGTGCTAACGGCTAAACATTTGATTGCTTGTTTGTTACTTAGGCGTTTGGTTTGGCAACATGATACATTATCCCTTTCATCTAATATAATTGTTTGCTTATTGGAATTGGAGAAATGTTGACCATAGATACGTTTTCATATAAATTAGTCGCAAGTGTTGCCACAACAGTGTAGCTTGCCGTCTAACCTTAACGTTTGCAAGCTAACAGTTAGCCTGCTAGCCACGTAAACTGCTCCTGCTTGGTGTTGACGTAGCAGGAGCACCTAGTTCGCCTGTCTTGTCAAGCTAGATCAAATTGATATGAAATAGAAGCTCTGCCCAATAAACTTGGACGTCTCGAAGACATGAACAATTGTCACCCACAATGCTTTAGTTGGGCTTGAACGCGTGGCTCGTACGGTTCTGTGTCCTGTTGCATTGAGCGGATGATGAAGCGGGTCATCTGGTTGATATCAGGATTAAACAGAAGAATGATGAAGCTCCTTTTTGCCCTCGCATTGATCGCCTACATTGCCTGTAAGTACACTACTTTCTGAAACTGAGTGTATCGCGACCGTTTAACTGCCAGCATGAAGTAACTTTATTGCCGATCCTGAAAAAACAAGCTGAATTTTATTGACTAACGTTAGATGGACAGTGTGCCACTCAACACCAATGTAGCCCAGTTTCCAGCTCCTTCTATAACTAAATCACCAATTCATCAATCAACCAAATCATTATTATTGTTTTAGTTATTATTACATTATCAACGCTTGAAAATAATCAAGGATAAAATGCTAAATAAACAGGCTATTGCAACTCATAATGAACACACAAATGACCCTGTCAATTATGATGACGTCAGGGCCTTGACATCCAACACAAATACAGCTAGTGTATCACCATGTGATTACAGAGAAATATACTAAATTCAATTATTGGGTTTGACCTTCGAGTGAATCCTTATTTGGTAATATGGTTCTCACACTACCTTCCATAAACGCAGTGTAATCTTGACAAAGCACTGACATTTAGCCAGGCAAGTTTCTCCACGCAGTTTAATAAAGAAATAGCCCACTCGGACAGAAACCAGCCCAATCTGGTATGATGCCTTTTATGCATTTAGCTTTTCACTCAAAGTAAGCACTCCATTTTGATTTATATATGTATGAAACACGTTCTGTCGACTCGTATGGCAGCAGTGCAGGTATTTGATAAGTGGCTGAGCTCATCTGTTGCTTTCATATTTGATTCTCATCATGGCTGATTCATTTTAATAGTAACACTTTCATTGCTCTGTAAGGCTGAAGTGGAATTTTAATAGTGGCACTGTAGCCGAATTAATAAATGGTTGAAAATCCCCAGCAGTGTTCTTTATACTGTGCAGAACATAAAGAGAAGTTTGGGAATGTAGATCACTGTGGTTAATGTTTCTCCATATTAGAAACAGTGGACACGATCGAGACAAAAGACCACAGAATCTTTCACATAGAGGCACACGGTGTTCTGGGTCATCTGATCATCAAGATGTTTGTGCGTCGATGTTTATAATCTTGTGGTGCCAAAGATGACCGTCTACATCTGAGGTCGACTACCAGCCCCTGGGTTTTGCCCAGAGCGGCCTCCTGTTTCAGCATGTTTATCTTCCAACTATATATTCCTGCTCTGAAGATGAAACCCTTTGATTCGGCTTGGCGCGTGACTTGTATGTGTGTCATCTCGGCCTCCTCTTTGCAAACGTTAAATGTCCTGTTTTGATGATTTTACACCAGTGTGTCGAGTAATAGTTTTTCTGACAGAAATAAATAGAAAATCAGCCAGGATTGACAGATTTGGAAATGCGTTGTTTATTACTAACTGTTTAATGATTTACAATCCGCTTGTCAGACAGAACGTTGTAGGAGCTGAGAGAAAACGTCTTTTACTCGCTTGTAGTATATTTGCTCTTTTTCTTTTTTGAACACTAGATAGATATCGTTCAGTACTAAAATGTATTCTAGATGCACTTTTCAGTAATAATGCTTTTTCCTTCTCTTCCAGCTGTCTGGGGAACATATACAAACATGAGGTACAGTAATTACGTTAGTTAATTAACTTACTCTTAAATATGAAATATTTGCCAAAAAACTTGGTAACACCAGCTTTGTAGGACAACTCTCCTCTCAATGAGTCATAATTTATGGGATGAGTGGATATTCCAATGAGGGTTATTTAATGTACATGATGAATGTTATCTTGAGCCACTCCACTCCTTGATGTTGTGTAAATTGGACTCAGTTATTGAGAATTTGTGGTGCCATGTAGGGCTTGACAATTGTTCTTTACCGTGCCAAATTCGTTCCACTGTTTGAAATCAGGTCATATATATATATATATATATATATATATATATACACATATTGTCTTTTCTGTCTTTGTGAAAGTAGCTGCCGTCCTCTTATCCTCTTAATCTTATTCTCATTTTAGATCAATACAAGAACACGGAGAAATGAAGATTGAGCAGAGAATTGATGAAGTAAGTTCAACATGCTGCTGAACCTTTTTTTTGCACATGGTGCTACAAAGGATTAATGCTCTTCGAGACGAGCCCCCGGGAGTCCAATCTATAAATTACATTATTTTTACTGCCGTTAAGAGATGTTTATCTGGTGAATGACAACTTTGATATATGCACATGTGATGATGAGGACATTAACACACGTTACATTCCTTTCAAATGATAGCAGATAAATGCATTGAGGCAGAGTAGTTTATTTCCTCTCATCACTCAAACAGAATGAATATACGCTGGTTTTTCATATTAGTTCCATACACACAAATGCATGTAAATCGAGGCGCAAACCTTCCATTAACAAAGGTGATGAGCATCTGCGAAGAGAAGAAACAGGCTTCACAGCTTTGTCCATCCAGCATGTTTTGTATCTTTGTCGACTATTCCCTGGCATTAAAACAAAATAAAAAAACAATTTATAGATAGAATATTATAGATTATATTATAGAATATAGAATATTTGATCATCAGATGGTTTAGTTTATATGCTGTAAATCTGGAATCCATTCCGTATTATATTTACTTTATATGTTTAAAGTTTTCAGGTTTGTCTTATTTTTTATTTTTAAATATATTTTCTACACACATGTAAATAATTATATAATATAAAACATAAGTTTAACACAACATTCAGTCCAAAAACATAAATGTGGGCACTCAAATGACCATCTGTGGGTCCCAGCGAGTCACTGCATTGAACACGTATCGACATCACAAAGCCTCGTACGATAAACTGCAGGGTCAATTTAATCTGAACCAAGCGTTCGCTCGCGCCTCACGTATTCCTCTTTTCCCCGCTCTCTTTAGGCCGTGGCTCCTCTCAGAGAGAAGATTCGGGATCTGGAACAAAGGTAAATGGACTGTACTTGTGTAGCCAACAATTCTGCTGAAAGTAATTTTCAGTACCAGCTTCACAATGGTCGGAATCTAGAAAGAAACATTTGGAGTCGGCAAAACTGACTGCGCGTTCCATTAGGCCTCCTTCCAAATCCACTCACCTCAAGGTCTCATTATGAATGTAAGCCTTTGCCCAAGCAGGTAGGTGGACATCTCCATAGCATGAATGTTTGGACGGGCTTATTACACATTTATTTCCTTTTTTTGTACTGAACTTTTAGTTCATTGATCGCCAACAGAATGTTATGAGAATCTCTACCAAAACCACATTCCTTTTAAAGATTACAAACCGTATGTTTATTTATTTCAATTTTCTTCTCCCAAACATATCATTTTCTTTCAAAGATAAACGTATATACCCAGAATGTGATTATTCCAGCCACATGACTAAATGAAATGCTCCTTTGAACATCCATCAGTTCAGTGTCAGTCCATGGGAGAGCAGCAAGCTGTGCTGCTTTTGTAGCTTTCCTACCTAGTTTCCAGATGTTTAATAATGTAATACTAGTGTTGGGACTTCAGCACAGCAGGCCGGCATAATTGAAGTCACATTTAATGCCTTGAATGCTAATGAGAAAAAAATAGTTGAGATTGTGTCCAATGCACCTGTGTGGTGCTTTCCTTCAAGCTGCCATATACTGCACATTACAAGAGCCTTTAAAAACAGCATTGATGTGGCATGAATGTGTGAATGCTAATTTGGTTAAATAAACGAGTTTGCTTGATTACAATGTTTTGGCCAGCGTTTTAGACATCAGGTGTAACAACCTTCTGCTTTCAGAAATAACAGCGGAGGTCTTGAAATTCATTGTTTCACTGTAGTTAAAACAAACAAAAATATATTAATGATAATAAATAGAAATATTTAATGAAAAACATAATTGAAAAAGTCGTGCCATATAAATGTTAAAGAAAGAGACTGTACAGCTTCATTGCTTCCTCCATAAGCAATTCACTTTAATTATGAGGGCAGAGCTTTCAGAATAATGCAATAAAGCCATTTAATGTATCATTTAAGAACTGGATTTACATTAAAAATTATGGAAATTGTTCTCTTCAGCTTCTTTCTCATGGTGTTTCATTTTGTCTTTGTCTTCTCTCTTTAGTTTTTCTCAGAAATACCCACCAGTGAAATTCCTGTCAGAAAAGGATCGGAAGAGGATTTTGGTATGCGACAAACACCGTTTCAGACGACGGTCACATTCACGATAACTATTATACTTGGGACGTAACTGGGACTTGAGTGCCTTCAGCCGCACTGTTTCACAGGCTATTTGCAGACTGAAAGTACAACCTCAGCTCTGATTGTGGCTAATCTCTAAGAGTAGACCCAAACAATTTGATTAGAGGAAGTTAGAGGAAGGAAATCCTAAAACACAGTGCTGCTTGAGGAGTTCACTTCTGGCTCAGAAAGTCCTGCTGATGTCCTTTATTCATTGTCCCAGAATGATGAATTCTGCTGAATTTGTAGACCCCGTTGACGTACACCACCATATAGTTGACCATCTTGGGATTGATGTGAAATGATTTAGGAACTATTGAAAAGGGTAGATCCACATTTTAATATTTCCGATACTTCTACTACTACTACTTTTCTTTAAGTTTATGACTAAATACCTGCAAACCTACTGATGACGTCAGAGGTCTCGGCTGACTCTTATTTGTTTGCTGTTCGTAATATAAACACGTGTTTTCTTTCCACCAGATCACTGGTGGTGCTGGTTTTGTGGGTTCCCACCTGACTGACAAGCTGATGATGGATGGCCACGAGGTGACCGTGGTGGACAACTTCTTCACTGGAAGGAAAAGGAATGTGGAGCACTGGATTGGCCACGAAAACTTTGAGCTCATTAATCACGATGTGGTGGAGCCTCTCTATATCGAGGGTGAGCAAGACAGTAACTTTGGGGGGGTAGATGCATCTTTTGTATTCAAGTCTTGACCAAATTTTCCAAAGCAAACTAAGTGTGTTCAAATTGTGAAGGAGCAAGGCAAGGGTGGGCTCACGATTCCTTCTAGACATAATAATTCTACTATAATGATAACGTCTCCTGCAGTAACGTTGGATAGATGTGCAATGGTATTGTAACACGTGGTAGGAAAGTAGCAAAGAACCTGGATTCACAAATGTTACACTTGCTGTTAAATTGTGCTTCCTGCCAGGGACTACTACTATATGGACTGAAAACCCTGGTGTCATGTTTCTGGCAGACGGGAAGAACGACTCAATCTGTCCGAAAGAACATTGAGCAATGAAATTTATCGGGACTATGGATTGTGATCAGAAATCAAATTAGCACAGGTGACATGCAGGCATTTCAGCTCTTTTTATGTTTGCTGCTGTTCAGATGAGTGAGTCCCAGTGTGCTTTCCACTTCACTTAGTTTATTCAGCGTGTCTGCAGCTACAAGGGTAGACATAACCCAACAAAGGCATCTCTGTGGAGTGAAATGTTTATTTTTATGTGCTGTGTTTAATGGCACACACAAATGATCAACACCATATAAACTACCACAATGGAGTCTTTAGAGCACACAAATCTGCCAGATATGCCTTAAAAAACACTGCTGGGGAGTTTTAATGAGTGAAACCTCCTTTCTAGACTCTTAAGTCTACCAGTTTTTCTCGCATGATGGATACGCTCTCATTTTAATATATGCAGATGTCGGCCCCAGCTCTGTGCAGGCCGTGCATCAGCGCCGCTTCTCTGCCGTAACCACGACAAGTGCTCGTAAACGAGCTCCTGTTTACTCAGGCAGTTGGTGGGAAGTTGTCTGATGAGACAGAAACTACCTTTTCACTCACCGAGCTGTTTGCCAGTTTGCAGTTGATAGCAAAATAAAATGCTGAAATACTTTCAGATAATGATAGACAGAAATTTACAGAGGTAATATAAGGTATCTGCCAGCTGTAATTGGTTGTTCCTCGTCACATGACATGCTACACCAGCTTTCCAAAAGTTAAATGAACAACGAGGTGGATAAATGGACAGAACTGGAATCTATATTCATAACTGTGACCAGTGGATAATGACCTGACATTAAGTGTTGTGCTTAGACAAGTTAGATTACCGTGTTCATTTTTAAGTTTCTAATGGTGGGGATGGGTTTCAGAAGTCAGTATTAAACAGCCCCTGGTGCTAAATGGATGAGTATTGACGAGCAATAGAATAATATAAATCACGGACAGTGCTAGCGGTTCTGCAATTATACATATATCTATGTTATGTGTGTCTGACACATCAAATGTATTCACTGATGACATCATGCGTTTCGCATGCAGCTACGTGGCGGCGCACACGGCCGTGCTAAAGACAGAGCAGCAGCAGTGATAAATCCTAATTACGCATTGTAACCACACACAGTAACCACAATACAAGCCGTGTAAATCCATTATATTGAACACAACAGCATAGCATACATCTCATTGCTGTTTTCTCCCTCTGAATTATCATTGAATGAATTCATGTGAAGTTATCGAGTGAACGTTGAAATGGGCGAAGAGGACATTTTTGTCGGGTTTTCAGTTTGATTCATTTAAAACCATCTTTTGTAAGAGTTCTTCCAAGCCACCTTAAAGTGAGTTGGCTCATTACTGACCTCAGTGTTCTATTCACATATTTTGTACATAAATGGAAAAAGACTAACAGAACTAACAAAGGACACCTGGAGACTTTCTACTCCTACTCGTCCTTCTCCTCTTAGTTAATGTATTACAATGAAGAGAGAAATGATCAAAAAGAGAATAAAACAATAATTGAAAGTTAAAATGTTTTGAGTCATGGATCAAGAGGTCCAGGACGCTACAGCGGACCACCTACAGGTTTTAACATTTGTATTGACGAGAGAAGAAAGGCCTGAGTGGTCGAGGAAATGTGTAGATGATGAGAAGTGTGGCAGAACACAGTCAGAGATGGCCGTGGGTGGAAAAAGCTGAAATTACAAGGCAAAAAGACTTTCTTGTACAATAAAAGCACACAGTTAATGTCTGGCCCCTATTTTTTTAGCCCTAAGTCCTTTTTCACACCACATTCTTTCATATATACAATCAGCCTTATGTTTGCCATTGTCGTCAGAACGCCGAAGCCGACGATGTGGCCCTTGACACAAACCCTTTTTGTCTGACTCATTGTCTCCTTCGGGCTATTAGTGCATTCTTTAGTGAAAAGGTACAGCTGGCTATTAGTGAAAGCTTTAAGGTCAAAATAACAAAAAGGCTGCAGCCAACTGAGGAAAATAACTCTGGTGTCCTTTATGAAGAGAGTTGATTTTCTTTTCTCTTCACAGTGGACCAGATCTACCACCTGGCGTCTCCAGCCTCACCACCCAACTACATGTACAATCCCATCAAAACACTCAAGACCAACACCATTGGCACTCTTAACATGCTTGGTGAGTGATGTTTTTACCAAAAACAGTATTTCAATTTCTGATCAAAAAAATATTACACTTTAGGAAAGGAATTTGTGAAGCTTCAGTTCTGTGGTAGAGTTCATACTGTGGTTATTTTCTTTCGGACTATTAAAACTTGGCAACAGAATCCCGTATTCAATAAAGATAAAAGAAATAAGATTGATCATGAGAAGCGCAAACTGGCATTGCTCAAATTGACAATAGTGTCATTTGAGGAGGCATTTTAGATTTTCTCTTTTCGATTACTACTTTGTTCAAATGCAGTATTCGTACAAGCACTAAATGGATTTGAGCCAAAATGTTTTATTACATTTTAAGACATTCTTGTAATCCGTCTCTTTTGTTGGAGGAAATCACCTCTTCTGATCAGTGTGGGAACTTCTGTACTACTTCTGTGCTACTTCTAGTAGTTTACAGTATGTATAACACACACATGAGCGATGACAACGTATACGCTTGTATACCTAATGTGTGTTTCATTAAGCTTCCTGCTCACGCTGCTGCTTCAAAACGTCATCCCACATGTCCATATTCTCCGAGGGGTCCTAGCATTTCAGAAGACCAAAAATGAACATACGATACTACAGTTGCAATCAAAATTATTCAACACCCCATTGCACATTAGGTTTATTGGCAAAATATACAATTTCTCAGCTGTTTGCAATAAGCAAATTACACAATAATTGTTCAAGTAGTTTAATGAAACTAATATTACAAAGATTTTATCCAAATTTAACACAAAATGCTACTTTTAATGATTAATGAATTTACCGCAGTCTCAAAATTATTCAACCCCTTCGTGACAAGCATCTTCAGTACTTGGTAGAGCACCCTTTGAAATGATTCAACTCCCTGTATCAACTTTCATGACCTGATAATACACCTGATAATACATCAAGGGCTTCATTAGTTCAGGTGTGCTTGAGATAGAACACTTAAATACCTGGTCTGGCTCCGGGTTTGTTCAGAGTGACGTTTGATTGCATGTTAGAAATATGCCTAAGTCAAAAGAATTGTCCAAAGAGTTCAAAGAAGAGATCATTGCCTTGCACAAACAAGGAAAAGGATACAAAAAGATAGCAAAAGCACTGAATGTCCCTAGAAATACAGTTGGAAGCATAGTTCGCAGGTTCAAAGATGAAGGAACAGTGGCTACACTACCTGGACGTGGCAGAAAGAGGAAGCTGTCAGCGGCTGCCACCAGATTCCTGAGGAGGCAAGTGGTCAAAATCCCTCGAGTGACTGCAAAACACCTGCAGCAAGACTTGGTGGCAACAGGCACTGAGGTTTCAGTTTGCACAGTAAGGCGCATACTAAACACTGAAGGGGTCCATGCCCGGACTCCAAGACGCACACCATTACTGACCCAAAAGCCAAAGAAAAGTCGGCTCCAACATGCTGAAAACCATATGAATAAGCCACCGAAGTTTTGGAATTCTGTTCTGTGGAGCGATGAGACAAAACTAGAACTATTCGGGCCTATGGATCAGCGCTATGTCTGGAGGAAGAAGAATGAAGCATATGCTGAAAAGAACACCCTGCCTACAGTGAAGCATGGCGGTGGCTCAGTGATGCTCCGGGGCTGCTTTGCTGCCTCTGGCACTGGAAACCTGCAGCGTGTGGAGGGCTCGATGGATTCAGTCAAATATCAGGAAATCTTAGGAAAAAACGGCATACCGTCTGTGATGAAGCTGAAACTTGGGCGTCATTGGACCTTCCAACAGGACAATGATCCCAAGCAAACCTCAAAGTCCACCAAGGCTTGGTTTCAGAAGAAGAAATGGAAGATTCTAGAGTGGCCGTCACAGTCGCATGACTTGAACCCCATCGAAAATCTCTGGTAGGATTTGAAGAAGGCGGTTGCAAAACGCACACCAAAGAATATTACTGAACTGGAGGCCATTGCCCATGAGGAACGGGCTAAGATTCCTCAGGAACGCTGTCAGAAGCTGGTGTCTGGCTATGCATCACGTTTGCAGCAGGTCATAACAGCAAAAGGGTGCTCTACTAAGTACTGAAGATGCTTGTCATGAAGGGGTTGAATAATTTTGAGACTGCAGTAAATTCATTAAAGTCATTAAAAGTAGCGTTTTGTGTTGAATTTGGCAAAACCTTTGTAATATTAGTTTCATTAAACTACTTAAACAATTCTTGTGTGGTTTGTTTATTGCGAACAGCTGAGAAATTGTATATTTTGCCAATAAACCTAATGTGCAATGGGGTGTTGAATCATTTTGATTGCAACTGGGAATAAAGTAATTTTTGCACCTCGGATGTTTGCCGCTGCTGCTGCAAAAAAAGAGGCAGAGAGATCCGGAGAGAAGCGTTTAGCGAGTGTTCTCACTGTTTTGTTTCTCCCAAGGTTTGGCCAAACGCGTGGGCGCCAGACTGCTCCTGGCTTCCACTTCTGAAGTTTATGGAGGTAAGGAAGATGCACTCATCGTTACATATCCTAGAGCTGCAATTGCTTTTTATGTAAATTAACTCAATGGACGTCTTGAGCTAAGAAAGTTGCCGCGACCACCCACATCCCATGACATCTTTTTTTGTTTCAAAACATCTCAAAGATCTTTTTTTTTTTTTCATTTCCAGTTTTTGAAAACACTGACGCATCATGATGTGCTGAATTTTTTACTAGCGTGGCCAACAAACCTTAAATATTTAATATATTTTGAGAGACACGCTGTCTGCCACACCTTGTTCCTTTTGTCAAGTACAGGCTGCTGTTTCCTTTAGGCCAGACTATAGCATTTTTAACCATCAAATCATAGTACAGCATGTCAGTCATCCATTCTCTACTTGCTAAAATGCAGCAGACATTTCTAGGCAAACATGCAGTAAATATGTTCATATTAGTGTGTTAATCTGTGAGATAGAAAGCAAGCTATCCCACATGCAGATTGCAGGGCCTTTACATCACGAATGTTTGTGTTGCAGACCCAGAGGTTCACCCACAGAACGAGGAGTACTGGGGGCACGTGAATCCGATTGGCCCTCGTGCGTGCTACGACGAGGGGAAGCGTGTAGCCGAGACCATGTGTTACGCCTACATGAAACAGGTACCATGCCTAGAGAGAGGCCATTCATTTCTGTATGATCGATGGTCACATTGGTGAATTAAATAAGTAAAATGCTTTGGACCAACACTGCAATTCTACTCGTGTAGTCGTGAGCCAAAACTCCAAAATAGCTGAAATCCGATCAGGAAATGACTAGAAGTATTCCTTTTATGATTGATTTCTAAGATTTCTTCATATAAAATCAAATATTAAAGATTGAAAAAATTAATTTGTAAAAATTAATTTTCACGCAAATTAAATGTACTTGAAAGTGCTTTCCAAGCAAATGCCGAACATTTAAATGTTGAAAACGTCAACCGTATGAAAGAAAGGAACAGAATTACTGTGAACTCATCTATTGGTTTGTGTGTTTTAAAGGATTGAAGATTCAGCATTTTGCCATCACGGTCTCATTTTTTAAAAACCATAAACCGACGCTGAGCAACTAATAACTGAGCACTGAATGAGACGTTTTAAGAAGACCAATAAGGTTACAATTGACTTTCATGACCTGATAATACACTGTTAGGGAGATCAAACACAAGCAAGTCAAAAACTAGACACGGGCGAGGAAGCAACCTGTCACTCAAAAGGTAGCCACGCCCCAAAGGATAAGGGACCATATTTTACAAAGCTTATATGAAGGAAGACTTGAAACTAGCAATTGAGACTTTAATATATTCTAAATCATTTCGGCAATCCGAATTGTTAACATGCTATATATTTTGCATAAAATATCAAATGAACAAATAAAATTATTTTTCGTTGCACCAAATGGAAATTGCCTTCAAATTAACAATCAACCAAAAGTCACTCCTACGTTTCTTGCTTCTTGGCTTCGGGTAAGTATCGTTGTATTTAGTTTGGAGGTCAGTATGTGTCTCTGTCTCTTTGAACCGATGACCATTCAATTAGTCTTATCCGTATTAAGCTGTGATATAATTTGACAAAGCCTTTTATATCTAAAATACAGTTGATATTGTAGCTGTCAGTGAACCCTTCCGTTATGGTATTATTACCTTTTTTGTTCTTTGATCTCTACAATCTCATCAATAAGGAAATCGCTTATTTTATCACTATAATGAAAATAAGATGACCGTGAAGCGTATTATGTGTACGCGTGTATTTTGAGGACATAGCGGCGTATCCGTAAACAAATATCAGTTCATCTTTTCTCATTGGCACATGACTTTCATTGGCACAAGTTTTCATATGTATGTTTACTCAAAATCCGGATGATGTAGAGACCATTTTTCCCCCTGTTGCGTCTTGATTGACGCCAGCCTTTGGTGATCAGATATGATTGACTCTTCTTGCCTTTCCCTCAGGCAGGTGGTATTTATTTATCTGCCTCGTCTGCCGCTCCTCCTCGACTACTCATTATTTCTTTCACACCTACTGGGAGAATTCTTGGAAATGGGCGGCTTTCAATGTTCAGATGACAGTTTTTGGTTCACAGGGACGAGACTATCACTCATTTCATCTTTGGTCAAGTTATGTTGTGAAAATTGATTAACATTTAACATAAGTGAGTGGAGGAAACCACATGTTTCCTGTTCATCAGACGGAAGGCCAACTTCTAAAAATGGGAAATTGTCGGTTGGTTTATTTTTAGTTGTTTTTAGACATGTGAGCAAAGTTTTAATATGAACACTGCAGTTATGTACAGTGGTTTGTGTGATTTAGGGGCCTACTGCGCAACTTTATTAGAATAAGTTAGGTAACATATAGGGATGAGGATCTTTTGGATCAGGTAAATTAACCAAGGTCAACTAATATTCTTATTTTGGACAAAAAGTGTAGAAGATATCTGAAAGTCCTATTACTGATTCATTACAATTAAACTATATAACTATATATTGTATAACTATACAAGACTATGCGAGCAATTAACATTTTTGTGCCATAATGTCACCCTCTAACTAGTTATAAAAGAAGGTGCAGATGTTGTTGCCACAATTAAGCATGAAAGGGACTGTGTTTGCGTGAATGTACGTTTTATACCCACAAGCCTCCCCATCAATCAAATCAATAGGAGCCTGATGATAAATATAAACGTGCATTTTCAGATGAGTGCTCGTATCCTGCCAAGAGCAGAGTCGTCAGTGTTTGACAAATATTAGCAAACTGATCAATGACACATCGCGTGGAGAATTCCCTTGTCAGGTGTCGCCCTCATTAGACGGGCAACATGAGAAAACACGCCGGTGGCGCCAACTTGATGTTAGTTCAGGAAACGTTAAGCCGTGTGGATTTTAGAAGATGAAAACCAGTTGATTCATGGGATTTTAGTGATGGACTTGTTTTAGAGTTCTGTTTGGTATAGTTCATGACTGAATTTAAAGCTAACACATATACTAGATAATACTTCGTTTGTATGTATCTCACATATACGTGTTGTGGCCATGACATTTCATGATCCACATTTTCAAGAGAACAATCTACATAACGTTCATGTTTTTATTCATGTTTTAAGATCTAAGATGGATTAATATCTCATCTGAGGAAGCGTGTATTGATGCATGAGGCTGGATTATGAAGGCCATAGAGGAGATCCTATTGTCATACTCGCCTGGTATTCAGACTAGCCAGAGTAGCATGTGATTCACATTATTATTATTATTATTATTATTATTATTGTACTTTCTAAATGTTAAATGAGTTTCATTGACAGATAATTTGCCCTTTGAATCCGGCCGTTAAGTCAGAGAAACACATTCCCTCGCCATAGTCGAGGTTTTAGTCCATAAATGAAAGAAAGAAGTATGTGATTTAATGTAAAGTGCCCCGTCTATTACAGTGTGCACTCAGTCTTGTGAATATTTGTGTTGTTAATACTTTGCTGTGTATTCAGCTTGCTAATGGTGGCCGTATTAGTATTCTACCTCTACTAGCTGTGATTATATTCCATGTAAAAAAGAAAACCGTGTATAAAGCACAGAAATCAATACAGAGATCAATATCAATACCAGGGAACAACAGACTGGATTCATGACTAGTGATTCACTCACATTTTTGTTTCTCTGCTTCCAGGAAGGAGTGGAGGTGAGAGTGGCCAGAATCTTCAACACGTTTGGCTCCCGAATGCACATGAACGACGGACGAGTCGTCAGCAACTTCATCCTGCAGGCGCTGCAGGGAGAACCTCTCACCGTACGCATATACCATTTCTGCACATTCATTAGGCGCCTCAGGACTTCTGGTGTGAGGATTCATACACTGAAACAGCCTCAGTGTGATGATCGATTTGTTTCTGTTGTGTGCATCTTAAACGATGTTGAAGTGAACGAAAAAGCCCCCCAGTCTTCCTCATCAAACATGATTCTAACTGAAAAGTCAGACATGTCCTTGCTTCTGATCTGTGTTTGTTTAGTGTTACGGGTTGAATGGACAGTTGAAATATGGTTCAATAGCAAATCATTTTGAAGCAACTGAAAATACAATTATTAGGAATGTTGGAAATAATCCAGTACACTTGATTGTGAAGAAGAAGATCGCTTTATGCAACACATATCCTTCAGTGTCCGCATTGTGCAGAAATGATAATCATCTGTTGTTGTTCTAGGTGTACGGTTCTGGTGCCCAAACAAGAGCCTTTCAATACGTAAGGTGAGACTGCTTACTTTCACATATTTCTTTTTTTCCCCCTGCAGCACATCAATTTCTCTTTGATTTTTACCTCAGTCTTGGTCATGGAGGAGTTATTACTCTCCATCCACTTATAGCAAGACAATATGAAACTGTAATTCAAAATAAATCAGTTAATATTATACCGAAATTATAGCAATTAAAAGTTGCCAATTATCTGGTATATTTAGTGTTGTTTGTTATTTTTCTCTCCTCTCAGATGTTATTATTTTTCTGTTTAGGTGTTTAAAATATATCAAATGTTTGTATGGCTGCTGATGTTCACGCAGACCAGTGTAACAAGACGGAGGAGTAAAAGAAATTGGACTTTGAAGCTTGTTATTAATGATCAATTTCTCTGCGTCCCTCTGCCAGAAAGCAATAACTGGCAGGTTAAAGGGGTATTTTTGCTCCGTGCGGAGGTGATAGATTAATATTATCAGTTTGGAAAAGAGAAATCAGAGACTGGCCTCAATCCCTTTGAACCACAAACTCGCCGCCATGTATGACTTTGGTATCATGTGAACAGCGAAATGCCAAGGCCGAGCTGAAATGAATCATTACTAACGGCCTTTTTAATCACAAAAATGCATCATACATTCACTGAACTCGGGCTTAATTGAAAAACGAATGCATCAGAATCTTAAGGCCGCAATCTCTGAGAATACACATGCAATGTGTGATATGAAACCTCGATTATGATTGAATGTTTCTATCTATCACGGGGGGGCATGCAGGAGGGAGGGAGAAATAGCACATTGGTTGTCTTAATCATCGGGCAGTGTGTGCACAGTGACACATGGGGAGCAGAGCTATGGGAGCTGAGAGTGTTAGTCAGTTATGGGGGGTGTGAGGAAGATGAGGTGCAGTGAAGGAGTTTCAAAGAAACTGCTTGAATATCATCTCGAAATGCGACAATTGAAGTTGTTGCCGTGGCGACCTGGGAAACGGTGATTTGTTGTACGGATCTTTCGCTCTTTCAGTTTCGGCCTACGAGAGAATGCAACAATTTTCTCCATTACGATAATAAGGTCTCACGCTCTGTGAAATCCGTTGCGTACAATAAGCATCAGACAAGCGCAGTGAAACGTAATCGAGGGCGATGCATTTGAAAGACTCTGCTTCTGTGTGTGTGAACCAGTGACCTGGTGAATGGCCTCGTGTTGCTGATGAACAGTAACATCAGCAGTCCAGTCAACCTGGTGAGTTCATCAAACCCTGCCAGTTCTCTCAAAATTAGGTTTGAATTGAAAATGACACTGAGAGTGTGTGTGGCCTGTCTGCAGGGGAACCCGGAGGAACACACCATCTTGGAGTTTGCTCGTCTCATCAAAAGTCTCGTCGGTAAGGCGTCCATTCATTCATTCATTCATTCAAGATGGCGTCCATTCTGCAGCCTCCGTCCCCGCTCACTTACCTCTTTGTATCTTAAAGGCACATTTTTAAATCAGTAACACACATTTCCCTGTGATTCTGAAGTGCTTATCCTTGCTGATTGGTCAGAGTAGACATTTTTTCCCTTTCATCCAATATAACAGCAATCACCTCAGAGAAAAAGGTACGCAAGGAATAACTCAGCAATGTCTGTGTCCCAGGTTTCCATTGGAAAAGGCTTTTCTAAATTCCCAAATAAAATCTAGCTGAAATACAGAACTAGAAGATTTTTTTAGTCGTTTCCATTCACAGTATGTTGTTATTCACTATGAATAATCTCTAGTGTAATGAGGGGAATAAGCAAGCAGCCTGCTCACCACTGTGCTGATTTAATGTGGTTCATCTCTCACACACAATATTTGATTTATATTATTTGATACATGCAAACTCTCTCTCTCACTCACTCTCACACACACAGTGAGCCGAAGTCAGATCCAGTTCCTTCCAGAGGCCCAGGACGACCCACAGAGAAGACGACCTGATATTCGAAAAGCCAAGATGCTGCTCGGCTGGGAGCCGGTGGTACGTGTGATACGCGGCCGATGCACACGCAATGACCGTGAAACGCAGCTTATTACTTCATAATGCACAAGAAATACTATTGGTGTACTAGACGAGGAGTGTTGTTGTTGTTTGAACTCGGTGGCAGCACCTTTGTGCGTTGTGCGTTGTGTGGACAGGTGCCCCTGGAGGAGGGCCTGAACAAAACGATCCAGTACTTCAGCCGGGAACTCGAGCACCAGGCCAACAACCAGTACATCCCCAAACCGAAGGCCGCCCGCATGAAGAAAGGACGACCCAGACACAACTGAGGTCGGGTTTTTTTTTTCCACCGCTCACTCTCCCGAAACACGGAAGGATGATCAGACTCCTCGGAGGAGCCTTGCAGAGCAGCTCTGTGACGTGCGCTGCTGAGTGGAGCACTCTCGGCTGTGAGGTCGCTTATTTCCTGTTTGAAGCAGAGACACTGCCTCTTGAAGTGTTGTGTTGGCGCTGCACTGCGGGAAAAGGACTTTCCATACCGGAGCTTTCGCGTTGGATGGACAGACTTGAATCTAAAGATAAATATATGAGGCAAGAAATCCTACCATTTCTTTTTCGTTGTGAAATTGTGCTTTTGTTATTTAAATGACAGATGTGAGAATGTGGGAAACGGCTCACACTGCATCAGTGCTTTTTGTTTTATTTTTTAAATCAGTTTCAGGGTCTTTTGTCTCCAGAGATTTAGAGACTTTGTTTTTCCACTGGATGTTTCTTGGCGTCAGCCAGGCCGTTAATGTCAACATTACATGTTTGTCAGAATGTCATCCTGTTCTGATTGGTGAAAACTCATGCCAGGATGTGCGTTATCAATATAAGATGCTATTTTAATAAAATATTTCAAATATGATGTACCCAAGGAAGGCGATATGTGGGTGGCGGGATACATTTCTACGCGTGTCTAGTGGAAGTGAAAAGGCGGGGGACTCGCAGTATGAAGCCACGCCTTTATTTGCGATGATGTAGTGAAAAGAGACGAGTTAAGCCACAGACGTGAACAGTTTTACACACAAATCAGCTCCCTCAAAACGTACATAACACATCGTGTTTTCACTGTCAGTGAACATCGCCGCTGCTCGATGGCTAATTTGAGATAATTGGTTATACTGGCAGAGCAGCTGCGGCGTTACGAGGGTGTCGCCCCCCCCCCTCCCCTCCTGCGCGGCTCTTGTTAAACTGACACATCCCAGTCAGTAGTAGTCGTAGTTGACATCGGCGCCGTGCCTGTAGGAACTCTGGTCCCGCGGGCCGATGGGGGCGTTTTCATCGTATTGGTGTTGACGACCTTGGTCTCTGGAGCGAGCTTGGTCCATCCAGTACGACAGGTCGGTCTCCAGCCTCTGGGGGGTGGGGGGGGGACACAACACAGATGAGACTCGCTAGACTTCTCAGGCTCAACACATCTGACACTAATGAGACTTGAGGCAGCTGATGAGGTGTCCAACAAAGGCACAGCTGTGGCAAGAAGATGTGCAGAGAAGCAGGAAGAAGAAGAAGAAGAAGCTTTCAGGGCTCAACATGGCACACGCATGCACACGCACACCAATAAGGGGTCGCGGATGGGGCTGTGTGAGAATCATCAAGACAATGCCGCCCTCCTCACCCCTTGTTATCGGCCCCCTTCACCCCTTGATGTCCCTGGTGAATTCCACATGATAGACGCTGACCTGAAAGCAAACTGAAACTGTCTCTAAGTGGGGCTGTGAGGGGGGGAGTTTGTGTTGTTGCAATGCCGTTTGAATTGAATTGATTGGACAACATTGTCGGGATAATTGGGCCTTTTGAAAATATCATCGTTCACACTTCAAGAGATGATTACAGTTCACACCGGCCGAATACGGATTTGTCATCCACATGTCCGATCAAGATTACTACATTTTCTCTGCTTCATCTGTTTCTGCCTGGAAAATGTGTTTGGCCGGGTTTAAGGAGTTAAAAACGGCTTCAGCAGATTGGGTGTGGTTTGACAAGTGTCAACACGCCTTATTAAGAAACATTGAGTTTTCGCTTGTGGCACCATAAAGAATCCTGGATTCTTTGACGCATCTCTCCACCTGCAGCCTGAGCGCCTGAAAGCAGCGAGAAGATCACACAGAAAACTGCACAGACCGACGTATGAAATAACACGTGTTTCACCATTTACTCATTTATTACAGCTTGAAACAGTAAGGAAAATGTTTCCGTTGCTTTCATTCAGTTTATTGGCGCACTTCTATCACCACCTTACCTCAGGAACAAGGTGTTCACGTCTTAGAAATCTGCCTGCTGCTTTGTTTCTGTCTCAACAAACCACCCCAAGTGTTTCTGCTGTGTGTGTGTGTGTGTGTGTGTGTGTGTGTGTTTTGTTCTCCCCCAAACTCCTGCGTAAAGGGTTGGTAATCTCCGAGGGGGGTCTCGCCCCCCCGAGAGCTCCACAACCCACCTGCTCATCAAATCCCATGGACATAAACTGAGCGATCCACTGCTGCACGTCTGGTCTGCTGCGATCCCAAAGGTTCCTCTTGGTCCTGCTCACCTTTCCCAGGAACGCCAGGGCTTTGGAAGAGGGGACGGCCACGGAGGCCCTGGAGGGGGCAGAAGCAGCTCCTGCCACTGGAGGGAAGATCAATCACACACAAGCACCAAAGGGCATTTCCCAAAATAGCGTTTAGTGGAGTTTGATATTTGCATCGGTACAATAACAATGTTAAGTGCAAATGTTACCATCTCTTTTCTTTAGGATCCTGAGCAGGCTGCTGTTACTGGAAACGTCTAAGAAGGACAGTCAGCAGAACTAATGAGTGCGGCACAATTCGGGTGAGTTGGACCGTTGATCAATAATACAAGCCGACGTTTCACAAACTTCACTCACGATGTTTGTATTCAGTGTCTGAAGATGGTTCATCAAAGCTCTCATTCTGCGATTAATCTGGCTGCTGTGCAGCAAATGTTCTGATTATTCTCGGTAGTTCTATACTTCACTTTTCCATTAACCAGATTCACGGATGGATTTCATTTTGCGTCGTTTAATCAGAAGTTGTCTAAACGTAAATTCAATGGATAAGAGGTGAATGAATGCAATTGGCATCCTTGCTACCTCCGCCGCGCATGTTTAGTTCAAAAAACATAATAGTGTAATTTAGGCAATAATAGACAGTGTTCACTGTGATTAACGCCCGCATTAAAGATCAGCAAAGCATTTTAAATGTGGTTCTTCCAAAATTGAGCAGCAGAAAATTTTAGTGATTTGAAATGAATCTGGATAAAACTACAGACACGGTGCTTTTAAATCCCATCTTTTGAGCTCTAAATGAGTTCATATTATCCCTTGACTGTTTTTTCATTTTCTTTGTGAGCATGTTTATGAGCATTCTCTCGTACAACCGTCAAGTCAAGGATCTTTTTCAACGGAACAAAAACCCAAAGCAGAAGAAAACAGGGGGGTTGAGCTCACCTCTAAAAGCCATGAAAGTCAGCATCACAGCCAGCCCCAAAAACCTCAAACAGAGCCGCTGGGAGGCCATTGTGCATCCACTCTGCGTCCTTACGGAGCAACGACTGCTCATAAAACTGCTGCCCAGCCAAGCGGCGAGAGGGCGGCGACTCCCAGTTTCCAAGTGGAAACTTGCCTACGAGGCTGGAATGTCGTCCACCTCCTCGACGGCACACTGCAGCGTGGCGGATTCTTTCCGCTCCTAAATGAATTTTCATGTGTGTCCAAGCTGCTTCTCTGCATTGCGTCTGTGTGTGTGTGTGTGTGTGTGTGTGTGTGTGTGTGTGTGTGTGTGTGTGTGTGTGTGTGTGTGTGTGCGTGTGCGTGCAGCCGTACACCAGCAGCTTTGGGAAGGAAGGAAAAGCAGGAAACTCCTACGCACCTGGATGTGGTTTGTCTGTGGAAAGATGCACGATTGGCATTTATCCGCCTCACGAACTCTGCATCTGTAAATATGTTGCAGGAGTCTGAGCGGTTTATTATTTATCACTGACGTCACACTGAAGTAACTGAGGTGTAATCTGGACAGTGGATGGATTCATTTCAACATTAAATCAGGCCAAGCTCTTGTGTAAAATGGCAATAATTCCCCCGACTAATGTATGTATGGGAGGCTGAGAGAGCGTTGGGTGAGGAAGAGGGGGGAGTTGTGGGAGGGGGTCTCCATACCAGCCGAGAATACTGAAGAGGTTTTCTTTCTCTGAGGCCACTTCTTTAGTGACGCTGCAGATGAAGCGGAATGCAAAGTGGCTTTTAAAAAATGATTTTACACTAATCCTCCCTGTGGGTTATGAATTAATAACCTTTAGCCCGGATGGATGCCACTGTTATCCACCTCCTGCTGTGCAAAAGCCAACTGACTAAGCGCACGCTTCATCGCCCTGATGCCTTTGATCCCCATTAAGCACTGGGCCACTGTAACAAAGGAGCTACTGGTGGTACTGGAACCCAGTGCGCGTGCACCCGGTCACTCCACTGAGCAACACGCTGTTTTAGTTCTCATGGATTTAACTTTGTCTTATAACGTTGCTTCAATGACGCCGCGTCTCATCAAAGGAGCTGCACGTCAGCTTGTGTTGAGGAACTCACTCGAACACGTGGAAGCGGTTGGTCTGGAGCGGCGGTCCGTGTCCCTCGCAGGCCGAGCTGGAATGCAGGAAAGCGAGAAGCTGGCCGGCGGCTGCACTTCTTCCAGGGTGGATTCGGAACGAAGCTGACGTGAGCCACATGACAAAAGGCCGAGGAGAGGAAGGAGGTGGAAGGCAGAAGAACGCGTGAGTGGATGAACACGCGTGTCCTTATTTCAATGATGAGCCTTTCACAAAAGTGGCAACATCTTCTCAATAGCCTTTTTCTTTTTTCTTCTACAGCTCTCACTCTTCGAGCAGAATTCAGACACAAACCATAAATGTGCATGAAGAACCTCTTCAGAATGTGTAGGACACGATTCTCCTTAAAGCCGAATGCAATATGCTCAGGAGAACACTTGCTGTAGAAAAATAAAAAAACGCAGGATCTAGAAAGGAGAAAATCCAGGTGTCAATAACATCTTCATCAAATATCATCTTTATTGTTGCCTCCCTGGATCAGTGAGGGATTAGAGGGAGATTAGCTCGTGGTCCTGTCCCACCTTCCGTCTGTCTCACACTGATCTCAGGAAGATGATTGCTTCTAGTTTGGAAGTAGACGGGAAGGCGGATGTGTTTGTCTTTCACATATTCCCACCTTAACCTGAATCTCTCCAGAGTACTTCAGCGAGGCCTCTGTCTTCTGTCGCATCCATCAGCGTTCTATAGAGGGAGGAAACATTATATCTTCTAGTCCACAAGGTGTGAGAAATGTCCTAAAGTGTTAACACGGGTTTTTTCAGCAGGGGGATGTGAATTGAAAGGACACATCACAAAGCAGCTCATTGTGAGTGCCAGTTGTTTGGATCTTGTCAATGTGTGAAAGAGACCAAGGGCGAAAGCGGATGAAAAGAAGTTTGTACCAAGCAGTTTCCACATTGTTCATCCAGACTTTCTCATCACAAACATCGCGGAGCGTCAGCTTCCACATAAAGAGCAGACGACCTTCGTCTGTGACGCTTTAATGCACAGTCTTTACTTTTCGTAAATGCAATTTACTTAAGATATACATGTTTAAAATAGTTTACAAATGTATAGTTTAATTTCAGGAGATAGAGATGAATACACAACAGCTGGTGAGTGTGGGTTATTTTTGCCAAACGGAAGTAAATGGTGCATTTAAGCATCAAATACATTATTTAACCTTCATTAAAACCAGGAAAGTCTCACTGAAAAAGGTGCATTCACGGATACAATGTGAACTTCTGGGTATAGGAATTACATATATTTAATTTGATTATTTCATGATATTTAATCCAAACACACTGTCGGGAATTCTGTCTTCACCTGTATGTTCAGTCACAGCTCATGGCATCGAGGCTGTGGTTTGACAGTTGGTGGGTTTCAAAGATTTTTTTGGCTTTCCCCAAGTCCTTAAAGAGGAAAACAATCGCTGCGCAGAAGTCCTGCTTCAGGACAGCTTTGTCTCAGCAGGACAAAAAATACACAAAACCTCAAATCATATATCTGAAGAAAGAGGCTTTACCTGGGATTCAAGGTAGATCCAGTAATGTAAAAGAAAATACAAGATAATAACCACTAATTTCCATTAAAGTGCACGTGGGAGGCAGTCATGTGAACGCGTGTTGCTCTGGAGAACCTTTAAGAATCAGTGTCCCCTTTCAGTGTGGCTGCAGTGTTGAGTTTTCCCACTAATTTTCTTTTATTAACGCAACAGAAGCCAGTTAAATTACGTTTTATGTGCCCGTTTTGCATAGAAAGTTGTGAAACATTTTTTTTCTACTTTCATGTGCTTGTTTCTAAACTGACTTCCATGAAATAACTGTTATAAATAAATAATAAACTGAACCAGTGGAAAATAGTTGTGCTTCAACATCAAATCAAGCTCAATACCGCCACCATGTGGACCGCGAAGGCACTGCGGCCAACGTGGGATGGTTTTGCCTGGTTACGTTTCTTTCCCTTAGTTCTTAAAAATAACTTGTTGGAAGGAGTTTAACTTTAACTAGCACTGCCTGCTGGTTTCTCTACTGCTAGTAGTTCTAGTAATCTAGACCTATTCATTCCCTAATCTGCAGGGACTTTTTATGAAGTATTAGGATTTTGTACATAAGGCACTGGCACTTTATGTACTATACTATTTATTGTGATTAACTAATTTTCTTATCTAGCCAACTGCTGTGACTTATTTTGACTTCATATTTAAAATACAAGAACATGTTCACTTTCATACTCTACTAAATATTTGTTATACCATGCTATGTTTCACAACATAGTATAACTTACAATGTACTTTACTTTTTTTTCATGTCATACTGTAGCTTTTTGGAAAAACTTTTATAATACGCTATACCAGTTTTTTATAACTGGATATTTGCCTGACCCCCCTGAAGTGGTGAGCTTTATTTTGTTGCGTTCTATAAAAGCATTGAGCTGCATTGTGGAAATGCCAGTTATCTGGCAGAATAATAAAGACGACCGCCTATCACATCAGTATTTTTCAAAAGATTTATTGAACAAAAGTATTTAAATTGGCACCGCGTTGTCAGTACCATTGTTTGATCTCGATTCATATATGCACCTAATATTTTTTTTATATATACATACAGTGGAGACGAATTAAATAGCATTGCTCAATAACATTCAGAGATATCATATAAAAGCTGAGAACCCCATGATCAACAACACTTCCATTGGTAAACAAATGCACGAAAGAAAAGAGGAAAAGACAAGTAAAATATTTCTTCTCCGTAAATCAGATTTGTACATTTGGTTTCTTGCAGTAAAAGATGACGCCGATTGACTGTTAAGCCTAGGTCCCTTATTTTCTGTTGCAGCTTAAAATGAAGTTAATAGCAGTTCACCAGAGGACGCTGGTAGACGCGTCAGACATCGTGTCAAGCAGTCGAAATCCACTGTAGCTGGAAGATTTGATTAGTTAATCAATATCTTGTACACTGACATGTCGTGTCAGGGTAACAGTTGCTAAGCTGTCATTGGACAATTGCTGTCTTGACAACGCGTTCAGAGGACAATTTTCACAGATCACCAAAATGATAAAGTATTTCCAAACTGTTTGACATATAAACGGCAGTGAGTGATGTTTCGGCATTAATTGTTTGCGTCTCAGCCAAACACTTAATTGTGGGGAAAGAATCATTTATTTTTTACAATAGATTTTTCTGTGAAATGACAGCCAGAGATATACTTAAACAATACAAACGATGGGATCCTATTTTATAACGGCATTCATTCTGATTGCAAAGTGTTATCAAAATGTCTTTTCATTCCTTGAGTCAGACTCGTCACGTAGCTTCTGGACCTACAGAAAGATGCCCAGTGTGACAATATAAAGCATGAGCACAGAGCTACAGATGAACGCCATGTGTGGTGAGTGCAGTGCAGACCAGCGCTATGGGAACAGGGCGGCACATTTGGTTACGCTGAAAAACATTCATCTCTACAGAAATTCACAGGTCTCCCCTATTGCATTAATGCCCCCCCCCCCTTCTCTACGGTCTTTTAGAAATATTACAGGAAGTACTGTATGCAATTTTCAATCACCACAAAGGATTGTGGAGACAAAAGAATTTGTAAAGGTGCCGGAAGACAAATTCAAAATGGGAGCAAATTATGTAACGGAATGATGAAAATTAAGAGAAAAAAAGGCAAGAGCGTGTTTCTGGTCACTTCGTAAAGTCAAATTCAAACCTACACAGGGATTTAAAAAAAAAGAACCAGGGAGCAGGGATTTCCTTTTTTAAAATGAACTAAATCTTCTGAATAAAACGATGGCCAGCGATTGGACGGGGGGAGGTGGGGGCTTTCCTCCTGTGTGGGTTAAGAGCAATGGTGCGACCTACAATGTGCGTGGTAGTAAACGGGCATTATGTACGACATCAGAGACAAGGCCTCAGGCGCTCCGTCTGCAGCCGGTGTGTTCGCTGCCCGTGTCCAGCAGGAAGGACGGCGCCGTGCGCGGAGGATGCAGCCGCCGTCTCTCCCGGCGCGCCGCTCGCCGTCTCGCGGGAGCCAGAAAAGAGTCTCATCCGATCGCCGCTGGAAGGCGACGGATAAAACTGGACGTCGTTCGTAGTTGGGGGCGGCATTAGAAGAATAAACGTGGTGTCTCGTGTGTGGGATCCAGTGTCGGTGAGTGAATCACGGCAGCGCTTTGACCAGGTACAGCTTCTCCCCGTGTTCGCTGGTGAAGATGGGGGCCTTCTTGTAGTGCTCCACCAGCTCATCGATGGAGCTGAACTTGCGCTGGCCGATACAGTACACTCCCTCCGAGTGCTGCACTTTAAAGTGCTTGTTCTTGCCGGCCGCCTTCAGAGACACTGAGAAGTCATTGGGCTGAAAATAAAGAGAGACAACGTCAATGTGGTCAGAAATAGGAAAGTGTGACAGAACTACACATCCAATGACATTTAAAGACAATCGGCTTTACTCCACCAGGGGGGAGTGTACTCTCACATTTAAACATATGGAAACAAAACACTACTCAAACATACAATATCAGCTACTTTGAGATATACTTCTGAATAGGGTATTTTCTTATAAACCTCCGGCTCCATTTGAGCAGAATCTTATAGTATGTTTAGTATTTATTCTGGATTGTTTTTAAGGTAACTGTTGTCGGCATCATTGCGATACAACAGCCATTTTTTTGTGGAAAATGTACGGACCTTTTAGAGGAAGTGTCCATAAGCATCCAATCACTGCTTGGAAAGGTTGCTGTGACAATAAAGCATAGCCTCCATTTCCCAAAGCAGATGCCGCTCAGACTCACCGATGACTCGCTGTCTCGTACCAGGAAGTCGCCCTCCTCCCCTCGCTCGTTGAGCACGGACTCGGCCTGGTGTCTGGTGATGCCGCCGTAGTACCAGTCGCGCCCGCCGAACTTCCCCGAGCGGGCCGGCGCCAACAGGCGGTTCTGCAGGAAGCTGGCGCTGGACGGGGGCGGGCCGGGCCGCTCATCCAGCACCACCACATAGTTTTTAGGAACCAGGCCCACCATGCCGCGGGAGTTTTGACACCTCCACCACTCCGGGTCGTTCTCGGGCTTCTCCACCACCTCCATGACCTCTCCCTTCTCAAAGTTCAGCTCCTCCTCCGTCACAGAGCTGAAGGGGTAGAGCGTTTGGACCAGGTGCAGCACCGCGGCAGCGCCGCCGCCTCCTGCTCGCCCATTGGCCAACAAAGTCCCCGGCGAGCCCCCCTGGTAGACCAGCGGCGGATCTCCGTCCTCTCCTTCCTCTGCCCCACCGAGCTCCTCCAGCACGTAGTTGGAGGGGAACCAGCCCACGCGGCCGGCCTGGCCGCCCCGCCACCAGCCGTCACTGCACTTCTCCATCACGGTGACCCGGGTGCCCTTGACGAGGCTCAGCTCGTCGTCCCGCTCCGCCGCGTAGGCGAACTTCACTACGGCGGGGATGTTGAGGTCGTAGATCCTTTCAGCTGCTCCGCCCGCGCTGCCGTTGGAGGGGTACTCCGTGTCCGAGCCGGGCGTCGGGGAAGCACCTCGGGCGCTCGTCTTCCTCTTGGTTCTTCCCAGACCTGCAGCATGAAGAGAAACACAAGAGAGCCGTTAGAGAACCAGATACCTATTTGGCCTACGGTGGATTTTTAACCTGCATTAATGGACCTATTATCAGCTTATGAAGTTGATGCGGCAAACATGAGCATTCTCTTGGTAACCAGCTTCTAAGTGTGAAGACTGAAAGCAGGTTTCAGTCAGCAGAGAAAAGCTTGAGCCCCACGGGGAGAAAGAGCCGGTTTAGGTCAGCAGGAAACTAATTCAGGCTGCGTGGCACAAAAACGTCTGTAGAAATAGTGCATACAGGATATCTCAGGATACCTCAGCGGCGAAGGACAGATCGAACTCTTGATAACAGAATTAACAGACATCGCCTTGGGGGAGCGCCCCTCCCCCCCACGTCCTTCTCCTCCAACACAACAAAATGACAGCTTGCTATCTAGTTGGGATTCTGTCAACTGCATCTACACACCGTGTGCACATCTGCACTAATCAAAAAGGCTGAGAATAGGTGGTGAAGACAGGGAATGAAAAGTGGAGCATGTACCACGGCCTCCATACTGAAGAGCATGTGCTGGATCACCTGCCTCACCTGTCCGAAGTGTTTGCACACTCAAGTGTGGCCGTGAGTTTCTAAATACAACGGAGGCTCACGTGTGCGACTAACAGCAGACGTCTTGGCAGATAATCACCGGTTCGTCCCACCGAGCCGGCTGAAATGCCACAGAAATGTCAGAGCACAGTACAACATTTGCATTGGTTGGAAAACCGCTGGGTTCACACAGAGTGGCATGACAGTGGTTGGCAGAGAGAGCAGGGAGAGGAAGAGGAGGGAGGCTGTGAAGAAAGACGAGGGGTCCCTTGGCAGCTGTTCCTCACACAAACATTAGAACGAGCACATCAGAGGTCCCAGCTGACAAAGACGCAACGAAAAGAAGGGCGAGACGCGAATAACAAGCAGATGTTTATGGAGAGCCGTGTGCATCCCACATATCTGATGGCGGTCTGCTTCCTCCAGTGTTTCCTGACCGGGGGGGCCAAAGACTTGAGTCTTCTTCAGGTGATATCTGGTCAAAATAAAGTAGACCGTCGCTGCCTCGAAGTAACAAAGAAGCACACACACACGCACACACGCTGGAGCAAAGTGGAAACACTTAAAACGCACACACCTTTCTTCTTCACTCATTTCCACTTCAAGGCACCGGCCTGCTGTTCTCTCCTCCCACACATTCACTCCCAACCGTCACCCACCTCTTCATCTTGTGGAAGGAGACGAGATTTTCAAGCCCAGAGGACACTGAGTGAGAGGGAAGTGAGTCGATAAAAGCCTGGCAGACCGCAGGTTGCAGCATATTGCTACACTACGTCGCTCACGGGGGGGTTGTGGAAGTTACTGTAATAAAGAGTCCATACAATACGGAAAAACCCAACATATTTAAGAAGTGGTATCAAAAGCACACCCTGGCTCCTACATGAAGTCTGCAGGATGCTGTGACTTCCTGGAGTACATTGAGGGAATCACAGATATCACAGCTATGAGATCTGTGATTCACAGCTATTTGGCTCTTTTAAATACATCCAACACCGTCGCTCTCTCACTGATGACACACCGTCACTTGTTCTACGGTGTGTAAAACCGGCTCAAAGGCTTTAGGCCAGCGGCCACCAACCCGTTTGGCCCCACGGACCGTTTTCATGTTGGACCAAGTGCTCTGTGATGCCTCACATTCACTCAGGCACGCAGACCTCAAGTGGAATCTCAGGTCAGCAATCCAACTGCCCACGTCGGTGTACTGGTGAGTTCTGGCCCAGTTTCAGCAATGAGTAGAACTTTCCTGTGAAGGGAAAATGGGGCACAAACCAGCATGATGCCATTTACAATTCAACTCTGCCTGAATGAATGTCGGTGACACAACTGTGCTGAAGCACAGTAAATAGTGAGGGGAACTGGGGATACTGGTAACCACAGGCGCTCTGCAAGGTCCGTCGTCCCACTGTGTGTTTGCTGAGAGCCAGAGACTGCAGACAGGATGAAGTAATCACGCACTCGGCCAATCGGATTCCCTCTTCAACTGTGTGAGTGAGATCCATTAGGCCCTGACCTCACCTACTGCTCACCGCCTCATCAGGAAAATGTTCTTGCCTATTGGATTTGATCGTGCTTTTAACACTCGAGAGCCGGCTGGATGGAAGAAAACTACTTAGACCGAAATGGAATTAGGTTGTAACGCTGTAGTCGATGAATAACAAAGTCCGGCACACTAATCCATCACTGCAACCATCATTTCTCCACTAATCAATCTGCTGATCAGACAAAAGCAGAGACCTGCGGTGACGGAGAGTGGGGTTGATGGGGTCAGTGAGGACGTGTGTGTGTGTGTGTGTATAGACACCACAGACCCCGGGGAGGGTGACCGTGTCCGGCTGTACCACGCTGGCCCGTACAAAGCTGCAGTTTCCCTGAGGGAGCCCCCCCCCCGTCCCTCATCTCCCTCCCCTCTTGCCTCCCTCTCAACTCATGTCTGCCTTTCAGGGCCATCAAGTTACCACCTTCATTACCAACATCCTGTCTTGTTAGAATTTCTGCCACATGTTTCTATTTTCTCCTGCCTCTTCACCCCCCGATGCAAGAAATGTCAACACGGGGGCTGTTTCAGCGCCGCGCTCCAGACGGCCATTTTCCTGCTAGAAGAAAGTAGAGCAAGCTGATCATTTTTCGCTCTATTCTTTTCTTTACTCGACCTACATACCACACACAGTTAGGCAGACATCTGATCATGTCGGGGCTACCTGTGCTCTCATGGGGATGAAAGGATTCAGTGGCCCAACACCGATCACGTTGTGCCTCCACCTCCCAAGACAAAGTCACAAAATGAAGTGCTTTCACATGAGACCTTTTGTCTCAGTCTTAGAGAATCAAACCAATTTCATGATTCCTGGATGACATAAATTGAGAGGTTTTAAAAGCCAGGGCTGAGGATTATTCCAGACAGCTCCAGCAAAGAGCTCCTCTGGAACAAAACAACACATTTATGTGTTCGGTTTTGTTTTAGCAATTCACCCTCAAAGGAAATCTTTTTTTGAACTTGTAACAAATCTCTTTATTACATCCTGGTCTGTTTCATTTGTGGATTATTCTCGTTTTTTCTTAATTGCATAAAAGTAGAAATAAGGCCTCCGGCTACATCCTGTGATACTTTATGCACAGACAGTGTCTCACGTGGGGCAGCTGCGGCTACGTACACAGTCTAATGTATTCCAGTCATGACTGGGGATGGAGACAATGTGCTGACAGCTGAGAGCAGCGGCCAACTCACCTCTCCAGAGTGCACAGTGACGGCTCCCAGCAGATGCAGGGAGGGGAGCATACACATACATGTATATATACACACACACATTCAAGTTTAAGCGGCGTGAACATGAATTCTTCTTACCCAGTGTGTCTTTGATGTTCTTCACCAACGAGCCTTTCTTCAGGCTGTTCTTGCGCTCCACGTAGTTTGACGGCACGTACCCCGTTTGGTTGCCGGCGTTGCGCACACGCCACCAGGTCTTTGTGTCGTCCAGGAGGTGGAGACGCTCATTTTTGCGGATGTCAAGTTCCTGGTCCTGCTGGGCCGTGTAGTCCCACTTGGCTACAACAATCACCTCCTCCGTCATCTTTCATGGAGTCCTCCTGTGGAGGAGACGGGCACTGGGGTGAGCCATGGGGTACCACACTTCACACACCGCCACACACACACACACACACACACACACCCCCCGCAGCTTTAGAGTGAAAATAACCATAGCAACGATTCATCACAGCGTGAGGATGAGGAATCTTAGACAACTAGTCCCAACCACCACTTGTCACCAGTGTCTCACCTTCAAACAACCACTGAGGGGGCAAATCGGTGGGTGATGGGTACATACAGGAATTATTGATTCCTGTATGTACCCATATGTACTCGTTCACTTTGCACATTAAGAAATGTGCAAAGTGAACGAGTTATTGACTAGATTCATGAGCTAATTTACACTTTCAAGAAAGGGTTCGTCTTCATAATTTATACTTGTGCCAAATCTTGTCTAATGGTGGGCCGCAACATTGAAACAAGAGTACGTAACATATCTTTTATACAACATTCAATTTGTAGTTTAAAGGAGTGTTTCAAGGGGTTTGTGTGTGCGGCTCGGTTTTGCTTTGAACTGCTTTTCCAAGCATTGCGCATTGAACAGGAAACACATTGAACAGGTTTCCAGTATTACAAGTAAAACCAAATATGACAACATCCAGAGATCTAACTGGCACTACAATTGTTACTTAGATCAGGATAACCGCCAAAATTGTTGGACTACACAATCGTATAACAAATATGAACTATATAGGAGTCCTATTCTGCAACGGGTTTACATGTGTTGCATTAAGGAACGCCAAGTGGGGTAAAATATTATGGCATTTTTGTTCTGCTCTCACAGTAGTAATTCCCTTTGTCAGTGACCTTCACTGTTTGCCAGCCTTTGAAGACCTTTGAAGTGTTTCTGTATGTAGCAATGTAAATATGCACCAAGTCGTATTCCGTTTGTTAACTCGTTCAGTTTTCTTTTGTAGCAAGAGATGCTAATCGCAATTAGCATAAATCAATGTTAAAATTAGCTTAGACCAGTCATGTTAATGGCTGCTTGAAGGCTTCTTGTCATTTCTGGCACGATGGCCTTACGCCAAGTCATTTCTATATGTCTGTATATGTATGTGAATGGTTTTCAGGGTAATATTAAGTTGTGTTTCATGTTTCACAAATTGAAGAATTCACTAAAGACCCTACATTCTACGTCGGAGTCCTGGGTCTTTATTCCGTGGATCTGCTGGTAGCTATCTGCTAAGCTATTGAAGCAAGAGCAGAATGAGTCCCATCACATCTTCGACGCTCCCCTGAAGACAAACCGGTGAAAACACGATGAGCACGACAGGTGACAGAAAGAGTGTCTCCAAAGTGCAACATAGAGCCCAAAAAAGCCTCTCTGAGTCTTTGGTAGAGAGCAGAACAAAAAAAACACAAGATCAATGTATGAGATCATTCTGCGCACGCACGCACACACACACACACACACACGTTTCTGAGAGGCCGTGAGCGCTTACACGCTCTACATCACAGGGTCTTGGGTGAGCTGATTGGACGTGGCTTTGCTGGACGACCTTTACATGTTGAGGATCATTGTTTGGATCCATGAAGGCGTCGGGAAAGTTTGAAGCAATTCCAATCATCTTCTGTGATAATAAGCTTCACTGAGTGTGAGAACTATCCGAGACATCCGGTTTATATTTAGCCCGCCGCCAAGTGAACAAGACCACTGCAATAAAGAAGGAAGTGGAGATGCAGATGAAGAGCGGCTCTCTGGATAAGGGCCAATTCAAAAGAAAAGAATGAATACTCGCGTTGTAAAGCTTTTCTTTAAATAATCAAATAGAACTGGCCACTTCATTTCTAACCCCACAGAAGGCCATCGGTAGCTATTGAGGAACGCTGGGATTTATGGCAGTGTGTAATTATATTTAGTATTCGTGCACAGCATTCTTCCGGCAGAGCAGACACAAAGAGAACAAACCAGGTTTACGGAGCAGAGGCATCGACTATTCCCTAACGCACGCCGTCATTTCCATTTTTATTCTGTAATGAGAGGGCAGAGCACAGATAAAGCGTAACCACGAAACGCAGCTATGACCCATGAGAAGTGTAGCTGCACAAATTAGACCATATCTAAGATTCCATTACTGCAGGAAAGATGGAACTCTTCATGAAACGCCAATGAGAGCACTTGAGGCGCCGGCTGTTTTTTCAACCCCCGATATTCAATCCCACCTCAATTTACCCCACGAGCACAGAGAAGGCACGGGCTTCGCCGAATACATTTGTGCGAATGGCCGCTCGTGCGAGTGGCTACACCCCCCCCATAAAACGTTCATGTGCAACAGCTTGCACAGGACGAGGCTGCAGTTGCGAATGTGCCTCTGCTTACCGTCACCAAAGCAGTCAAACTGGATTTCTTCGCAGCGGAAGAGGGGAATGTGGGAGTTGTGCAACACGCAACGGGGAGAGTTTCTGTCACAGTAAGTTAAAAAGTTACTCAACTTCCCATTCCAGCGACAACTTTAACTGCAGCAACAAAAAGGCATCCCGGGTCCAGACAGGCATTAAAGGAGGTCAGTTAAACGTACAGGACCAGAGAAGAAAAGCAGCTGTGGTTCTGTGGATCAGGGGCAGGAAAAGGTGGGGTGGCAGATTTATGACAAGATGAGGGACGGTGACGTAACCTTTTCTAAAAGGTGTGTGAACATGCCGCGGCCTCGGGCTGCAGCCCTGGATTAGACCTTTCCTTCCACCCGTCGCCTTTCATAGTAGATGAGAGGTAGATGAGCAGACCCGAGGGACGTCTGTTGAGAACGCTCCACACCATCTACCCGTCGCTACATTTGAGATATTGAAAACACACAAAAGCAGGCCAGTTGCGTAAAATTCCTGCCCAGGCACGACGGCAGGTTATTTTCACATCTGCCGCTCCATTGGTCCTGCACTGGGTGGTGAGGCCACACGTGACTTTTTTTTACAGTCAAACCACAAGCTATAAAGACGAGGTCATCGGACAGGCAAGTTATTTATGCAACGGCCGCGGTGACGTCATCTTGTATCATCAGTGTTACGCACATACCCCCACGTGGGGGAAGTTCTGGTGACTCAACGCAGGTTGTGTCGACACTTGGGTGAATTTTGGGTGAATTTCCTCAAATCGACATAGATCTTCGTTTTGAGTTAATGTACGTTATATGTTTATGGAAAGAAAAGTGATACTTATAGCCGCAACAATCCAATGTAAATTGGTTGACGTGTTACTTATTTTTACTTCTTTAACCCTTGTACTGATCATATATTTTTGTTTGGGCCATTTGTGGCCAGCAGATGGAGCGGGTTGAAGGAGGGCGGTTCGATCCCCGGCTCCTTCCGTTCATGTGTCTTTGGGGTGAATGACTCGTTAGTTGCACGGCAGCCAACCATCAGTGTACGGATGGATGTGAATGGTAAATGACATATAGTGTAAAAATCATCAATAGCATCCATAGATCTATTGTGTGTTCCTGTGTAAATGATAGTTCTGAAGTGTTTCTGGCTTTAGATGCAGACCAGAAGGGACGGGCCTTCAGCGTCGCCAACCGGGCCGTTGTGTTTCCAGACTCTGGGACTTCTGGAGGAAGTGCTGCTCGCTCCTTTCATTTGAGGAGATTTGGCAACAGGCTTTTTTCAGTAGGAATTTTTTTTTTTTTTTATCCCGCCTGCTCTTTCCACTTTACCAAAATATCCAACCACACCCTACAGGTTGAAATGGCATGTATGCTGGAAGCTCCATGGGTTGGTCTGATGAACGACAACAACCTTCACTTGAAATGCAGTCGGGTACCAACAAGTCTGTTTGCCAACGTTGGTACGCTGGTGTAAGTGAAAGAAATACACCTGCATATTGAGTAAGTTTGTGCTGCATACATTTTTCCTCTGTAACATTTCCTCAAAAAAATGTTTTTTCTTTGTTCCAGACTTAAGCCTGCAGGTCTCAATCTGTCCCTCTCCCACAAAAACATTAAATTCACTTTCAAAATTGACTCGTTTACTAGATTACGGCTCAATAAATTGTGTCAAAACCTGTTCCTCACTCGTTCCCCCCTCGGTTTCCTTGTCGCCCGTCTCACACTCGTAGCTCTGACGGGTGGCTGAAGGTCCCTTTCGCACAAAAGAGCACTTATGCTTTTGTTTATCAGTTTCTTTGTGAACTTCAGAATACTTGTGCAGAACTAAATAAGCATCGATAAGAAAAGGAATGCCTTCCGTAAAGCCGCAAACCGCGACCTCGGACGCCCTCTTTGCCGGGCTGATAGCGCTGCTGGACTGCGTCAGTTCCGTGCGTCCACACTGAAGAAACACCGCAGGACTTTCCAAGCGCTCCAGCGGTTTACGGTTCTCCGAAACTTCGGATCCATGTCGACGCTCAATGTAAACGCGGCAAAAGATAAATGTTTTGAAATGGAAACCATGTATTGTGGATGTGACCAAACCAAACCAGCGCATGGTCCTTTCTTGCTGCTGTAACGCCCTCAGATGACTGGTGTGTGTCAAACATTGTCACAGATGAACTGGATTATTTTTCCATCAAGAGCGCCCTAAAATGACACTGAAACCTTTTTAACAAATCACTCGGCACCAATATTTTCCCCTCATGTAAGATGGCCGAATACCACGTGGTATGCTCTCATCCTAGCACGAGTACTTGGCCTTTCCTCACCCGTGATACCAATTTCTCTGTTTCCTTGGCAACCTTGCTCAATAGATAGTGAGGCAAATGCCACTCCAAACCGCAACCACCCGGTGCTGTGGGCAACCATGTATGTCAGAAAGGCAGCGGTACCGCTGCTCATTCCAACGCCGCCACTCCCGACGGTTTCAAAGCGTGCCGGCTCCCCCTCAACTGTGGGTGGAACCACAAAACAGAACATTTCATCATTCATGGAGCTACGGACTTACATTCATTGACGAAACACGCCGCTTCTGCATCGAAACACACTCAAGAGATCGGACAGGAAAGAGGAAAGAATAAGTTTAAAACAGAGGCAGGCACGAGCTCGTGCCCCTCACGACCCCCCCGTTCCTCTGCAGCCAAAAGAGGAAAGCTGAGCGACAGACTGCTGAGCCGGGATTCAGCAGCACTTCAATACTCTCTTCAGTGAGGGGGGGGGGGGGGGGGGGGGGGGGGGGTCGCAGGCTCTTTCAACACCACAAAGAGAAAGGGAAAGTTAAAGAGGATTATGAAAAAAGGAGGGGATGTTTAAAGAAAGGAAAAACATCTGGCAGAGCTTTCGGAGTTTGGCATTCAGGTCAAAGACGGACAGAATTCCACCAATTGGCGATCACGTCGACCCCCCCTCCCCTCCTCCCCCTTCCTTCCTTTCCGCGCTGTTTGCAGTAGTCGCTTCTCACAGAGGGGAGGACTGCTTTACTCCCTGCTCGCAATCAGTGTGGAGCATTGGGAGCGCAGTGGGCAGCCTGAAACCTGAGGAAGCTTCTGTGGACACGGCTCTGGGATTTGAAGAGGCCTGATGGTCTCAGACCGGAGATTTGATTCGCTCGTGTCAACAAAGCCCAAACAGTGCGGAATTAGGCGCCTTTTACACCTGGAGGTTTTCCAAATGTTTGTCTGCTTCCGATCAAATACTTCCTGCTACAAACAAAACGAACAAAAACATCCTGACAGCTTTGTTGTGAGACTGTAACGCGCTCTCAATCTGTCACCCACAGACAGCCATCCAGCAGCAGGCCCCAAACGGAGGGCTTTCCACGTGCGTTCATCATCAGGTTAGTGGTTGCTCCCCTTCAGCGGCAGGAGAGAAAACGGGTTCCATACAAGTCGATGTCATCAATAAAACAAAAACAAAGGATATCTCAACTACAAGTCACAGCACCAAGGGAGCTTCTCCGTGTCGGCTGGAAATAGAAGTGGGGAGATGATCCACTCAGGACCCCACAGACCACCACGGCCTACGAGCAGGAGCGAGGCGCCGCTTCCATCTCTAAATGATGATGATTACAGAGGTTCACAACAGCAAAGACATTTAAACCAGCAATTACTAAATGTGAAAGTCATCAGCTGTTCTACGGAGCAGCAGTGCTTTCCCATTTAAGGTGCTCAGTCATATCAAAACAAGACAGCTCGTTTTAAGTTTACTTTCGGTTAAATTCTTGCTGCTTCGGCACAAAAAGCACTGACTGTTCTCGTGGGTCTTGTCAGCTGAGCTGGTTCCCAACGTTCTGCACACAGATGGCTTCGCCTTCACGGGGGACGGTGCTTCTCAAGAGCCCCAAACTGCATCCGGCATGTTGACTCGCACTGTGCATGGGCATCAGTTCATTGATGATCTCTGAACACGGAAAACTATTTAACAGAACAAGAGGAGATCTCAAATACCGAGGCTCAAAACCATAAAAAGCTTTTAAAAAAGGCCAGGCTGTGTCCATTAAATTCAATATCAAAATCCATCCAGTATATCTAAATAATTTGTGAGATGCAAAATCCTGTTCATTTATTTGGTCATCTGGTAAATGTACTTTGACATTTTTGGTGAATTGTGTAAAGTCACTTGCAGTTGGACACAATTAAGAACTCTATTTTGCAAAGTACGGCAGCCCAACATGCCCAAATTGACTCCCGTTGCACGAGGGAGTGTTTCGTGGCAGACAGAAGATTGGGGTGGACTGACCTTTAAGGTGGACCAGATATTCTCATATCAGTGATAAGCCGCTCCCCCGCTGCGCAGCCAAAGCCGCGTCCAACAACTTTGAAGGTGAAAAGCAGCCAACACAAGGCTGCTGTTTCCAGCAAAATATATCAAACGGATACTCAGACCGGTTTTAATGGGTACAATGTGCCGTTTCTTCTTTGAGGTACTAAAATCACAGACCTTTGGGTCAAACTAAGCAAGCAACTGGAAGACATCCCGCTAGATTTAATAAACATAGAGAAGAGGCAGTATTACTAATCCACCCTTGTGGACCACGGCAGCTGCAACGTTTCTCTTTCACACACTTCCTGAGACAAATGTCTTAAATCCCAACCTGCCTAAAAGGGCTGATGACAGAAAGACCTCCCTTCCCCCCTCCTCCCTTTGCAAGCCACGTTTCACACGTCCCGGCCATTCTCTGTCACTGCCTCAGCCCTCCTCTCCCGGGAGAAGCCAACATTGTTGCGTGAGTCTCCGTGGCGATCGCCAACGTGTGGTCCCGTTTTTTACTGACACGGTCATTCCCCAAAAGAATGGGACTCGTGTCCCTTCACTCTTTTTGATATTTTTTTCAAAAGATCCACTTTAATAGTCAACAAAATAATCTACAGGCAAATGTTGATGGTTTAACAGAAGGTTTTCTTTTCCCCCACAAATAAAAAAAAAAAGAAAGATCTCCAAGAGTGTCCACAAAAACTAATTGGTATGATGGTGTTTTTGTGTAGCATATTTCCTGCTTTAGCACCCGATTTTAACCATTGTACAGTTTTAATTAGTATCCGCTTCTTTGTGGCACAATGTGGCGCATCGTGTTCATTTGCTATTGTTATTCCATCATACTGATTGCACTGAGAGACGGTAAACAACGCAGACCTCACTGCAACGCACTTCTCCGCCTTAGAACTTACATTCCCCGTCTGCCATAAAACGCAGTCTTCAGGCCGTTTTCTCTCCTCCGTCTCGTGACGGCCACACTACCTTCGCTCACAACAGTGCGGCCCTTGTTCGCTGTGCACACCTCACTGCGCTCCGAGCGCACGGTGAGGCAGCTCCTTTGGGGCAGCTTGTTCGATGCAAGGTTTATAAACACAATCCTCTGCACCGCACCTCGCTCTGCTGAGAGCCGTCCTCTGTTAGCGCAGTGTGCCTCACGTCCTTTTTAGCCCTTATTGTAGCTTTTGTCCATAAGCGAAGCAGGAAGGAGCGCCTATCTCTCGATGTGTGCGTGCGACAGTCTGGTGTCCGTGTGCTCTGGCACAACAACAGAAAGGCAAGCAGTGCAAAGCACAGCAGGGCAAATGTGGGGAACACAGCTTTGATGTACAATGCTGCCGGTTATCCCTCGACAGGAGGAGGCGGAGAAGAACCCGGGGCGATGATGTGTTTGTGCCCGAGAGAAATAAAGTGTGTGTGTGTGTGTGTGTGTGTGTGTGTTAAAAAAGGGTCACTTCCAGGTCAAACAACAGAGATGTTGGAAGGGCTTTAAGCTACAGTGAGCTCTTCAAATGAACTGTACCGCACTACAATGGACTACTACAAGTTGTATTTATGTTTCCAACCGTAGTCGTAAAGCATGTCTCCAAGGCCCTTCTCTCTGAGAACACGCAGACTAAACAGATTCAACTCGGGGTTTTCTCTCCCTGCGAGCTCTGAAACATCTACTTCCTGTCAAAATATGGAGCAAAACAATAGTTGGCTGCCAGTGTTGTTCAACACTTTCACCTGAAGCAGGGCGTGAATTTAGCAAGCAGAAGAAAAGCGATGCTCTTGCTCTGTGCAATATTGACCTTTGTGAGACTGGAGGGACAGAAAAATGTCCCCACTGCGCTGTATTATTGGCTCTGAAACATTACTTTGTTGAATATGAACAGCTGGTGGAACCAAATAGACAAAAAATCCCCCAGCTAAACGGGCCCTGCTTTTCAGCTCGTCTTACACTCTCTTGTGATCAATAATGTCAATTGAGCGATCCAGAGGCAATATAAGACGGACACTCAGCAGCAACAGGACAGACTTTCTGTGAATGAGACTGAGCAAACATTCCAAGAACATGCTGAAGGCTTTCAGGAATAAATCACAGGAACACGTTTGTAGAGCTGAAAACATACACGGTCGGATCGTATCGGTTACTTTGCTTTTCTTAATTGACTGCTTTAGCTTTCAGAGAAATAACTATTTTCAACCAATGTTTCATAATTCATTAAGCATACTTGAGTAGATGAATCACAATGAAATTATAGACAGACATCTCCGTCGTCACGGATCATTATCTGATTCCACCACATTTCACTGGAAGAACATGTTGCTTCTGCTGCCCACCAGTAAACCGACGACAACGTCGCCTCTCGGAGACGATGCTGCAGCTTCTTTGGATAATCCAGAATCCTCGGGTACTTTTGCTCAATATACACATGGATTAAAATGAGAATTGAAAATGGAAAAACCAAAGTATTAAAAAGTCAAAGCTTTGTGCAGATGCTCGTCACAAGCGGCTTGTCATTGTTGTCAAAAGCAATTTCCTTCTTAGAGGTCACTGCTAACTTTGGGCCCCTTTAGTCATCAGCCGGATGACGCGTGGAATTTGCACGGCACTCCTCTTGAGTTGTAGCATTCATTCCACCACAAACCTTACGGCATACCAGCTCTAAACGCTACTGCGTTACTGTCTGTTTCAAGGCACCTGGCGACACATGATATAGTTTTAAGACTACGAGTACTAGTATGTGAGCAGCATATCGGATCCGATATCTACCGCTTCACTCTCATGTACATAATGGTGCATTGGTGAGGATCCCTGCAAGCGATCAATAGCAGGAAGAGATTTTTTGCCTCTTAATGAGGCAACATGGGAGGGGAATTAAACACGCCGCATCTACTGTGTCCACAATTTGCATCTTTGAGGTGATTCACAATATGCTTCACAAGGTGATGAGCGTGCAGGCTGATTACGCCGTACAGGGAAATAAAGTTGCTGCAAACTCATTTAAAAACAGCCTACTCTCGATATAACTTTCGAAAGAATATCTTGTAAAACGAGAAGCAGAAACTCTGTACGAAAAAGGTCCGTAGAAATGTTCTTACCCTCGTTCTCTGTGTATCACAAACCACTGTTGACTCTACCCCAGCTGGAGCTCACCGTCTCTTTGTACCTTCTGCTCCATCGGTCTCCTCCCTCGGCTATGGACCTGAATTATTCTCTTTGATCAGACCAAGGCTCCCAACAGAGAACGCAGCGTGAGCAACGCAGAGAGACCGCCGACATGCGGACCTGTTGAACGCCTTAAAACCGCCAGCATCCAAGTGCAGATGTGGATCATTTACTTGCATTTATTCACTGTGCCCGTCCACGGTGAATATGTCAATGGTACGTGCCACAAGCGGGCTTAAAGTAGAGCATACAAACTGAAACTAGTAAATCATTTCCTACAGAAGGTGATAACCCAGATAGGGCACATGTCTTCACCACAACTGAAGGCAGACAGGACCTTTATTTCCTTAAAGTTCCTTTTCCCACCTTTTGAAGGTTCACCCAGAAGCCTTCTTGCAAAAAGGTCTCCAGACTAAAACCAATAAAAATAGATGGAATAAAACGGTTGCAGAGGAGGCTACCGTTTCCTCGTGGCTCATTACATTGCCTTTTTGTTACGTGTCTAAAGTAGTACGTTTCTCTGTTACAAAACCGTGACCAAATCCAAAGTGATCAGAGTTTTAGCAACAGTCTGGTTTTCAGAAAACGGAGATGAGAATTATTAAAATATTAGCTGGGAAGAAAAACATTTTCTGGGACATTTTAGCATGCCATTAATTTCCCATGAGTGACTCGTATTTTCCACGACTGTCTAAATTTATCCAGGTTTTCCCAGACATGTGTGAACTCTTTCTGAGGAGCATGAGAGCCGTTACCAATATCCTGCTCTTTACCCCACGTGTTTATTTGTCTCCGTTACATAACAGAGTGTTGATGTCAGCGGCACAAAGAGACCAGAACAGTCCGTTGGAAACAGAAATGACTTTCCTGTCCATGTGGAATGTGCACCATAGTTCCTAAAGAAGCCCCAAAAGCCACGGCAGAGTATTGCTGTGGGCCTGTTTCACAGCATCAGCCCGGGCTTTGCTCTGAAGAAGACATTCGCCACGGCCAGTAGGAGAAGTTAAGGGAATAAGTTTAGGAAACCACCAGAGAGAGAGAGACACACACAATGGTTGCTGTTATCTTTCTGTACCCGTTCATCCTTTTCCTGGGTGCATACTCAAAATTACAGCATGATTGATTTGGAGAAGAAGTGGAGGAAGTCAGGAATAAGAAAAACATTTAGGAATTATTTCTATTTATTTCTCATTAATAAAAATAGCTGTGGCTTCAGCCTTTAGTTCACTCTTTAAAGTGATCACATTACCGTTGGATAAACAGTTATTACAATTTCTGCACTTGTAAGATGCTTTTAGAATATCCGTTACTTACCCTCAAGCATTAAAATGGAATGTACATCTGGCTGAATGCTCACCAACTATACAAACGTTGTTTTTTTTTTACACCTAAATTCACAACCCAGTTTTCTTTATTGTCTTTTAGCCGAGGGCTAAAAAAGGGTTTCAAATAGTCAAAAGTTCAAATACTTATTCTCACCCTGCAAGCTCTCCCCATTAGCATCTAACATTCAACTAAAAACACTCAAATGGCGCCTCGGTTCTTCGCTTTGGCCTGAGCAGATGACATTACTGCTTCCACTGAACGCCGCCACATAAAACACCAAAGCATCACACTCAGCAAGCACCTGCTGGCAGGTCTGCACACACGGCCGAGGACGCAGTCAAATGACTGTGGTTCTACCAAGATAAAACAGCAGATGAGGTAAATAAATGTCCTCCAGCAGTGTGTGTGTGTGTGTGTGTGTGTGTGTGTGTGTGTGTAAAACAGACTCCACAGGGCAAATACTGTTTGTGTGCAGTCTTGAATTCTCAGGAGAACCCTGTGGCACTCTGAGCTATACATCTTATAAATAAAGCAGGATTTCCAACGAGTGCAGCCATGTGTGTGTGAGAGAAAGGCTTTCTCCTCTAATCCATTTTGTGCCCTATTATATTCCTCCGTGCAGCAACTGAATCAACTCCCAAGCACGCAGCAGCAGCGGATTTTAGGACAAACAAATAAAGACATCATATTTTTATGGTCGCCTTGTTAAGAAAAATACATGAACTGGTAATAATCTGCCTTAAATGCTAAAAAAAAAAAAAGATATCAAATATAAAAATGAAGCATTCTTTCCTGGTGCAGGCTTATTGAGCACTGAATCGCTGGCGATGATCAGTCAGACGTGACTTTTGCCTGTTGTTCAGTCTAATCTATATGTACAGTTCCTGCGGTTTCAGACGCCACACTAAAGGCATGATATGTGCCTAGAAGAGTTTATTTCAGCTACTACAATATAGTTGTAACCTGATTTTTTTTTAAAGGTCAAGGACATACAGCATAATCCTCACGGTGTGAAAATGTGTTACAAGCCACACGAGGATCTAAACCCAGCAGAAATCATAGAAAGAAAGTAATTGAAGACGAATCTGAAGAATAAAAAAAAGTGCTTCATCCTGTGGATCCAGAATGTGGGGCACGTCAATTTAAGAAGCCACTCATCTGGAAACGTCTTTGTAAAGTCACTGCAGCTTAAAAAGGCAAACATGCTACACCAAAAGGTGCTGAAGGGCCATGTTGGTGGTGGACTTTAAGCTTCATCGGGAAACTAAAGACTTTATATAGTGTTCGAATGCCGCGAGACGGGATTTCATATCTTGTTGTTGTAATAATCTCAATGGTGATGTACCCGGTAAGTGCGCGTGCACTTTGAACCGCTGTTAAACTTTTTAGCTGGCTGATGTTCATGTCAACACCTCAACGGAGTCAAACGCAGTGACGTCGTTCAGATCGGCGAGGGCTGGTTTTCTTTGCATGAGACCCAACGTGGCCACACACAGTTAAGCCTCCACGCGGAGCAGAAACAGACAATACCCTCATATAACTTCATTCAATAACTCAAGGAGGGCTAATCGAGAGTCGTCGTCACCACCAACAATGGTGCATTCGATTCAATCTCAAAACTCATCTCAAACCAATGGACCTCTTCAGAATTATTCCCCTAAAGTCTGTAAATGCTAAAATACTGCTAACCCGCTTCATAATGCAGCACATTCTGCTGTGATTACAATATAGTAGCAGAACATTAGCATATGTGCAGTGCAACCCCCCCGCGCTTAGGATTGCCGTCTGATGGTTTTGTTTTGGCCTGTGGCTGCAATTGGAAAAGCGAATGAGCAGCTGAAGATAAGGAGCGTGTGTCTGACACATCGAAATAAGACGGCGATATTGCTTTGATCGAGGCGACTCATCACCCTGCGAATTGTTGCTCAATAACCACGCAGCATTCAAAAGTTGTCAACATGCGCTTTAATAAGATGAAGCGGATATCTTTGGCTGCCAGAAATGTTATTCATTTCAACATGTGACAGACACCATATTTCAGCGACAGCCGCTGCTCCGGCAAATCCCAGTGTGGGGGTTGTGCGACGCGCACACGTGCTACTCTTGACTAATGTGAACGAACGTTTGAATGATCATAACTGAGAGGACACCAGCACCTACTCTATGTGGTTGTGCCCATCAAAGGCTGCTAGTAGAGGTCGTAAAGAGGCCTCCCCAGGACTGCCGAGGCGCTGTTCATTAGGCGCTCTGATTGTGGATCGTTTCGATGAACTGCGGATGAGCGAGGCTCGTGCTCCGGGTGAGATAACTCGCCGTTTGTCCGCACGCAGCCGGTTTGTGCCAAAGGGGGGGAAATGTCCGCTTAATTAAATCAATTAGAGCATGAAGGGCCTCCGCTGAAAACAACCCGATAGAACCAACTATGAACAGTAGATGAACTCTTTGCGCGAGTCACTCGATGCAAACTTTTCAAGAATCAAACATCCAATCGTAACCTCAAAGTCAGTCAAATCCAATCGGTGATCGGGGGAAAAACCCCATAATCACGCACGTTACTCCCTCGTTCTTGCATTTCCTTCATTCATTTCCGCCATCACTCCTTTCAGGCGTCTCTGTGCACCATCCGCCCATCACAAAGTCCGCGGCTGGGACTTTGTGGAGCAGAAGAGTGTAAAGCCGAGATACTGCACCACTACTACAAAGGGCTTTACTCCCTCCCACCCTCATCCTCTCCCCGACCCCCTTCTCCTTCGCTCCAGGGTCCCCTCAGCGTCGCAGAGGAGGATTAGGCGCGGTGCCCAGTGGTGACACGGGGACACCGGAGCCGAGGCTGTTGGTTCAGGCGTTGGGCTTGAATTAGGAACTCGAGCCGGGTGGCAGAGGACGTGAGAGAGGTGATGATGGAGCTGGAGGAGGAGACAGTACTCAAGGAACAAAAGAAAAACACCCAGGAGAGAGCGAGCACTGAAACGCAAAACTGCTGATAAGAAGCAAAAATAAAATAATAGTTCCAATGCAAACAAAAGGTGTGAATTAAAATGCGTGTGGCTACTGCTGGGTTTGAAAAAAGGGTTTGAGAATACTTAGAGCCGGCCGCGGCACTGGCTGCTATGTACTTGTAAGCGTTCAGTTTAAAGCACCATTGTGTCCATTAGCAAGGTCACGATTTAACGTGTTGACTTGCCGATGTTGAATAGAAATATTAAAGTACTACCAAAGAATATCTCATTAGAAAACATAAATGTCTAGTTTTTGTCCTCATGAATATCGGAGTACCAAAAGTCATTGAGATTCATCCATTTGGGAGCACAATGTTTGTTAACAAACAGCAGTTTGGACTGAAATGTCGGCCCAACCAACATTACATGCTGGTCCAACAAAAGCATAATAATCAAGACATCTCTTGCATAACACATGGAAGATATGAATAGACATAAAACCAGCCATCTCATTGTAATACTAGCAGAGATCCTGTTGATGCTCCCAGGTCATGGGGTAATAGAAAGGAGGTCTTTTGTCATACATGTGCGTGCTGTCAGTTTAATGTCTACACATTCCCCAGACTGCAGATGATTGCAATGACAATAGAGTGACCTTTATCTCGCTACCAACGCGACGCTCTTCATGAGGAACCCATCTGTGCTTTCACTTATTAATTCCGTCTCAGCGAGATTAGGATTTCCTCAGGGCGGTCGACATCCATTTCTGCTAAGCCAAAATAACACATTTTGATCTCTATTCCCTGCAGCAGAGAGAGGGTCACTTGCAACACGCAACAATGGAACTGAAAACCATTTGGCATCAATACAGACGTTAATATAAAGTTATGTTGGGTGATTTTGTTTGGAATGGGCAGCTATTTAAAATGTAATTTCCAGGAGAAACTCCATGGGAATGTTAGAAAACGACACACTGAAGCTAAAACTCTTGTCACAGCGCGCACACTAAAGAGAAAAACCTTAAACTACTAAAATAACATTAATACATAAGACCATATTAACGTATTCATCTTTAACGTTTAATTTTCCTAGAATGGTGCATGTATTATTATGCTCCTTCGTGTCATGGCATCTCATATTCTGGTTCAGTCAAAATCTCACAGAACTAAAGGCGAAAAAGAAACGCTACACGCGTCGGCGCTACACGACATCCGATCGCTTCCATTGGGCGAAGACATTTGAGGCCCATTAAGCACATGAGCGCGAGAGACACCTGCAGAGAAATTAGTCCCAGCTCATAAATGTGCAATCGCATATAGAGAAGAAAGAGGATGGGGCTCATTATCGCATTTGTTAAGATGGGATTTAAATGACATGTTTGTGTGTCAAGTGCTTGACGTAGAAGCAAACAAATCAGACAGAATAAAAATCAAATGCAAGGCGACAAAAGTCACTGCAGAGGCCAATTCATAACCTGCGCGTGGAAGTACGATTGTTGAATACAAGTCAATGCACATTTTAAAATGTTGTTTGCTTCCACCAACAAGTGACACCAAACATACACACATATCCATATACGTATCTATAGACCTGAGTCCAACTGGTAAAAGAAGCAGCCTCCTTTAACTCGTTTTTTAAAGACCAAACATCTTATGAGTGAGTGAGTAGATGCGGCTCCCATAGTGTCCTCGTGATCCACGGTGACCACACCACCAGTTTTTCACATCACAAGCACGTCACACGTGATTCAGTCAGATTGACCCTTATCTGGTCGGGGATTGGGAAATAAAACATGACTACATTTTCTCTCCCTGGAATTTGTTGCGCTATTCACCAGTAAGACCACTGAAAATGTCCCCGCGAGGTGTCAATAAGAAAGTCAAGCAATAACAACCTGACCTGTTCGTTCTTTGTATCGGTCCGGGGATGACGTTAATCATTAACGCGCAGGGGATTACAGCAAAGTGCACCATGTACAGAGGTTTTTTGCAATTCAATGAATCAGTCAAGTGTTTTCTCAATCTATTTGCATGTAAATTGGCAGAAAATGTTTGGTTAAAAACAAATTAAAAAAAGATTGATCACAAACTTGTTAGGCCCGAGTCCATATTAAATTGGTCCAAACAGCAGTCCGAACACGCAGGATATTTAATTTACAACAACCTGACAAGTCAACCGCACACTGAAGGGATTTGCAACAAGCTGAACCTGCAGGTGCAGCATGACAGACGTGCAGCAGCCCGTGTGCCTGGAACACAAGTGCCTTTGTACTATTTAAAGAATGAAAGAAATGTGTCTGTGACTGATGATCGGTTTTAAAATATCTTCTTTCCGGTTAAATCTTATTCCAAGACGTGTGGGAAATGCTTCGTGCTTTCACCTGTTTGACTACCACGGCGTTCAATAGTTACGAGCAGTATCAGGTAAATGTTTGAAGGCTTAATCGAAGTGAGACTTGAAGGGCCACATAGTTGACCTCTTGAAAAATGTGTTTGTAGTAAATGTATGTACCTAGTTACTGGTAAAGAAATGTACATGGCATATATCTTTTTACACATATTACTTATTATTTAACTTATTTGTCCAGCTGTCCTTGTTCCAAATCGTTATAACTATAGCTTTGATATTTAAAAAAGTAAATTGTGAAAAATGTAGAAGATAAGAAAAATGAAATAGCATGTAACAGTAAAACTCAAATTGAGGAGAGTCCTACAGCTCGACCTTTAATTGATTGTAGTGAGATTTCAAAAATGAGAAACGTGCGAGGAATTTACAAACCACATCCCTTCCTTCTGTTAAACTTATTGATTTGTGATTCAAGATAGGAAGCGATTGCGATATAGGACCGACAGTCACTTCAACATGCCCGAAACTCCCCATATCTGCGCGTGACCGCCCTGCACAGAGGGCGTGTCTGCAGAGAAAGGTGTGCCGTCAAAGTGCCTTACCTGCGAGCACAAACGAGCCGAATCACGGACACCGACGCCTCAAGACGCAACATTATTCTCGACTTTTGGAAACTAGTAGAGAGGATTTCTCTCATTAATGAGCAACCGGTCCAGACAAGGAGGCGAGGCGACGAAACCCCGTCGTGTGCGCTGGGATCGGGGGACGGAGCCACTGGAAACACGGCATGTGGCACGGACGCGTCTGTGGCGTTGTGGCAAATGTGGTTCGTCGTGCACGTCACCGCGTGTTTTAAACAATACGCTCCGGCGGCACGCGCCACGCCGATGGACAAATGTCCGCCTGTGGTTTGAACACAAGTCCACGAAGAACACAAAATGTAGAATTTAAGTCGACGAAATGTCCCGGAGAACTGAAGTGTGCGGCGGTCGCCGGTCTCCACGGGCCTTTTAACAAGCGGCGCGATGGAATATTTCAAAAAGGTCAAGCGGATGAATTAAAACTTAAAGTGTTTCGGTTGTGAGGACAACAAAGAACGCGCCGTGTCACCGCAACGCGCCCGGACGACGTCTGGCTAAACCGCAAAGACAAAGACCCGGCGTCACGTCCACAAAGTGAGCGGAGTCAACCGTAGCCTCCTTTTTTTATCAATATTAAGTCATTCATATTTGTATGAGGGGGGGAAACAACACAAACAATAGGGGACGTTTAAATGGCGCTTGAGTGGACAGTCGCCCGTCCAACTTGCACCCCACAGTTGCGCGGCGGCGGCGGTCTTACCTTAGTGCTCCCTCCGGAGACAACGGGCAGACGGGGACGCGCTGCGCCGGAAGGACAAACAAACGCTAAATGAGCCCGCGTTAGGACGACGCGATGGCGGTCTGCTTCCACATGTCCCCGGGTCACACGATTTATTTCTCTTTTAAAACAGACCGACTGTGTGCCGCTCGACCTCTCCGCGTTTAGTTTTTCCTGTCGCAGGCTGACTGCCTCCACCTCAATCACTGGCGTCAAGCTAGACCGGATGTGCGGTCCACTTCCGCCGGGAGATTTCAAAGTAAGACTGCATTTGGAAATCAGACCGTGACTATCGGGCGATAGAGGAAGAGCTGAGATTCTTTACAAAAATAGAAATGGCTTTGTCGATGTTATTATCATTATTATCAAAAAAAAGTAGCAAAAGTACTAACTATGCAGGATACCCCATTACCTGTTATATTGCTATAGACTGTTGCACTTTTCTGTTTCCCATCACCATATGACAGAGACTATTCATTTAATTTCTTACTGTCAAAAAATAGTTTGGGAAGGGCTCAAAATTCCGTTAATAAAAACGGTGATATAGTGGAACTACCGGATGTTACAAGTGAAGGACTCACGAAAGAGCATCCAGATTCTGTGTCTAGATTCTAGACATTATCAGCAATAGTGGTAGAAAAACAAATCGGTACCACAAAAAGTACTGTCGATACAGATTACAGACACGGTTTTTATTTTATTTTTATGCTGTTTACATACATTTTGTCTGATTGAACACAGTTTTAATAACATTGAAAATAAACTATAATTTTGTAAAGTATTTTTTTCCGGTGTATTTTGGTCATCTTGATTGCCGGTTTTGTTGGTGACGTCACCAACGCCGGGGCTGGTACAGGACAACGCCGGAGGAGTAGGGACAAACTCTGGGGGCTATGGCGCCTCTTGCTGAGAACAATGACAAATTTGGATCACGTTATTTTTTATCATTGGCATTAAATGTATTTATTCAGAAACTGAATGGACCTCATTTTGACGTTCGAATAAATTCCTAAAATGAATTAGAGGTGGATTCATTAGTATTTTCTTCACTCAATGGGGGAAAATGAGATGTACGAATGAACTAGATGCTATAGCTTACTGCTAAGTAGATGTGCTCTTTAACAATGCTGGCGGCATTTATACGGGCTGATTTATACGTCGTGGAAAGAGTGTCGGATGAGTAAACTTTGAGCTTTATACCCACAACTACGTCAACATGAGTCAGTCCCCGGTCACAAAAGAAGGTCCAGCTCAATCATAAGATCTGTCTTTTGACTCAAGGTATTACCCACCTTTTCCTGTTTATTTACTCGAACAGTTGTTTTTGTTTTACGAAAACGTCTTTGGGTTATTATTGACGATTTCAAACAGTTTGTAACAACAGAGGGAGCTACCGTAAACACTGGTTAAACCCAGGATTACACCATGTCCCCTATACGCCACAAGTTACACAGCAGCTACAGCGTATAACAGCCAGCTCACCGCCTACACAGCGGTCCATTCAGTTAGAAAGTACGTCTTTCATAGTCACATTTCCACTTACACGTCTTGAGACATTGATCTCTGAAACAGTTCCATCAGGTCTGGTACACTAAACAACTTTACTCACGTGTTTCTTGTTCCACAGCGCCTCCACGTGTCTAAACCTCATTCCTACATCGGAGGGGAAAGTTGAGGTTTCTATAGTAACCTGAAGTTCTGGCACACTAACTAAAAATGACAGACCAGAGGGCAAAACAACCGTTTGATTCTTTGAGCTAAACGTCAATACTAAATCAATGAAAAACAAAAAGTGAAATGAAAACAGAGAATATGCTCTGCCATCACAAGAGGGCAGAGCATGGCTGACAGGAAATCTCCTGATTACTTGTGCACTTCAACCAACATGCCAGAATGCACGCAAGTCAACATCATAGTGTCAGGATATTCACTCCGCCACACTCATCACCCGTATCATCTGATTATGAAGCAATTAAAAAAATTAATTACAAGCAAACTTAAATTGAGATTGTTTTTTAACACAGCGGATTCAAGGACTATTGGAAGGATCTGCCTCAGAAGTGAGGCTGGTGTCACAAGACTTCACTGTTCGATTTCTACAACCAATCAAAGCTGACGTGAAAGTGCAAAGCGATTAGAACGGTTTGCCTTTCATGCGCCTTCCTCTTTTAAGCCCGAGGAGAGCTTGACTTAATTAATCAAGGCAGAGTAACACTTGTCAACACTTTATCTGTCACCGCTATGACCAGGATGTCTTCTATATTAAATCCACGCCCCTCATATTTTCACCGGCCACACCGAGCCCCCCCCGCCGAGAGACGCTGAGCAGAGCTACAGTTACAACGCTGATGAAACTGGATGTTTATTTTGGCGTCCGTCTCTAAGGCCACCTGATGGGAAGGGATGATGTGCGTGATGAGCCGGTGGCTCCTGAGCTATGCGGGCTATTCGGTGGCAGGCCTCCTCCGGGCCGAGTGAAATGGAAATTACATGGAATGTGTACGATGAAGTTTGGGGGGGGTTGCCTGCGTTCCTGCGTGCCATCGCCAGACAGTACGGTGTGGAAAATGTTCTTCAGAGGACACAGGGCTGTAATTCGCGAACGCAACGCTGCCGTCAGGACACACCGTGTCCACGGTGGGGCTCAGAGACATGATGGAATTAACTGATTCAATCTTACAAGTTGTTTCTACTTATTCTCAGCAGTTTTTTGAATGTACCAAGCTAAGGCCAGGGAGGGATAACACATGCAATTCATTTACATCATCAGCAAGCAGCTGCTCAGCGCATAGAGAGGGCGCATGGGGAAACAATGATGATAATAAAACACACACATCTCAAGCTCACTAACAAGACCTTTCCATTTCATTTGTTTAAACTGTGCAAAAAATAAAGAGAAAGTTCTCTGAGCCACATACTTTGCATGCAGACAAACACAAATTGTCAGACACAGGCCCAAACTGTACTGCTCCTAGTTGGAGAGGCTCCATGTACCCCTGTTCAGTTATTCTTTGAACAAATGTGCAACACCAAATCCTTTGGTGGAACTTGGTATTCTTGGCATTGACGGACTCGGTAGTTGTTGTTTGTTCCGCTCTGATGTAGACGTTTGTATTGAACTGTGTGATAGCACAGTGTGTGATGACCCTGTGGAAAGGCCCTGAAATTATTAATGCGAAATAGAGGAAATACAGAGCAATTTTATATTATTAATCACACCTACGGTTTTCTTCTGTACACCATGTCAAAATGTCTGCCACGCATACTGTAAAGTTCAGCCAGGACCTTGAAACTAATGCACCTGAACGGAATACAGACATGAATTTGATCATTTACACATTTATACATTTTCCTTTTCTACTCTGACATGTTAAATGTAGCATTGTAATTGGGGAAGTCATTGCTTATTGATGCAAATACTGATGTTTTCTTGCGGTAAAGAACATGTACGAGTGGCTACTTCGAGGTACTTTGAACTAAACTGAAGGAAATAATGTTTCAAACTACTTTTTGGGAAAATAAACTAAACATACAGGCCATGCTGTCATAGTAGGCAATAATAAAAGACAGCAGAATTACAAAATAAGGGCCTGTGGGCACAGTTGGCCCCCCAGCTGCCACACCCCCGCGGGCCCCAAACTCCACAGGCCCCCAGACCTGTTGGATCTGTATTCTGGAAAATGTGTCTTGGTTCTAGTTGCCACAGTGTCACCATGACAGCTGCCCTTGCTGTGCAACAGACAGAATTAGTAGGATAAATGCAGCCGGAGACCGAGGGGTCTGCAGTTGTTGTCCGGATAAGAGATGTCAGATGAGACTGGAGCACGAGAAAAGGAGGGACCTATTAAGTTATTAAGACTGGGAATCCTTACTGAAACTTCTTGGAACGATCTGGACATCAGACTCACGCATTGTCAGATGAGATGATGGCAATCAGCCCTCAATAAAGGAACAAAATACTCAGAATTTCTCTGCACTCACATAGATGCCCACACATAGTGTTTTACCATAAAAAATGGCACTGATCAATAAATCCTTTTAATTATTGTTATTTTATTTTTCAATAGACAATATCAGTAAAGATTGAAATATTCAATATTATTTTTAAGGATCCTTTCTGCCCTTTTTTCAGCCTCTATATTGATCTCAGTGCTTTCTAATGTTACATGAGACGATTCAGATTGTATTAATTCTGTATTCGTTCTGCTCTTTGCGTGGTTTTATACACATAAAAGGCAAAAGGAGCAAAGACAAAAGACAAACATCTGAATAGCATCTAAAATAAAGTGTCGGGTGACTAGCGGGGTTGAAGCATCCCCATAACCCCTTCAGGGTATTAGCGGTCTGCGAACACAACACCGGGCTTAATGACTGAAGATTTGCTGTGTGGGTCTATATATGATAGACCCACATCACTACTTTGGCACAGAGCGAAGACAGAGTGAAAACGAGCACAGGAGGCTTTTAATCATTGTCATGAGTTTGAACGTCAGGGAACAAAGCAAACAAACCGACGGTGAGGAAAGTGCACAGGAACAGGTGTTGTAGTTTGGGATGAAAGTAATTCTGTCTTCGCTAATTTAAACTTAAAATTTAAATAATTTAGTTGCTTTTGCAAACCATACATTTCTTTTTTGTTATATGTTTTGTTTTTCTTGGTTTGTTTTGGGGATGTATCTGTCCTAATTGTTAAGAAATTAAGAAATATTAACAGGTATGCATTTAAGGATCAATGTATGCATGAACTATTGAGCACCGGCCTCTTAAATGTACTGTCCAGAATGAGCTGTACTCTCCCCATTAAATCCTCTTCAGCCAAGTAAACCCAACCAACCAGTTTTGATTTGAATTATTTGGAAAATAATTAGATTTCAGTTTCAAATGATCCTGATGCAGATACAAGATATCATGAAAAGTGACTCACTTCTCTGTTGTAGATGCACAGTGAGCAACGGGGCCTCAGGCCAAACCACCCATGCAGGACACGTTCATGAATGGAAGATATTCTTTGACTTAAACACACGCTTGATTTCCAGCCTCATTTGACTCTTGCTCTCATTCATACAGTGAAACCCACAGTTCTGTTTGGGAAGGGATTTTTTACTTTTTGAAAAATGTAGAATACTTTAATCAAATCTAATGACATTTTGTGATGGGAGGTTATGTGGTGAAATTCTGCGTACTTTACTAATATCTACCAGATGACCATAACACATGATGTCAATTGGCCTGTCCAAGAAAAACAATCTGGCAAAAAATTTTGTTTTTGTTATTGGAGCAAGTTTTAAATAAATTGAGGCTAGTCAGGCTAAATTGTATCTAAAAAATAGAAACTAGGACCTTTCTGTAAAATTTAGGAAACCATCACACGTAACTCTCAATAAGAAAATAAAATAAATTAAAAAAAGAATCATTTTTATTCCATTACGGAAATCTCAAGATCACACAAGAAACACAGACTATGATTTTTATCTAAATCTATTTAATTAATACACATTGTTTAAAAATAATCTATTTGTGGGTCATCAACACAAAATCCAAAGTGGTAGTCAGAAGTTCGATAGTGACACGTTTAATTTTACCCCGAAATGATTCTGTCCCTCTTCATCAGCGCTAATTGCCCACTTGAGACCTCCGTAGGGGAAGATGCACGTTCTTTAAAGTCAGTTGCTGGGATCCATTTCCCCCAGTTTGACAGGCAGCGCAGTGAAGTTTCTCCAGAGGATCATACTGGATCTTGGGTGACCCGGCGGAATCCCAGTTCAATTGGTTGCTGTGGCATTAATGATTAACGGTCCACTAGTGGTGATGTGGTTGGCCTTGCCTGACCTTTCCACACGGCTGAATTTGCAGCTGAAGTAAGCACCAGGCTTTAGCATCACGATAGCCTTGCATTGCCCTAAACAGCTGCACCGTTATCCCCTGGCCTCAGCAGCTGAGTTGGAGGCTTCCATCCGGAGCTGAGTGGGGGGAGGAATGACCGCGGACCAGCCAAAGACAAACAAGACGCAGAGGCTGCATGGGGGCTTGGGCACAATGGCCGAGGGCACGCGCTCGCAGTCTTCAGTCAGTCTGAATACTTCAGTTGGTCATAAAGCATATTGGCCCTTGTGGCATTAATAAGACCACATGCCTGAACTTAGGTGAACTAAAATGACTAGTAAGTGAACTAAAATGAAAAACTGTTATTTAAATAGGCAGACATTGGGCCTATGTATAGTAATATATTTATGAACATATGTGATTTATAGGGGTGGGGAATCTCAGTACATTGGATAAAGCAATGGGAAAGTGCCATGTTTGTTGGGCAGTAATGGAATCTATTCCCAATCTTTTCTTCTTACCTAGCACAACACCCTCTTTTGTCTTAACAAACTGTCATCGGACTTCAATTTCGCCTACGAGTCCGAATGTCAAAGGTCCCTGTTTGTACATGCTGCCTGTTTCCAACCAATTTAGCAGGGCATTTATTGCAAATTTACCCACAAGATTAAATCAAGTTTCCTTTTGACATGACAGAGTTAACAAGCCAACATCTCTATTTAAACATTGAAAAGTTAAACAACACAGCTTAATACAGAAAAAACAAGAACAAATTGATTAAAACCGTACTTCTTGCAACGGCTACTTTAACAAGACTAAGAGTTTACACCCTTGATGACAACCGTGTGAGGCTGATCTGAGATGCTAATGTCAGCATGCTATGATACCGATCTTTATTATTTATAACACCACACTTCATACCCGCATCCCATAGCCGCATTTTGGCGCTAAACACAAAGTACTGCTGATCCTGATGGGAGTACCGTTAGTTGTGTAGGATTTTGGTCATAATCCCATTATGTGTGAAAACTATGACCTCATGATGTCTCTGACGATCCGATCATCCAGAAATAGGAACCAGGGAATCACCCAATTCAATAGGCTTCATCCTATGGGGGCCGTACAAAATGTCTGTTCAGAATCCTCCTTTCAATTCAACACATTGAGATGGTTCAGAAGCCTGGAAGTGGTGGACCAGCCGTACAACACATCATCAACACATGAACTTAAATACATGCATTCAAGTAGACGCAACACACACACACACACACACACACACACACACTCTGCAGAGCCCCAAAAATAGAGCACTTGAAACTAGTGACGCATTTTCTCACTAGAGAGTGTCAAGGGACCACTTGGTCAGGAAGACCTGGGAAGGAGAGAGAGAGACAGGGAGCAAGACAAATGCAGGGAAAGAGAGAGAGACAGGGAGAGAAAGTGAGAGAGAGAGAGACACACACAGAGAAAGCAATACAAATAGAGAGAATGACAGTGATGGCATGAGGAAAGACAGAAGTGGGAGCAGCGGGGGTTGATGGAGGGTGGTGTACTAGCGTGAGTGGTGCTGCAGAAAATAGTGTAAATAATTTTGTCAGTAACCATGCAGGTGTCTGTCGTTACCGGGCCTGGACACTGTACCCGACGGGTTGGAAGTGGATGCTCATTCCCCTGCGAGACGAAGTAGAGGGAGGCAAAGACAGACGAGACATTTGAGTCAGGGCAAATCTCACAGGACTACAGTCTATGACGTCCTTGGCATCTTTTTCATCAACTGGCCATTGGAAGATTATATCATTATGTAACAGCGTGTGTGTGTGTGTGTGTGTGTGTGTGTGTGTGTGTGCGTGCGTAATATTATGACACTGATAACAGTAAATTTGTCTAATGTAGAGAAAACAGCGATCGATACGTTGCTTTTCTCAAGAAAGTTTGATTGAGAGGGACGGTATGATAAGGCCTTCCTGTGGAGAAACACAAATATTAGACAGACGAAGGGAAATTCATGTTAGTGAGCAAGTGAATCACCGAGTATGTGAGAGAGTGAACAACTGAGTGACCTTAAAAGGCCACACGTCCTCGCCGGTGGCTCAATGAGCGAGTGAAAGGGGGTCCAGGGGTCATCGCTGTGAAGCGTCGCTGTATTTATAGACCATCTCTAAAAACATTCCCTGCCACCCCTCCCCCTTCGTCCCCCCGCCACTCGCCCCTCCCTGGTTTTCAATTAGCCCTCGATGGGTGGAGTAATGCAATCAGGAGTAACTACGCCTCAACTGGAGCCTCCTCTCTCAGTCTGCCCAGACTCCGCACAGGCAAACACTCCTCAAACAGGAAGGTAAGACCCAACTCTGTTCAGCTGCTCCACTATGCATCCATCCACCCCTCCACCTTTCCACGCATCCATCCTTTCGTTGGTCTCCATTCACTATGTCTTCCTCCATCCTCCAGGACACAGACGCTCCCTGTGCTCTGGCATCCTGCCGTCCACCTGCTCATGTTCCCCCTCTTTCCACCTGCACAGTACCTGCACTATTTAACCCCCTCTTCTACCCCCCCATCTATCTGCCCTTACTGTCGGTCTCAGAGACAGACGCACTTCCTCTTTCATTAAATCATCTGTCTCCAAAAGAAATGTTCAACCCCTGTTGACCCCTGTGAGTTCTTTTCCAACTGTCTGTCCTCTTTTCTCATCAGCCTCAGACTTTCCCTTCAGCTAAACTGTGTTAGTGAAGGGGGCTTACTATTAAACAGTCAATTGAATTTGTATTTCATTTACTTCGGGATTTCTTTTGAACATTCTTCAATTTAGGGCTTTATTCAAGTGGACATTTTGTTCTTACCGACGGTTATTAAGACTCATTTAATTAACGAGGAATTGTTTGGTGCCATGTTGCTTTGAAGCAGAAGGCATTGATGTGAGCAGGATGTAGAAGAGCTGTAGACATTGGGTTTTCTTAAATCGCAAAAATAATATATATATACATACATTTTTTTTCAGCCAAACTAAATTATTGATTCCTTGCAAAAACGTTTTTGTAAGTAAACGCACTGCAGAGTTGCTTGAGGGGGATAAATCAGGCAGCACCAGGGTCAAGCACTTGCCCTCCAAGTGGCCGTCGCTTAGTTTGCCATCAAGCGATTTGGTCTGAGAGACTCCCGGATGGGCAGCATCAAAGAGACCCCCGGAGCTGGGAAACAGCTGCACGGCGGGTTTGAAAAGCTGGAGGTTTTATTTGTGGCGGTTGAGATTATCCTTTTTTATTTTTAGGAGTCCGATAAATCCTTATATAAGCCAGGCGAGTCACGGTTGGAGCGATAGACAATGAGGGAATGTGGGAGGAGGGAGAATAACTTGAGAACCAACAGATAATACCTCTCAACTTGAGCCAGATAAAAGAGGCTACCCCCAACAATTCATGCACAGGTCTTCATGTGGTTGAGAAGTAACGCTGACTGTACGAGCACAATACAACAGACAGATGAAGGGAACAACAACTGAGGAGTCCAGGTGAATTAGGAACAAGAAATTCAAGAAAAAGAGTGGTCAGGACGGACATGATTTGTTAGTTTTTTATTAGCCTCCTTGTAGGGTCAAAGCTTTGTGGAACACATATGTGTGTGTGATAATATAGTGTTAATAAACACTATATTCAGGCTAATTTCAAATCTTCCCATATAACCTTTTGTCACACCTTGTAAAGATGCCCTCACACATGTATTGACTGTACTATTGTTGGTCCAGAGAGAGCAAGAGTGTTTAGGCGCAGGTGGGATAACCAGAAGGCTTAACAGGCAGACCACAAACAGCTGCAGATTGTGAGCAGCCATTATTACTACTGCCATTCAAAGCCACTTATTCAGAGACACACTCGCACACACGCACGATGACAAGAGATACAGTGATACGGTGCTGACAGCTGGCGCAGAGGTGATGGATGAGTCAGTGTGCAGCGGCACGGGGAGAGCGGGTATGCAATGGGGGTAAAGTTGACCGTCGCTAAGCAGGACTGATAGAAGTTATTTATGTCCTTCTCATCTGTCACCTTCTAGTTCTGACGCGCAGAACAAAATGAAGGAGTGCTGAGAGATGGGGGAGAGAGATGAAAGGGAGCGAAATGCGACATCGGACAAGGATCTTGATACTGAAAACATGTATTGCTTGGAATTAACAATCCCTAAAAAGTGGTCAGCGTCAGTGGAAATATATTTTGAACTGAGAAGGAAAAAGACAAAACTGCCTAAGAAGCTTTATGTTAATGTGCATAATGTCGCATTCCTCAGACAGAATCTCTCTTCCCTCACTTCCTGCGTCTCTTCGTGTTTCCCTCTTCTAGGTTAAGAGGCTCTCTGTGAAAATGACTGAGCGATACGACTGCCACTACTGCAAAGAGTCCCTTTTTGGGAAGAAGTATGTGCTGAGAGAGGAAAATCCCTATTGTGTGAAATGTTATGAGAGCCTGTACTCCAACACCTGTGAGGAGTGCAAGAAGCCTATTGGATGTAACACCAGGGTAAGATCTACCAAAGAAATACATCGAGCATGTGATCCTGATGGGCTCTTTCTGTGCATTCCAGTCTTGAACCCCATTTTTCACCCAAGTGGGCTCGGCTCTAACCATCCATCTGATGTTCCTGTAGGATCTGTCTTACAAGGACCGTCACTGGCACGAGGAGTGCTTCATGTGCTTCCAGTGCAAGCGGTCGCTTGTGGACAAGCCCTTCTCTACCAAGGACGAAAAGCTCCTCTGCACCGAGTGCTACTCCAATGAGTATTCCTCCAAGTGCCACGAATGCAAGAAAACCATCATGCCAGGTAGGAAGAAGACTACAAAGGGTTTGGGTTAGTGTATATTCGAGTTGAGTCTACACCGAAGCAACATAGGGCAATCCAATTTTTGACATTGACAAATGGGTGTGTCTGTGGATGGTTTACAAATGATGCTGCGAATTGTGTCATTACAAAGCTGAATGAATTATGTGTGATTATCTCAGGGAAAGAGCGCACAAGCTGTTGAGAACATGTGTCTGTAACACCATGTAAATGTACAGGCTAGGTTTGTGATTTGTTAAAGTTCCACAAGTTGTGTAATAAATGAAGTAAAAACATTATTTACATTGAGTTGGTAGTCTAACTAATCGGTTGTTCTCACAAACAAGACCAAATATATATTTAAATGTACATTCTTTCTTGACACTAAAACCCACATTCAGTTCTTTAAATTCTTCTTGAATCGACCCCTCGTGTTGTATGTCTGCGAAGGCTCCAGGAAGATGGAGCATAAGGGGAACAGCTGGCACGAGACATGTTTCACCTGCCAGAGATGTCAGCAGCCTATTGGCACCAAGAGCTTCATCCCGAAGGACAACAGCAACTTCTGTGTGCCCTGCTATGAGAAGCAGTTTGCCATGCAGTGTGTGCACTGCAAGAAGGTAGGACACCCACCTGGAACTGCTGTTCAAAGCAGCGTTCAATTATTACCCATCTTCACTAAAAGACACACAAACACCGCCTGAAGTGGGGCCATATGACATTCCTGATTCTTCTTATTAGCCCATCACCACTGGTGGGGTGACCTACCGTGACCAGCCCTGGCACAAGGACTGCTTCCTGTGCACCAGCTGCAAGCAGCAGCTGTCTGGCCAGAGGTTTACCTCCAGAGACGACTTTGCCTACTGTCTCAACTGCTTCTGCAACCTTTATGCCAAGAAGTGTGCCTCCTGCACCACCCCCATTAGCGGTAATCACAAATAAACTATTTTTCCTGTCGTGCAATTTTGGGAAAGTGTGAGAGGCGGATATTTAAATACGCTTTATGCTGTCAGCATTGGTTGATATGGCATTAAAGTCTGTGCTTTATTCATCGTTCTTCATTGTTTTAACTTGTGCTTCCCTTTCAGGCCTTGGAGGCAGCAAGTACATTTCCTTTGAGGAGCGCCAGTGGCACAATGACTGCTTCAACTGTAAGAAGTGCGCCGTGTCCCTGGTTGGCCGTGGCTTCCTCACCGAACGGGATGACATCCTCTGCCCGGAGTGCGGCAAGGACATCTAATTCCGTCGGAAGGACAGCGGATACATCTGATTGGAGGATTATGTTACAGTAGAGGGATGACAAAGATGCAATAAATACACCTAACACACAACATAGCATCTTTACGACCTAGCATTACTATGAATGTACATTGTTGTATGCCAAGTAATAAAAACTACTAACAGTATTATATACATTTTAATAGATTGAGAGAAAAGAAATCTCTAAGAAAAAGTTATCACTAATAAAATAACATTAATGTAAAGACTTATGCGACAGAAATATGGTTGCAAATAGATACTGTATGAAGCGTTTTGAAATATTTAGTGTAGACTATCCACTTTGTAGTGTAATGATTGTTGCTTTGCCCACAGACGAGCGTGATGCCATAATTAGTAGAGGTTTCGTGAATGAGGTTCTTGTATTAGCAATTAAATACATTCATCAAGTGTCTTTACTGTTTTAATTGGCAACCAAAGCTATCACATACATTTCAGAATTATTTGTACAAAAAAAGGGTGAAAATATTTATAGTACCAGTCAAAAGTTCTCATTCAATTCACTGAGAAAGTGTGTGGAAACGTCTGACTCGTACTGTACATTGCATAACTTTTGAACAAAAAAATGCAAATCCATTTCATACTGAACGTAGTGCAGATTGATGAGATGATGACCTCTTAAAGACGGTGGTGTTGGGGGGGTCCAATACTTCGGCAGGATAAAAAAGCAAACGTTGCGCTATAAACACACTGCCTGATGCAGCTGTGTGTTGTCCTGTTATCGCTTAGCTGACACACCCTCAAAAAATAACTGTGGATGGGTGACTCAGCTGCGTTAGCGGCCTTTAACAGTCTTGTGCCTGCAGAGAGTAGTGAGCGAGGAGTCGTGGGATTTAAGGCTATAGCTAGATATCAGCATTTCAATAATGGAGGTAAAACAGTGCGTATAGCTGAGCCTGCTGGTTACCATGGCTGCAGCTCAGCCTCAGCCTGTGTCTTCCGGGTTTAGCAAGGAGTTGCAGAAGGGTTGTTTTCGCTCAGAGCACTTGAACAATAAGCTCTTTAATTATGGATTTATTTACCGAATGATGCAAAAAAGAACACTGTTAAGAATTTAGATTTCCTTTATTTTTTTTTCTACAAAGTCTGTTTAAGCGTACTTTACAGCATATCACACATGGACCACAAAGCTACTTCACTAAAATTCAACAAAAGATATTTATTTTAAAAAGCATCTGTACAAACTTTACACTGGATTTCCCAATGGATTGAAAATGCATCGCAATTCTTTTTGATGAAATCTCATTGGTTTCAAAGAAAGAAACAACGTCAATCTATACACAATTTAGAATACTTTCCAAAGTAACAATATTCCTGGTTTAATCTATTTTCCTCTTTTGTAGAAATTGTTATCAGCGTTCAAGTACATAACAAATGTAGCTTTCTTTCTGTGTCAAAATGGCTATTTAACATTGGATTGGTATACAGCTTCAAAAAAAGGGAAAAAAAGAAGCACAACTAATATTTAAAAACCCTAAACAGTAAACCCTAAAAGTCCAAACATCAGTTCAGAAGAAAAAAACGACTACTACCACCAGTTCAAACACACACTATTTTGCTTTGCACCACCTAATAACGTGTTGACAATTAATCTTAGATGTGGTCATCAGTCGTAATCCCAAACTATGAGCGTCTGTAGCATTTGTGTTAAAGTTGGTCCATTTATTCATGTCACGGTAGAATCACTTACCACACTTCAAACAAACCTAGAAAGGAGAAGCACCCACTCACCTTTTGCAAATCAGTACCGGACAACCATTGTTTCCATTAAAGAAAATAAAAGTTGCGCTACTTGTTTTGTCCTTGGGAAGGTGTCTGCGTGGGACACGAGGAGAGTTGCTGATCATAGATGGTAAGGGCACTTGCGGTTGTGGAAATCTACAAGGAAGCTTGTTACTCTAAAAGCAAAAACCCCAGGGGGAACCATCCGGTCAGCTCGTGGGAGAAAGAGAGCAGTGAGGTGGACACACAGGTTCACGGGGTTCCATCCCTCTTGGGATAGAACTAGTTGGATAACTGTGATGGGGGCAAGCACAGATACTGAGATACAACATTCAGTGGGAAAGGAGGTCTGTCCTTCAGGGTCTGTGTGCATATCGGAGGTCAGGGCCATGTCACATGCTGGATCTTCTTCTTCACCTCTGGAGACGTCAATGATCCCTGAAGGGATGGAAGGTGAAGCATTAAAAGGGCATTTTTAAGGGGTCAAATGTAATGTGTTACTGATCAATTAGCATTACGATATGTGTGGTTTATTACATGTTTTCTGTTTAGAACTATGAATCGAAGCGTTTTTTCTGGCAAAACACTTGATTTGATCTCTGTTGTAAATCATTTGTAACTGAAAAAACATTTAATGTAACATGTATGTTAAATAATAGCATGTCCTGTTTTTTGCTGGATGTCTCCATGCCTCTTTAGGGGTACGATTTTATCTTCATCTGCAGTATTTGTAGTCATGTAGTCGAGTGTATCGGGAAAGTCTCTGTAACAATGATGATATCAATGCACACTTTCCTTGACTCACACGGTACTTTTACACGTAATGCATAACCGAGGAGAGAAAACAAAACGTTCCTACCGAGTTGTTTGCTTCCCGTTGGAGGTTTGCCGTGTCAGGGGTGCAATGAATGGACGAGGAAGGCGTGTTTCCAGACAGCTTGCAGACGGGGTTAAACAGGTTTGAAGCAGGAGGAGGTTTTAACCGGTCAATGGTTCCCGTCGACAAGGAGGTTCCCTCTGTTTTCTTTACTTTTAGCGGGCCAGAGTGTGAGGAACTGCCATCAAATACAATCGGAGGCCTTTTCCTGTTGTGGTCGTTCCTGGAACTGAAAACGAACAAACAAGAATTACAAGAGTTTTACTTTGTTTACACGAACATGTAGCCAGCAGAACACTTCAAACTACTGGATTTTGGGCTTTATACTACTCCACCACTCTGAGCAGATCGCTGCAGAGGTCACCTTAGTTCACTATTTGGGACTTTAAATGGTGGACACTTCTGTCAACATCTTTGGTCATGTTCCGAGTCTCATTCTGTAAATACTTAGTAAAGAATTACTTTTCAAAAACATATTGTGATACCGTCTCAATATAAAGCTAAAATGAGTGATGCACAAAATAAACAGCTGGCAGCTCACACTGAAAGCATTAACATCCCTTGGAGCTCATACACTGGGAACACATCCAGCATCTCGAAAGCCTCCGTGGGAGCGAGCGGTACCTGTGGGACGTGTGACCGGCCGCGGCGCGCTGCCCTCGGATCGCCTCCATCCTCTTTCCCCAGCGGCTGTCCGGCAACGTCCTCTGCGGCAGCGGGATGACGTGCCGCAGGTAGAGCTCCGTGAGCCGGTCCCGAGTTTCACGCTCACCGGTGCTCACGTGTTTCTGATTCGGACCGAGAAGAAACCTGTTAGCTGAACTTGTTTCTTAACATTAGGAAGATTAGCGAGGCCTCGCCGGTGAGACGAGCCGGCGCACACGCACCGTGTCTCCGCCAACAGTAACTCACCTCCCGTAAGATCAGCTGCAGGAAGTCGTGGGACAACAGCTCGGGGTGCAGTAATAGATCCACGGCCGAGCTACAGACGGCTTTCCCGTCTCGCTCCGTGGGGGTCGCCATATTGGATGCGATTATTTTCCCAGCATGCAGCGCGTCATAACAACACGGCGTATTTTTCTTTTCGACCAACTTTATTGAGACAGTTCTCATCGCGCAGGTCGGTCGACTCGAGTCCACAATCCCCGACAAGAAAAGTGTCATAAAGGCTGAAATGAGAGAGAATAAAGGTGAATATGTACTTTTACAAGGCTCAGATTGGCTACACGTTTTAACATATGTTTGTTTTTAGGCTACATTAAGAGGAAGAGGAAACGTTGGCCATTGTGTATTGAGAACACTGTTCTAATACATTCATATTACTGCTGCATACATGTTTATGTTACATTGTATTGTACAGCAATGTATCATATTTTATAAAATTGGCATATACTGAATGTGCCAATGATATCATGAGAACCAGGTGTCTAAACCAGCCTCGTTTTCACTTCTGTGACAAAGCTTATACGCCTTACGTTTATTTAGCTTAAGAGGATAAACTTCTTGAAAAAAACAACCCTTCGCTCTTTTCCACAAACACCTAAAAAGCCACACATTGAAGATCCATGTTTTTTTTACTGGACAGGATTTGAAAGACTGATCTATATACCATCTACCATAAAGCTGACAGGCATATATAGTAACAAGACCCGTGTAACAAAACTTACATACAACATACCTACCTACCTTATAAAGTAGAAGAAATATGTGAACAAGCGTTTTAGCCTATTAGCATTTAGCCCTTTGAATTTACAAATTCTACGCAGTTTGTAACCAACAACGGAAACCATTCTTGATTAATTACGTTCTGTTTGAATGGTTTTAAACTGTGTTTCTTGTCATCAGGTTCAACTGTATCAATACAATATACAGCATAAATGTATTTCACACACTTCACAAACAAAATCAAGCGCGTTGACCTACTATGCCGGCAAACTCAACAAATATAAGAAAATGTGACACAGGTAGTATTTATCTTTTAACATCCTCTCAAGTTGATGTTTGAAATTGTTTTTACTGCTGTAAATAAATTTATCTAAGTTTCAAATTTCAAACTGATATAAAGACCATGTTCTTGAGCTTTTTCTGTTGTGGGAAACTACAGATCAGTCTCAGTCTCGTGTCACAGCATAAAAAGTCCCTTCTCAGATGAATGAGTTGTTGAACAGAACTGATTACATCAAGACAGTAATGTGATATAGAAGCAACCTTGTGATCTAATTGAAGTGGTAGCATGTTGGCTGTCATGTGTTGGCACATGATTTAATGTATTGGCGTAAGTAAGTGTGTCACGTTATTGAATCTTAACATTTATGAAGATTGGATGGACTCCACCGTAGCCATTAAACATCCTAACCATTAAAGCGTACCAGCTGCCACAGTATAAAATGTTAATATGACTTCTACAGCTGACTTGATTGATTGATTGATTTGTTCATGGCTAGAATAATATATTGTCTACTTTGTGAATCCATAAATTGTTTCAGGAATTTTAAGCTAAACTTCCAAACATGATTATTTTCATTCCTCTCGTATACCATAATGAGCATTTGCTGCTTTTCTTCTTCTTGTGTGATGAAAAATCTGCTATTTAGGACATTTAGATTCACCAATTTTGAATATATCTGATACTCTCAGATCACAAAATCAGGAGACCATGTCTAAACCAACCCAGGTCTTACTGTGAAAAGGTTTTTCCGCTGACCTGGGTCCAGACCTACGCGATCAATGCAAAGGTCTCTCATTTGTTCAGAAATTATTTTAAATGAATGAAGTGAAACAAAATTATATTTAGGTCTTTTAATGAGCATGAGAATTTTGCAAGACATGGAGCTGTCAAAATTTGCAAAGATGAACAGCACCATCTTCCTGTTTCATGTGGTACTTCAATACAACCTACAATCTTTATTTAAATAAAAATGCCAAACATATTCAACACTACAGTGCACTCACTCAATTTGTTCATTCAGCATTGGGGTTCAATAGCTAAAGAACCCTTAACATTTCTGTGCAGGAGTCATCCTTCAAATGGTATTACCTGAATTGTAAACTGATATAATTGACTACACGAATAGCTGTGGAGACACTGTGCATCCACTCAAAGGGAATCGATGCCTTTGGTAACCCGCAGATGGCTAAACTGTATTTTTCATCTTTATTTATGAAAAGATCATACATGTAAACATCCACAGCTCAATAACTGACACACTTCTTTGATGACACACACACACATTTTTAAATAACAGTTTCAACTTGCACAATGAGGCCATTTTGCTGCACAAATGTTTTTTTTAACAGTCAGTTAAGCTTACTGACTTTCCTCTGAGAACATTACTGAACACTTATACTGTGCAGGATTTTTCTTTTGTCTAAAGTCTGAAGAAACAGAATGCCACGATGAAACACATCACAGACTAATTATGAAATGGAGAACTAAATTGACAATGGATGATATGAAATTGCTTGGCAGTACATTTCCAAAACCATAGTGCTGGCTTCAATTGATAGTTCATCCTTTCAGTGCGATTGCTTTGTCAAAGACAAGTACAGTACAGTGTTTAAGTTGAGTTCTGATTCCTATTCATGAGGAGGAAGTAAGAGTTGAAAACAGTGCGTGTCAACACCTGCTGGACGGGCATCAACCGACTGTCCCTCCGCGCTTCACACAGCTGACTGAGTCTCGCTGCACACGTAGATGTTGCTCGGCCTCACCCTCCTGCGGCTCCTGCCCGGCACTCTGGGACACAGTCTGCAGCTCTTGGGAATGAACTCCTGACAGGCCTCCCTGAACTTTCTGATCCTCCAGCAGTAGATGACGGGGTTGAAGACCGTCTTCAGGTAGCTGAGCCACAGGGCTCCTATGCTGACTGGGTAGAAGACCGAGCTGTAGTAGAACCGCCGGCTGAACACCGCCAGCAAGCTGACCACTGTGTGCGGCAACCAGCACACGGAGAAACCGACGAAGAGGATGAGAATGGTGGTGAAGGCTCGGGTCTTGAAGCTCATGTCCACCTTGATCTGAGGGGGCCGCTGCAGGCCGGTAAGTCTCATTTTGCTGACTTGGTTGAGTGCTGGCAGGCAGGAATGCTCACTGGTGTGGTTGTGGATGCGCAGGGTGTTGCGGCGCACGGTGTTGAGGATGCACATGTAAGAGTAAAGCATGACGGCAAACGGTACGAAGAACACCGCAACCGCCAACAGCACCGTGTAGCCGCGGTCCGCCAGGGAGTCGCTGTAACCCAGCACGCACTGCGGCGCCCAGGCGGCCCCCATGCCCGCTGCGCCTGTCCTCCACCCGACTACAGACGGCAGAGACACGCAGAGGCTCAGCACCCACGAACCGGCGATCAACAGCTTCGCCCTGTGCGGGGTCAACTTGTCCTGCCGTTGCACAATGATGAGGAAACGGTCCACACTGATTATGAGGAGTATGGACACCCCCTCCAGGACGAACAGCCAGTACAGCATGATGGAGGCTCGGCAGAAGCCGCTTCCGAAGCTCCAGTCGGCAGTGGCCACGGTGACCGCGGTGAAGGGCATGCAGAGCAGGGAAAGCATAATGTCCGAAAAGGCCAACGTGGCGAGGAGGAGATTGATAGCAGAACGCATGGCAGGTTTCTGGTAAACAATCAGACACACGATTGCGTTGCCGATGAAACCGATCGTGATCATGAAGATCATGATGGCGGCCAGGGTCACGCGCAGAGTGACCGGTATGAGGGGAGTAGCAGCCTCTGAAGGGACGCTGTCCGCTGCTTCTTCCACCATCTCCGGCCCCATGAAGCCGCACGCCTCCTCCAGCAGGCTTTCATTGCAAAAAGCCATCGCGGCTATTTTTAGGGATGTCAGCCCAAAATAATGAACATGTTTGATTATTGTCGAGGTATGCACTTTAAGGTGTCTTCCAGCAGATGGTCCTCCATGGTAATATCTGTGATAAAAAGAATGTTGACAAAAACACAAAGCATAAACGCAACCTGTAAACAAACAGTCCCTATTATATAAGGCAGAGCCACCTCATTGGGAGATAAAGTCTCACCGGACAGACATGTGCCGCTCACCGGCTTGAATGAGGTTGATGATTAACAGCTGTTCAGACTCACATGGACACGTACACAAACATTCACACCACCGACCCTCCAAAGCAAACAGTACATGCAATTCTTCCCACATGAATAGAAATACACACATATACACAACAGTATTGTACAAACCATGGCGCAGCATGTCTTCCTTCAACTGAGCAGAAGCTCATTCTCGGATGATGCATCAGACTCTGATGCAATTTTGATTAAAAAATAGAGAGTTCTCCTCAGGACAGGTTCGTTGCTATGGTTTCCACCTCCAGCTCCTGATAGTGGGACAGTGGGGACGATGCATGGTAGTCATTGTGGCGTTCAGGTCTCAGATGTGATCCTTCCAGGTGGACTCTTATTTGCTAGGAGACAAGAAGAGGAGTTCAGGGTCATTGAGTCTCATGTTCAGTTCCTTTTCACCCTTTTCAATCTTGCTGTCATCTCCATGCAGAAGATATCTTCTTCTAGTATGTACTACTATATCAAAGACTTTGATAAATGTCCTATAAGACCTAACAGTGTCCCAGCAAGCACAATAACCCCAGCAGGGAATCAGGAAACATTTATTACCAAAATATATCAAAATATGTCAGACAACAGAACCCAGAAACTGAATTCGGCCATCAATGACTTGATCATTAACACGCTTCTTGTCCTGAGCTACAGGAGCAATGTTGGGCTTGAGTGTCCTGCCTAAAGACACAGCGGGACGCCAGTTAGCTGAGCCTGGGATCGAACCGCCAACCCTCACGGCCGTGCTCCCCACTCACCCACAGTCTCTCCACTGACATTCTTGCACAACCACATTGTAAGCCGCTGCATAGTGTAGCTGGCTGTTCCCATGGCAACTAGGTCACCAGTTCCATAGCAACAAGCAGCCTGTACTCTGATTCCCTTTGAAAAAAGATGGTGTGTTTCACAGTGTTTCACATTTTTTCTTGAAACAACGCCTCTAATTTCAGGACATTCTCTTTTGGAATAATCAATAAAGCTCAGCATCTATTGAATCAGAAGTAGAAATAGAGAACTAAATACAAATGAGAAAAAAGGCATGTAGGAGCCAAAATAAACCCTGGTATTATATAGGCTATAATAAAACTATACAACATAGAATGCCTCCAAATTTGAAATGTTAACACTTTTCAAAATGAGTAAATGCTAATTAATTCTATATATATCAAGGCAATCAGCTGACTGAGCTCCGAGCTTCCGATTTAAACAAAAACAAGCGTTTTTACTCAGCTGCTCTGCTCAGCTTTGATGTGACAATACAAAAATGGAAAATATAATAACTTCTAAATAAAATACGATTCTTGATAGTCTTCAATTCCATATCATCATTTAATAAGCAGCAGCATCCAGACGTAATCAACCTGAGAGGAATATGCTCTGCATCAGCTCCTCGATGCACATTTACATGGTCACGTGTGTGATGCCCCAAATCGTCCCTGTATCGATAAACCAACACTTATCCCGGTTTACATAGCGCCGCCAATTCGCCTGCACGGTGCCTTCACATTTAACGTTACATGTCAGCGCGTTTCTCTCCATCACACGTGTGCGCGCATGTGTGTGTGTGTGTGTGTGTGTGTGTGTCCGTGTGCGTGAGTGTGCGTGTGTGTGTGTGCTCCGAGCCGGTGCCGATCTCCTGATGCATCACAGACAACATGCATGTGCCATATTCTCGCCCCATGAGAGCGGATGAAAGCAGCACAGCGATCCATTCTGAGCATCACGCATGACACGAACGGGCCTACCTCGACCGAACGCTGGAAACCGGGTCCCGGGATTGTCTGTCCTCGCGCCGGGGAACCCGTTTGTCGCGTTTCTCTCCCTGCGCACGTCGCGCTTTCCCCCAAATATGCCACTTTGAACATCTGACGGGCGGATCGATCGCCATGGCGGCGGCCGCGGCGGCTGCTGACGGCAGACACGCAGGTGGTCGCTGAATTAAAGGAGCAGTGCGGGGAATGCGTTTCTTTGCAGACTGTCATGTAAGCCCTTTCCAGCACCTGCTTCCGTGCAAACGCGCAGCATGTCGTTGTTGCTTATTAATGGATATTTTAACATATCGAGTTACTCTTTACTCCGACTGCGAGTAAAAACTTCACATAACACCATCAGGTTTGTTTTCCAAAAAGCAGGCTTCTACTAAACACAACAGCACAAGATATCAGCATTCGATTGATAACAATGATAATGAGTTTGATTTAAATTGCACAGTTGAATTGTTTTATTGGAGATTCACATTGAGGAGACGTAAGGGGATGATAAATGTCTCAGCAGAAAAAGGTCAACATTTACAGCAATGTACCTAAAATAAATAGTCAAACAGCAACATGTCATAAGCTAATCTTATACACAATACTAATCACACAAAAAAACATGATAAATCACTACTATATATGATGCGACAACAAAGTCACCATCACATCCTCTGCCTCTGAGGTTAGATTGTGGATTATTTTATTGTTTTGCAGTCTGGTATAATGAATGAATGCAATGATCCTTAATCTAGAATAAAAACAAACGTGAAGATGGTTTAATTGTTATGATTTTTCCTTTTGCCGTTAGATCAGTATCCGCTGCATCGAGCTGTGCAGGAGATGGCAGCAGTGGGCCTTAAAAGCATTCGGCCGTGACTTTCTGAATTTTAGACACTTATGCATTGGTATGTTAAGGTTTGTAGAAATACACTATGTCTATATCTTTTTTTTTCTTTTTTTTTAATTCGAGCTTATATGAAGTTGCAGCATCTCTTTTTAGAAAAACATTGATAATGCCCACTTTAAGTTTTAAATATTGGTAGGATTTTTAGGACGTTTTAAGAGGAGATTGTGCACATCACTGACAGAAGGCTGCATGTCTGACTCCAGATTTGAATTTGACTAAGATTTGACTAAATTACGAGACTAATAAATTCTTCGTATTTAGTTTCTAAATGTGAGTAATTTAAAAAAAGAAAACTGTTGGATTGTCACACATGCACGGTTACATTCACACACTTAGCATGCAGACGTTGATTGTTTTCATGGGCATTCTTGTCTAAATTGGCATCGCGCCCATGTGTTGAACATGCCCATCAAAGGAGTTCCACTCCACCGGTCCAGCACATGCATGCTCGTCACGTTCAGTGGCCCCCACACAACAAGCTTGCTACTGAGAGAATTCATTTCACCGTCTATTATTCTGCAGATGTTTGCTTTAATTTCTCCTTGATGAAGAGATGTTGGTACTCTATTATTTACCCAAAAAGCAGACACAGGGAAAGTGGAGAACATTCACCACTAAATCAGAATATTTGGAAAGGGGGGAAACCTTACACAATCAATGACATTGACTTTGACTTGATGAGCACACATCTGTGCTACACTAATACATTCAAGCACAAAATTACAACCAAATAAGATATAATTTTGGGGTAATTTATGCATGCTTGCCACTGTTTCTGACTCCAGGTAGGAGTAAAATGTGTCATGAGCTTTGATTCCCACTGAGGAAGCCGCAGTGTGTTAATCAGCGTTAGACTTACGTGGTTAACCATCTCCACATTGTGAGAATAATTAACACCAAACATTCACGACAGATAATGTGCAACCCACTGCGAAATAGGTTGTACATTACAATATTCTTTGAATGGGTTTAACCTCAAACAACAAGCATGAAGAGTGGGATCATCTTGCAATAATTGCTTTGCGTAAAGTCCGTAAGACTTTACCTCTATGAGTAATCATGAACAATAATATTAGCATCTCGTATTGGAGGAGGTGATTACTTCCAATACTGTTTCGGTGAAGAAAAAACACTCATCATAGGAGGAGTTGGCACGTAGCTTGAGTAGCAGGTATAAAGGGCCAAAGGGATGACACATTGTTGTAGGCCGACCCGCACTGGATGAGCACATTAAAGTGTATGAGCAACAAACGGTTTAAACCTTGAATATAAATCAGGTATTTCCTAGAAAGCTTAAAATTTCACCAGTGAGATATTTAGTGACGTATTTATCATCGTGGATCAAAACTGGAAAAAACTCTGTGTTGAGCGTATGTATTTCAGGCTTTGAGACGAGCGAACCGGATTCGAGAAAGTACTGACTCATTTCCGGTGTTTTCAGCACTGATTCCTGCAGCGCTCTATATGCATGAGCACTGACTCACAGCGGGTGAGCCGAGCTGTTTCTGTTGACTGAGGGGTTTTAGCTTCACTACCAGGTTACCGTAACATCGTCAGCTTGTACCTTCAGATCCCAGCATTACTATTCAGGGAAGACAAAGCGTTGTGTGATGACAAACCCCTTTTAAACAGCTTTTATATCCCCCATTTCCATCCTTATCTCCCATCTTTACGTCGCTAAGCTTTAAGGGATCACACTGAAATCCTACAGGCTTAGATTTTACAGGAATTGGCAGGAATATATTTATGTAGTAGGCATCAGAAGATGGTTACAGTGACCTGTGGAGCCCCCATATGTGTATTTTGTCCTCCATTCGTGATATTGCTGTGGAAGCTGAGAGGATGCGTTTTCCTCTGCGTTGACACGGAGTCATCAACATGTGGACTGTGATTGCTTTTTCTGACTGAGTCCCTTGCGTCGTTGTTGTTCAAGTCCCTCCATGCAGACAAGCATGAAAAGTCAGTCAAAAGTGTTTCTACAAACACAATCATTGATGTGAACACTCTTTCTTTAGGTCAACATGTCTGCAGCTTTACGAAGCTGAAAACATAACGTATACCTCCCCAAAGTTGACAGGGTTTTATAAACGCTCGTGAAAAATGCTAATTAACAAAGCTTTTAAAAAAGTTGGTTCACTTGTCTCTAATGCATCCGCCTCCATTCTTTTAGCAGCACACTTGGGAAGTAATGTCATATTTCCGTCTTTACTCGCATCCCGTCTGCCTGTTAACGGATTGAAATTTGACCTGAGTAATGACGGCTGCATTGGCTAACGTGTAAGGACCCATTCAAACCACCCATTCATGGGTGCGCTATTCATAACCAACAGCAGAGTTTTCCCTAAATCCTGCCAATGTTCAATGAAGACACACACCGTTCTCCTATATTTGTATGCTTGTCTGTAGAAGTCTTTTGACAGCGTTATTGAGACTTATTCAGAATTGGCATTGTTAGGAGGCATGTTAATTCAAAGGGGACAGAAATCCATGAAACATATAGCTCAATCTTCTGGAAGAGATCCAAAAAATAAATACTCAAAGAAGAATTAAAAGTGTGACATTTACAGTAAACCATTAACTTCCAGGTTTATGTTTATTTCTCAGTGTTCTGTCTGGTTTGTTGGCAGGTACTGTACCAGCAGACCTTTGACATCCGTCCAAGTTCCACCAAAACCACTTCTTCTCCTCGTCTTTCTGTTTTCCACAACTCCACTCTTCATAAAGATATTCCATTTGGGATATCAGCTCATGTGCATGTTTATTCCCGTATGTGTTATTGTGTGTCATGTTTGTGTGGATCAGCGACAGAGAAAAGACACACAGATTGTTTCCCAAAGCGTCCTGAGCTTCTGGCTGCCTACCTGCCAAACTCATCATCTGCACCATAATATCTGCTGCCTTATGTCCCTCCGTCTCGCTGTCACCTTGGCAACCGCTGCCGAGGTGAACCGCCAGCTGGGATAGCCGACCTCTGATGGCCGCGTTCCACAAAGCTGAAGTCCACAGCACTGCCAGAGGATGAATGTGGTCAGGCTTACATGCCGTTTATCACACAGAAATGTGGAGGGGAACTCCAAAAAGAGATTCCTGAGATGAGGTGAATTAGTTTTAAGAGGGGTGAATGGTGTTAGTGACAGATTATTTTAATTCATTCATCTGTTAAAGACGCTGCTAGGAGTTGAACAAACTGCTTTCACAAGCTTAATCTTAATTTCTTGATTAAACATGTTGTCTATATATATATATATATTCAAATATGAAAAATGCTTTTTATAATGTTCCAATAGTTTATTTTATTCGACTAACAGTCAAAAACTTCAAAATATTCAATGAATTATTATTAATGAAGAAAATCATGGTATCATCACATCACAAGAGGAACATTAACCCCCCTAAAAAAGTTATTGATCGTAAAGCTTTTCTGTCAGATGATTATTTCTCATTGGGATAATTGGGCTATTGTGGCATGTGAGAAGCTGCTTATAAAGAAAAACCCCAGGTAGAATAGCATTAAACTATACACACAAACATGTTTTTGTTCATTTTCTTCATTTATTTACTGCTGCAGAGGTTTTCTCATTTCTCATTCGTTTTGGCATTTGACAATATCAATTTAAAAAGCATCAGGGATCATTGTAAGTTAAAAAGACACATGGTGATGGTGTGTTTGTGTTTGCCTGTGTGTGTGTGTGTGTGTGTGTGTGTGTGTGTGTGTGTGTGTGTGTGGGTGTGTCTTTCAGGAGTAACCTTAATAATGATTGTCCTCTCAGATAATTATTTCCTTATGTCAAATTTATTAAATAATTAGTCTATTCCATGAAAATATACACAGTGGGAGAAAATAAATAGTCCAAAGCATTATACATGAATACACAGAAGATTAACTTGTACATAAACTTAACGGAACATTTGCTAATTTGATAAAAAGGACTTTTCTATTAAGGGAAACACAATACTGGTAAATTCTTAAACTGTGTCACAACATAAATCCACCGCCACACAACACAAAAGTCAGAAACACGTTAGAAGGAATGTAAATTATTGCTCAATAAAAACAAAGCTAAATAAAGCGCATGAGATATTTCATATAAAAGAAACAATGCAGTCCAGTCAAGCCTGCGGAACACCAAACTCTGCAGCAATACAAGGGAACTTTGATTTCTAAAAGAGATGCTGAATAGGTCTGCGTGGAATCAGATTGACATTACTCATTCAGTAGACTTTTTGGTAAACAAACTTTGACCTTAATACACTTGGAATTGTTTGCTACTGAAGGCAGATAAGCCGTTCTGTGCCGCAGGCTGATTCATAGTGCAGAAAAATATCCGAAGATGCATAAAAGTAGACTTTTGTCCCGCTCTGAGGAGAATACACACTGGACAACGTTATTTTCGGGGAGCCGTAAGAAAAGTTATCTTAGGATTGAGGGAAACATCAAATATTTTCTTACATTGTTCGGATTTAAAATCTTCCCACGTATTTTCACGTGTCGCTGTACATCCTCTTGCAGTCTATGGAGGGTGACGGCGTGTCAGGACCCATGCTGCCCACCTGTGAGTACGCGTCCTCCGGGGTCCGAGGCAGTCCTGGTGGCGTCATGCGCTTTTCTTTCTGCCTGCGGTTGCAGAACCAGACCCTGACCACCTCCTTCTCCAGCTGCAGATTGTCCGCCAGAGAGTTGATCTCCTGCGCGGACGGTTTGGGGCACTTGAGGAAGTGGCTCTCCAACGCGCCTTTTACGCTCACCTCGATCGACGTGCGCTTTTTCCTCTTTCTGCCCTGAGTGGCGATCTTATCGATACTGGTCGGGCTCCCGGTGGTCGAGTCGGCCTCCTCAAGCCATTTGTTCAACAAGGGCTTCAGCTTACACATGTTCTTAAAGCTCAGCTGGAGCGCTTCAAACCTGCAGATGGTGGTCTGGGAGAACACGTTGCCGTACAGGGTGCCCAAAGCTAAGCCCACGTCTGCCTGAGTGAAACCCAGCTTGATCCGCCGCTGTTTGAACTGTTTGGCAAAATGCTCCAAGTCGTCAGACGTCGGAGTATCCTCGTCTGAGTGCGATTCGTGATTCACCCCGTGATGCTGGTGATGGTGAGTGTGGTGGTTATGGTGGTGATGGTGATGGTGGTGGTTTCCGTGGTCCAGTTCCGGGGACTCCCCGCGCACAAGCCCCTGGTGCATGAGGCTCTGTCCCACGTGCGAGCTCAGCATCCCGTTGACCGTAAACCCGCCGGGCTGTGAGTAGATGAGGGGCTGCTGTTGCTGCTGCTGCTGCTGCTGCCCCTCGGTGATGCTGTTGTGCGCCGCGGAGGTGCCTCCCCAACTTCCCGGGTGCGCCTGGTGGGGTCCCAGATGTGGGGACCTGTGGTGCAGAGCGGTGCCCGTATGGAGATCCTCCCTTCCTCTCTTCGTGTCATGCGGCTGGGAGTTGGGGGGCCACGGAGAGCCCACCTCGCCCGCCGCCACTGCGGCCGCGGCGGCTGCAGCTGCGGCGTGGGGCAACGATGTGACCCACTGGTGGGCATGGCTTAGCATGTGGCCCCCGTTGCTCGCCACCATGGCTCCCTGCATGAAGTCACCTTGCACCATCTTTACCGCAGGCTCCCCTCTGTATCCGCTGGACACGGTGGTCACAGCGGTGCTGCCAGGCTGCATTCCGCCTCCCCTCCGATCGGAGTGAAGGGCCGGCCCGGATAAAATCCTGCTGCTGGCAAGGTATGGACTTGATGTTGCTGTTGCCATCCCCCAAAGCATAAATCTTCAGATGTTTCTCGTGTCTGCTGTTCTGCTGACGTCCCAGTTCTAATCCATGAATAACTTCAGTCTGTATGTAAAAAATGAAAATATTGTGGGGGAAAAATCCATATAAACGCAGTTATATAGTAGGTTGTCTGCGCTGAGACATGCGCAATAGAACATTACAGTTTAACAAAACAATAGTCTTCAAAACTTTTCTCTGTCTCGGGAACTCTGCCGTGCGTAATCCACAGATCTGTTGGATATGGAACAACACCCTCTCAGATCCGTGAACGGGTTATCACTTATAACCCGTTTATCTGTTAGTTACTTTAAAAAACAATAAACTACGATGACAAAATCAACTTTAAATCCCCGGTCTCCTTAGTTGTTTCTCTCACTCCATCTACTCCCCTCTGCGGTGCGGAGAAGGCGAGCATGTGTTTACGTTGTGCCAAGGCTGCGTTTCCTCGCCCATCTCCACCCAATTACAGCAGGAAGAGTCTGCAGAGCTCCCGCTGATTGGACGCAAAGAGGAGCTGGTGTGCCTCAGTCGTGCCTCGGGTGTTGCGGGGATAAAGCAACCGGATGACAAAATGATTTTACAGAAATAAGGAAGACGGAGACACAGAACCGACTGGATGTGACATTTTTAATGTAAAGAAACAGAATAAGAAATACTGCAAAAAAACAAAGCTTCTTAGGAAATGACGATGAATGCAATAGTTATTTATTAGTTTAAGCGTCTTTCACGGATCTTGAGGTTATTAAGCTGATGAGGTCACTGAAACCAGACAAATCGTGCCGTGGTACGTACTGTATATGGTTATTTCTTTACTAATAACGCCGAGGTGTCTTTGGGTGCATATAGGGGTTTACGCTGTTCATGCATCACGGTAAAGGAGAAGCCACAGTGACGCGCCACACTGGTTAAAGGTGCACAGAATCTGCCAACGGTTTGCTTTTTCCATCCTCCAAAAAAGAAACCGGTTCAGGTCTTATGTTTCTATGCCTGCATAGTCCATTTATGGATGGTCTGTAAACTAAACATGTCATGGGGAGTTTTCTACTTCGACTTTGCCTTAGTTTTAAGGGCCTTGAGAGAGTAAAGCGTCAACTGACTTGAGAAGAGAGCCAGGTGCAGCCAGTAAATGTGCTAATTTATGTTTTTCAGTTTTCAGGATCTTGGATCTCATCCAAAAGGTAAAAGATAAATGGTCACACAAATGTATTTTCCGAACCTGCAACATGACTCGAGACTTTTATCATAGCAATTGAATCCACTTACTCACCATTATGTTCAGAATTTGTGTTTCAAATGACATTTAGATTTATCCAATTTTAGGATGGGGTTCGAAAAAGTAAAGCAAAGTAAAGTAAACATTTTGTATGCAATATATGTGTGGAATTTCCCATAAACTACAAATGATAATAGCGTAATCACTTATTAATGCAAATGCAGGATTCCTCAATGTATTTTGACAGGTTTTTAAAGTTTTGTTAAACTATTTAATTTGGCTGTGGGCAGGATGACCCTCAGAGGTCATTTACAGGACTCAACACAACCGTTATAAGCAGCATAACATAATAATTTACACACCAAAAATATGTTGTGTTTACAGCGAACAATTTAAATGCAGGAATTTAGCAGTTTTATTTTTCAACTTTTAAAATCAATTAATCCTTGAATGTAAAAACTTGAATAACTTTCTTTAAAGCCTCATAGAATAATAAATACATTGTATAGAGTTCAAAATAATTATAAACACACATAAACACCTTTAATTAGTTTTTTTTTCAAGAATTCATTATAAATAACTAAATAAATGAGCAAAATATAGTTCAATAAACAAATGAAAAAAGCATCAGCATCAGCATTACTTTGTCCATCTGTATTACATGGAAGTTACGATTTTGCTGTGTTTAGTGAGCCAATTGATTTTATTGGACAGTCACATCTAACTTGTCATTGTCAAAATTTCAAAACATGCGGCCTTATTAGCTTGTATCTGACCATATTAAGCCCATTAGATAAAATTTGCAACATTCATGGCCGATTCATTAAAAAAAATCCTCATTAATGATTTAACACCATTTTAAAAAACGAGTTTTAAACCAAAGTAGAGATTTTAACTGATCTTTTGATACATTAATGAAGCCGTTTACAATTTATAAACCCCAAAAATATTGGTAATTCTTTTTTTCACGGTCTCTAAAAGCTTTTTACTTTTACTGTGTTCAGTAAAATGCAGCAAACACAGATAAGCTGTAAAAAAAAGCACCACGGTGTTTCACGTCTTTTCCGCAGCTGCACGATGTAGAGAAAACAGGACTACTCAGGGAACGCACTAATGTTTCTCATGTGTTGTGCTGGCCGGTCGCAGCACTGGGTCCTCTATTTGTTATTCATGAAGGAAGCTGGGTGAAGAGGCCTTCTTCTGATGCACATTTTTCTCTCTCCCTCCCTTTCTCTCTCCCTCCCTTTCTCTCTCTCTGTCTCCAACTGCTTCAAAACTCAGCAAATAATCTGTTATAAATTAAGTGAATACTGCAATTAATCCAGCATAATGAGTCTGACACCATCAGCTATTCACATTATTGTTTATTTTAGAGATTCAAATAAATAACACAGATATATTCTCTCTCTCTCTCTGTGTCTCTCTCTCTCTCTCTCTCTCTCTCTCTCTCTTACTGCCTGTTTCCAACTCTTTGCCCTCTGTTGAGCTTTCAATATGCAGATCGGCCATTTCTGCCCCTGGGCTATTTTCTTTGGTAGACTTTTAAAATATGCAAATACTTCCAACAAAAATTACGGAGGAGAAAAGGGAAAATCCTTCATCTGGGCTCCAGAAGTTTTCCATTCAAGGAAACAGATGCTTTTCTCTTGTTCGTGCTCATGTTCCTCTTGTGTTTGCTTTGTTGGTCAAGGGTCTGTCTAATTGAGAAGTGAGAGAGGAACACAAATCAGGCAGGCTAACCAGAAAATACCTCATGAGGATGAGGACAGTGTTGTCGTTATCTGCACATATACAATTATGTCTTTGCAGGGACGAGGTCCTCCTTCCGTATATCATTTGGAATCCTTGGTCTCAGCTCCTCTGTGGGCCGTGCAACGTGGTGTCTGCAGAATACTGAACTGCATCCAAAACGCCGCTGACAGAACCAAACTTACATCCGTGGCTTTCCTCTCTGCTCTCGTTTGTTTTCCACCTCTTCAGTGTCACCCTGTGGTTCTGATCGTGAGTGTGTTTGACCTTCAGCTCTCCCTGAGTCAGAGAGATCCTTCACAGTGGGAGTCTCTACACACAAACCCCTGTTGCGTGTTTAAATCAGCAGCGGAGGAAGCAGACAACGCGTAGTCGTCCTTCAAGGAGAGCGGGGAAACGGAGGACATGAGGGGAGAAGAGGTCATTTCCAAAGTCCTCTCACACTGACAGAGACATATGAGACGGACGTGAGCGACGCGTCTTGAAACGTGCATCTGGACGTACTGTGATGTACTCTCTTCAGTCAATATTTGACCTTTTTTAAGTGCCTGATGTGGTAGGACTGCTCTGGGTGGAATTAATCATAGCAGGGAGAGAGGGAGTAAAAGGAAAGGAAAAGAAGGAGCGGTGTTTACCACGCTGGTGCAAAAAGCAATTACCAGCCCCTGCTGCGACTTAAATGACAACACCCAATGGACAGATGTACTGGTTAAATATGTTTGTGGTTTGGCCCATTATGTATGAAGAGGGGGAATCAATTTGTGAAAAATACATTACTGTAATTAATCCCAATGGATCCTTCAAAAAGCACCAAAGTGACAGTAACAACATTTAGTAAATATAGACGGAAAATGCAACAAAACCTCACTCATCTCTTTTTTTCTTTGGTCTTCACATATGTTTGTGTGCGCTCACGTTTGTTGTGTTGTTGGTGTGCGCTTGTGTGTGTGTGTGTGTGTTTGTACGCAGGTGCTTGCAGGTGTCTGCATTTTTCGGAAGTGTCGGAAATGGCCGTTTCTAAGTGTCCATAAGCATTAACATAATGGTGAAAGATGTTCTTTGACCGGTGGCTTGTTATGAGCGGACGTCTTGGCTGAATATTCATGCTAAACTAAAGCAAAATGCATGGAGAAACATCTGGGCCTTAATAGAAGAAAAACTGATGGAATTTAGAAAAGATGAGCCTCTTGGGGTTTAGTGCGTTTAGATAGTCACGGCTCACATGGCTGCAAATAAAGGAGACATATAAGTTGGGTTAAAGGAAATGGAGCAATGAGGTTTTATGTCTTATCGTTTACCAAGACTCGTGAACTGAAACAGAAATCAAAATGCGCCTCTGTGGTTGTGTTTGCATCTTCCCACTCTGGGCACCTAATGAGATATGTAACCACGTTCTCTCTCTAAAGTCGCTTCACTTTCCAATACGACTGCAGACCGTGTGACAGAGAAGTTTAGTCAGGAAATACCTCCAGCTCTGCAGCCCGTGGCTGCGGACAACTGCAGCCCTGTACCCGGCACGCGGCCCGAGCCAAGTCAAACAGCCGGCGTCCCTGAAGGGCCGGTCTAGCTGCGTCGGGGCCCTCCGGCTTTCATGAATGGACAGATTTCTCTCTGAAGCTCCCACCGAGCTCCACGTAGTTATAAAGGCTCTCTGTAGTTAGGGAGGGTGATTGCTCAGGTGGGATTCAGGGGGGGGGGAGGAGGAAGTATCAGATGGTGAAATATTAAGTGACTTCTGATACGGCAGAATGTTTTGTGGCACTTTGAATCACGGTTGTGCCCCTGTTACACTGAGAGCCTGTGGGCCGTGGATCATACCGGCGTCGTAGGAATAATAGTTCAAATGTGTTTGTAATCAATTAGTCATATAGTGTTAAATCATTTATCATGTAGGATCCATTACCTTTTGTTGCTAGTATTCCTCTATAACCATCATAACAGAGGCTCTGTACACACATTCTAACCAAGTTCAAATAATAAAACAACACCCGTAATTACTCAGCAAGAAGAGAACATGTGGCTTATTTTATAATTACTTCTCTGTTCAATTTTGTTCAAATATTAGTTTTGGGGAAAAGCATTACAAAAGAACACTCTTGAGCATGAACCACTGTGACTGTATCAGCACTAAGTACTGTGTGTACGGAGACATCAATCACGACACCTTACGGTGGAATCTAATTAAATAAATACGATGCACACCTTCAAACACAGCAGGTTACCGATGTCATGCAGCACGGTATTAACACGTATTCAGTGCACAGTGAGGGGAGTTTGCACTAACACCGCACACTACCTTCACATGTCTCTTTGGAGAAAGAAAAGCTATTTCTAGGGTCTCGCAACAGCTTTAACTTCTTGTCAGAGTGACACATTTATTGTTCCACTGATGAAAACATGCAGACTGACTGATTGTGGTCTGCTGATTTGTAATATGAAAAGGTTTGCTACTTTTCTTTACATATATGCACTAATAGTTCCGTGCCTCCCTCAGAACACAGGGCCAAATAAATCATTTACACTCACACTATGAATATGGGTTTCTTCAGTGAGGTAAGAGTGCTGCTACTTTCAAACAAGTTTTTTTTTTGTATTTGTCTTTATTTAAAGGGAATTGCATCATATATAAATGTAATGTGGCACACGCTTATTATCAACTGATCCATCTTCAAATGTCCTCTGCTGATAAAGACCATGTTTTTTGTGGTTGAATGCTGTGAAAAAAAAAGCTAGCAAGTGGACTTTAAGTTGGGATTGTTTGGTCAATGCTTTACTTTTAAACCAGCGGGGACAATACGTCCTCAACGTGCTGTGAATGAATGAAGTTGCCTTGCCCACATGTCAACAAGATCCACCTTTATAACAACTTGTTAGCATTTATTACAACTCAGATTAAGTAGATCCTAATAAAACATTTAGCTAAAAAGAGCTCTGTCTTCTTCTTCTGTCCTTTTCCACTTTTGATGCTCCACTTACTACTGAGGACTTTAAATGGAAAGTCTAAATTCTAATGCCAGCAGGTATTCCCCCACCTCTGGTCTGCACTGACGTCCTGAGGCCTGTTGTACTTCTGCAGCACAGATTAAGGAGCCACGTGAAACCGCTTTAACGGAGCATGTTGCACTGACAGAAATGGTGGATCAAAGTCAATCGAAGGCCTCAACTTTAACCCGTGACAAGCCTCCGTAGAACTGCTTGACTCCCCATCCTCGAGAACGCGTCCTGGAGACCGGGCGGCTCAAACCTCGCGCCGACCCGGCTAACGCCACCCGGGCCGGATCAGAGCCGACCTTGGCACGCGAGCCGCGCAAACGCAGCCTACTTCAGCGCCCCCCTTTGATGTGCATTATCAAAGACCTTTCTCCTCCTCTCCTCCCTGGACCAAAGGCTACTATTGTTTGTGTTGTTGTTATTGATATTGTTTTCCACCCTTATAACACAAAGCAGTCTGACCATGACTCTGATGCTAATGCGGAGGTGGAGAGGGTGTTTTTAATGAGCCGCCGAGCAGATCAGAGGGGCTCGTGGGGGCTCGAGGGGGGTTACAGAGAGGAAATAGGTACACTGAACATCAAAACGCATCTAGTACTCGGCTTCTGCTTTTCACCAGCCGTGACCTTTCCGCGCAGCGCCGGCTAAGATGTAACATTGAAATTATGAATTTTTGCTGCTATGTAAACAAAACAAACTGAAGCTTTTTCAGAAAAAAAGAGAACGAGTAAATGTAAGCTCTTTAGGCTCGTCACCACAGGGGGATTTATATGAGTGTAGGGAACCATTCAGACCAGACCAAGTCCTTCCAATGGCTTCACCAAGGAAATCTGTGTTATTTTACCACCAAAAGCAGCTTTTCTGATTTGCAATATTAGGCAGCAGTAAACCCTTTTCTCTGTTTCTTTGCTTCACTGACCACTTTTCTTTAACCTCCTCTCTCTATTAAGCGCTCTGGAACGGTTTTACTGACAGTTATGACACATGAGTTGATGTAATAAATATGTATTTTTATTAAACTATGTGAACTTATGTACTTGAAAAACTAGCTTGTGAGCTGGCTAAGTGTTAGTTTGTAAGTTGGAGGGAAGCTACTGAGATGTGGAAGGTAACAGCATGTACATCATGTTCTCAGCAGGACTGAGCTGTCCTGCCACTGAATCAAAGATGGATTAACAACACATTTAATTGGGAACATTCAAAGGGTATCTGGAATACGAGGCCCCCAAAAAGTCCAGAATCTTCTGTGTGCATCATCACAGGGCCCCTGACTGTCAGGTCAATCCGGCAATGCTCTGCTCTGGTCTGTGGTGCATATGAATATATTCCATAAAAGCTATTGAACTGAAGAAGGAGCACTATTCCCTTAAATGAAATCAAAAATTGCCAAAGTGAAAATTGACTAAATGCAAAAGCTTACAGCACATTAGCAAACTAAATGTCTTTGTTCGACTCAACTCACACTGTCTGCACAGATTGTTTTAATTCTGAAGAGCACATCTTTCAGAAACACACACTGTGACAGTTATTCAAGGAAGGACAAAAGCTTTGCAGGAAATGATTGGGAGAGAATACCGTCGGTACGCTCAGAACTCACTGTCACATCTGAATGCTTTGTTGTTGGGTTGTTTTGTTAAAGAAGACTAAAAGTTCCTTTCTTATCATCAAAGTTATAAGAAATGTTTGTCTGAGCTTTATTTCCTTCTGGATGCAAAACGTCTGTCTTTTTTTTTTACGCTATCTTCTAGCATTTGTGTCCGCATGCTCCAGCCCTGCTCCAAACTCCATAGACAGAGACAATTGTTACCGGGGGGGGTGACCGGCTCCTCACCATTGTCAGACACGACCCCCATCCTCCTGTTTTATCTTGCTTCTCAACCTATAATGAAATACCAAAAACAAAACATGTAAACAGCATAACTTGCGACAGCCATTGATGCCATATTAATATACTGGGAGCTGTGGTGTGGAGGCCACTGCAAAGTCTCACAAATCAAACAAGCGTCAGTGGCGGAGAACCCTCCGACGTTGGGCAGGTGTAACACTCATGGTTTCCATTTGTTAGTCAGAGCAAAATTTTCCAAATGGGAACGTTGGCTTTGCAGGTATTTGGACTTAGATTTAGTAATTGGACAAAATAAAGTTTTGACATGGTGTTGATGAAAAGTCAAACACCAAACTTATGAAGGTCACCTGCAGGCTTGTTGCTCGGTACAAAGTTCATATTTCAAAGGTGTCAAAGTGAGTAAATATTGTTATGGTGGTATTTGGTTTTGTTCAGGGAAAAAGTTGAAGGAACATTTAGACACTGTTAAAGGGGAATTAGAAACCCTGAAGAAGTGGTTTATGAATCATTAAATCATAATTCTATTTGTTGTTATATAATCAATTCTGAAGTAAGTCTCAGGATGAATGATGTAGAATTGAAAAGTGTACACTTTGTTTTATTTTATGAGTGGTAATTAATCATGAACTCTATCGGAAGTATTACATGATTTATATTAAAACATAACTTTTCATCATTGCAATAAAACCTCTATTTATTATTCTATGCTGGTCACAGGTCGTCACGTGAGTTCACACATGAAGACTCTTGCTTTCCCGCCCGTATTTTATTTCTCATACATCTGGCGACCACCGCTCACTCATTGTTTCCCCGTGGTCACTGTTTGAGGCTGTAAATCAGAAAATCAGCAGTTCAGCTCGTCTGAAAGCAATAATTTACGAAACAATGACATCGTGATCCACCTTGCTGCTGTCTCTTTTAAATATTACTGTGTCTCTACGTTCATGCTGCTGTGACACATCCCTCCTCCTCCTCGTCTCCGCCCAATCTTCATCCCATTCATCGGCGTCACAAACTCATCCTTCTGTCAGTGTCATCAGCCAGTCTGGACTCCACATTTATTAATGATAAACTATTAGCTTTTCTTTATCTGACTTGTCCCCCCCTGTTTGAAAAAGCTCCATTCTCGACACACTGCGCTAAAGTGTTGCGACACATTTACAAAACAAGCTCTAATTAAATCTATATGTGAAAAAGAACTTTCATAATTGTCAGTTTTAATGACCAACCCAGCGGAATGGAAATAGTGGTCTTTAAGACTTTACAAATAATCTTCAGAGCAAGAGAGACAACACAAAATGAGGGAGAGCACGTAACCGTCCGAAAACCCAATAGTTGCAACATGACAAGTAACTTCTTATTTGTATATAACAATAAAATTGATATGACCAAAATAAATGTCTGATTGTGAATAGATTATTGTTTTTATATGGACACATGGAGAAAGGACTGACAATTAGTGATATTAGTTTAGTATTTAATACTAATTAGCCACCTTTCCAACTGTGCTGTATTTTGATTAACTCAAATACTTAAATAATATTAACTATGTAATACATGTGTCCATTAGTTAGTATTTGTCCGACTACTTGTGATGAGCCACTGTAGTACTTGACTACGAAAAAGTCAGATAACCCCAAATATTGATTAAATGTCTGGGAACCATAATGAACTGAATGCAAAATGTTGTGCTTATTCTTCCAGAGGAATGTTTGGATATTTCATATTTCAATGTTCGGCCTGTTTGTGGTGCCACAGTGAATAGGAATCCTCTTCTAACATTTCCCAACGTGCTGAGCATAAACACCTCAAGCATCAACACAAGCACTTTATCCGTCTGTTCCCGCTGTCCAGTTATCGCAGTGCAGAAGCAATAGAAAGGGGGCGATTTGTCAAGAGTCTCCAAAAACGGGGTCAGAGTTCAATACAGAGAGCGAAGTGTACTTGAACGAGGCAGATGGGAGGAAAAGAAAGAAAGGACTTGTTTACCTTTCCTCTCCCTCTGGGCGGAGGGCGATTCATTAGCTGCTGCGTAAATCAATCTGCTTCTCCTTAAAGGCCTGTCAATTTAGCCCTGATGTTTGGCAGCCTGACATCGCTCACTGGATATTTAACTTGAAAGCCAATTAATCATCATGATTAATTCACTCACAAACCACATGGAAGCGTTCGACTTCACCTTATGGAATAAGAGACGAGTTCTCTTAGGACTTGAAAAGGGGGGGAAATGAGCGCTATTGAAGGTCTCACAGCTCCATTCACTCTTGATCAGCCTCTCAGTGCACGGTTTCAACTGTAACGACACCGTTTCCTCTCAGCACCAGTGTTGCAACCACAAAACTAAAAACTCAGAGACACACGCAGCCGCGGCGCATGATTATGGAGCGATGCTTGTAATTGGCTTTGCTCTTCAAATCTTTAACGTTAACGCGGGTTTCAGCTGCAAATTTAAATTTGCTTGCACATATAATGAAGTAACTCCGCTGTGTAGAAAAACATCAATTTTCTACACTGCTCACCGCGTGCTGGCTGGCTAATCTTTTCTGAGCGTGACTTAATATGTCTTCCTCAATGAGAAAGAGGGATCACACATTAGGACAGTTGAGTGTGAATATGTATTGCATTCGGCACTTTATCATTATCTTCCAGATTCTCAGCTGAGGTAATGGAAATGACCTTAACTGCGTGCAAAGTTACTAAAGAAGGTTCTTTAGCAAAAAATGGGGGAAAAAATGATGGCATTATTACGCGCGCTCTTCAATCGTCCATCCTTATTTTCTCTAATAATTCACTGAGGCAGGGGAGAATTCAATCTATACATTCAGTTTGGGAACTGCATGTTCTTAAAGGCTTGTAAAGCAGGGATCAAAACTTTGAAATAAAACATGTCATAAAGAAATGTAATTACAAATCCTGCACAAAGCGGCCTGTTTGTCCTCTCCTGAATGTCTCAATGCGATTGGCCGAAGCTGACTCAACAAAGTAATGAAGTCAAAGGTTGAATGATTCATGGCACAGATGGGCTGACTGATGACTTCCCGTCCCAGCCGCTGATACACAGGCTCGCACTCCAAGAGGACACGAGCAGCAGATCAATCAGTCAATCACATCCCCTCTGACAATAGCCATCCATTGTGGGAACATTCTTTAGTTGCAGTCTAATCTCTTTTGAAGCAGAAAACGATCAGTGTCATTATGGAGTCCAAGTGCACAGGCTGACACCTCTGCCGCCAGACTCAGCACATTCACTCCGTCTAAAGTCAAAGGCAAAGGAGTCTTTGTGTGCAGGAGCATCTGTTTAACACATGTCACAACTTTAAATTATGCCTGAGGTACATATGCGGGCTGGACTGAACACTTTCCTTCCTATTCCTGAGGAAGAAAAATACGCTATTACCTCCATGGGATGTACTGGGACGTACTGTGGGGAGTGTGGATGATTAATGCTTTAACACGGTTATTATCAATACATTTTCCTTCGACAATGGATCACATACTTACTCTTGTGTGAAAAGGAGTGTTCGGATGGGGACAAACCCGGAGAGAGCTTCATGTCATCTTTCAGCGCTTTGTTTTGGTTGTGTTAATCAGCAGCAGCAGCGATACGTACCTATGCTATTCTTCCTGCTCAACATCAACCAGCAGGAAGATTAAATTAGCAGCTAGCTGGTAAACATGGGGCATTTTGCCACTTTCCCTTAGAGAGTTTGCGGTGACCAAAAACAAGCTAAAAGCAGAGTAAATACCAGGGCGGCCGACACGCAACTCCAAATTGGTGATAATGTTCGCTGTGAGTTTGGATCATCGTGCAATCGTCTGTGAATACACACTTGCCCACCAGGCGTGTGTTCTACTCGACGTCCACGCATGGAAACACTCATTTCTCCTGTTTGAGTAATGTTTTAGGAAATTACAGAGCGACTTTATAAATCTTGGAAGGTTTTCGATATACAAAATAATGACAATATACAATAACAAATACTAAGAGACGTCCTGGAAATGTAGTTTGGATGATGTGGATTCTGACAGAAAGACTTCATTTCTGACTCAAAAGCCAAATTTAGGAATTACAGGATTTAAAATTGAGTTCTTGAGTTCTCATGTAGAAGAACTTGTCTTCACAGTTCTTAAAAAAGTTAATCACATTATAGATATTTTAATGAAGCCAACTGCTCTCTTGATAGACGCCAACCCCAAACACGCAAACACACACACACACACACACCACCACCCGTTGAGCCAAATTCTGCACCGACCTGTGTGCCAAGCGAGCTCCAGCCTCTGTTTGAAGAGAAGGACATAAAAGCAACTGCAGACCTTCCACGTGGGCTTGTATCGGATCTTAATTAAAACGCCTCGCATGTTATTTGCTGTAACAAAGGGAAATTTGGGGGTTCATTTAAATCCAATTAGGTCTGTTCTGATGCCTCAGGAGATGAGAGAGTAATTGGTGTTTGAACACGGAGGTCTTTGTTCCAGGCTCCAGTAGATTGATAAAGGCCATAAGCACACGATGTGGAGGCCCTGTAGTGGCTGAAAATGTACATTATGAAGGCTTAAACACACCAGCACCACATAACAGGACGCTAAGAGTAGGGAAATAGTTGCTTGTCATCTGAAAGAATATATATGATTGAGCCCCATGTGCTGCGCATCTGAGCCTCGGCATAATCAAAGAGCACACTGTCAGCGTAGAACTTCTACAAACTGCAATAAATGTCTCGTTATAATGTAAAAATCATCTATTTTTACTCACTCAGTCGTCCACTGTTCACAATATTGATTTATGAGAGACGCAGGTGTTTCTTCAAATTGGCCAATGTTGTTGTTGGTTGGAATCAATAACTCTATAACCCCCCCCCTCCCCACACACACACACACACACACACACACACACACACACACACACACACACACACACACATCCTGCTCTTAAAGAAATACTTTATTGTAACTTACCTTGGTTTTAGTGCCAAGATTATATACACTGTGACCCATTATACCTTCAGTTAATGTCTACACACACACACACACACACACACACACACACACACACACACACGGACAGACGTTCTGGGGCCATGATCTCACCTTTCACCTTTAACTTGATGGTCTATCGATTGTGTCTGGTACCACCAGTAATCAGTGAGGGAAGTCAGGCTCCGATGTCTGGCCTTGTGCAAAGGTAGACGACTCTTAGAATCCAGGTAGAAACTCAACAATTACAAAAATGTTTTATCCCAATATATAATGAAAAGGTATTCAGGTATTTGATCTCACAGGGAGGGATCCATCTGTGTGTGTGTGTGTGTGTGTGTGTGTGTGTGTGTGTGTGTGTGTGTGTGTGTGTGTGTGTGTGTGTGTGTGTGTGTGTGTGTGTACCGGATCAATACCAATTAGCGGCTGGTAACCACAACTGCTTCTTGAGTGTCCTTCATTACGCTCTCTCTCTCCAGCTCAGGTCTCAGGATATGGTCACACCTCTCTGGTGAAGTGGCGTTCAAGTGAAACCATTCATCGTATTTTATCTTCCCTCTTCCTCTCGAGCTTTCCGGAGATGCTGCTTTGGCTCAGGCAGTGTGGAGAAGGGAAAGGTTGCACAGCCAGGACACTAAAACACACTGCACGGGTCACATTTGGGGGGGGGGATCGAGTCCAGAGGTCACTTAATAGAGGTTAAAGGGCAGTTTTCTGGCTTCAAGCCAAGGTCAAGGCACCAGATGTCAGTGTCCAAGTTGTCAGCCTCATCCTGGCCTTGACCTTGACCTGATCGATAGGAGCAGCTTCTCTGGTTGCCAAACGATCAATGTGCCATTTACATTCAGCTCAGCCCCTTAAACACATGGCCCAAAATGTCTTCAGCCATCTATTTGGCTGGAAAAACTTTGTTCACGTTCACTGCTTTAATCAACTTTCTTTCAAGACCTGGTAAGTAACTATATTTTTGGTGGAAAAGCTCTGTGTTTGTGTCGAATTTGATGTTCATGTAAGAAGAGAAAGAAAGTCAAAAAGTGATCGCTGCGCTCGTAGAGCGAATCCGTTAACACCAGCACAGGTTCAGGAATGAGAGCGACGGGTGAAAGAAATGTGACCATGTAAACATGACCGCCGCTCATCGATGTAACGCCACGTCTGGTTTATTACTGGATGACTATTACAGTTATGTTACCGTGTAGCACAGTGAATATTTCATTCCCAACCTTACCTAATCTCATTCAAATGGAGCTAGTAATCTAACAATGTACTTCTGAGAGGAAAATATCTGCGTTTTCGTCTTGTTTTAACAGCCTGCGCTGATTAGCCATCTTGCGTTGCTTTTTATCTTGTTTCTCGTTCTTCCCCGTTAGCTCCCTTCGCTCTCTCTGATTGTTGCTGCTATCATGAACCTCCCTCCGTCCTCTGCAGTTTCTCTGTGACATATGGGACACTTGGACAAACCGAGGCTACGTTGTTTGGACAGTGTTTCCTATTAAATGGCCCTTCCTTTATATTCACACATGGTGCATTTCCAGTCCCAGAGCAATTATACACATGACTACACTTGGAGCTAAAGGAACAGGCTGAATCTTTATCACCAGCCAAAGAGCTGCAGCACTGAGGCTCCTACTCAGCAAACTGTGTTGGTGTCTGCACTTCCAGTCAAAGAAGAGGGAATATCATTTGGTTTTAATCAAATGAGCAGGACATGGAAGAGAAAAGTTAACACAGAGCTGGATCAGCATTATGCATTCACTCCACCCTGAAATCCCTCCACTGAAAATGCTGCTGAGTTGATTATTCAGTACAACTCAAAGGTGGTTTTATTCAGTAACATCATTTGATGGCCCTGCATGAAGTGAAACTGACACAATCCTGTCTATTCGTTATATTTTACTCGTTAAACTTTGTTGTCTTTGTCCCTGGTGGTGGTTTAATACTTATATTTCTTGTACATACACAATTAGGGTGATTCTGATTAGCAGATCAGGTCTGCAGGTCTGTCTGAAGGAGTATTTGTTTGAACCTAAAGTATGTTAAACGTGTTCCTGGCTTTTACATACAGTATATTCATATTCTAAGATAAGATAAGACAAATGTGCATCCACTGCAGCACTTGCCATTAGAAGTTGAGATTTTTGATTTTTTGATTTTAACAAAGCAGGACAAACATTTATTTGGTAGGATTACAAATAGACCGTGAATTAAAATTCACCAGCAAAGCAGATAGTTTTTTCCTAATACCTGATATCCACCAATCTATTGCTTTAGTTAAAGAAATGTCTGAACCATAAGATCAGCACCTCGACTTATCTACACGCCTCCTCTGTCGAGCTACTGATGGTCTAGAGTTAATCAGAAGTTCATTCATGTAGTAAATCTAAAAAACTGTTAAATAAACACCGCTGTTCCTCCGCTTTGGTCCGAGCAAAACATCCCAATAGTGGATATCCAATACTTTTTAAGGTGTTCTTCCTCCTCTCATAACTTGTGATGATCAACCAACTTTCATCTAATGCCACCAGTAGTGCAGCGCATTCTGTCAGAAAAGTGCAACAAATTCAACAATCATGATTCTCTGTAATGGACTGTAGCAAAAACATACCGTTTTCAAGACATTCAAGCCGCGTTGGCTACCACAGCATTCTTCATCAGATTATGTTACAATACTATATTTTGTGTTGTTTGGGTTGTGAACCATTCCTGGTGGCCTACAACAACCCAAAGTAAATGTTCTCCACATTATTATCAAGTTGCGTTAACAACAAACTGACTTTGTTCGGCAACTATGAACTTGAAAAATACAATATTTATCCTAAAAACATCCGAGTGTGTTAAAGCCAGGTTGCCCATCTTCTCTCCCGTCCTCCAGTCTGGATGTCAGGATATCACTGAATTTGCTCCAAATCAAAGAGTGTCTTTCAGAACAAGGACAAAACGTGCACTGAAATAAATGCCCCCCCCCCCCTCCCCCCCTCCTCTCGCCCCACCAGTCATCCCTTTCTGATACTTCCAGGTCTACGCAGTGTCAAAAAATCTGGCAGCAGCTAAGATAAAGGCAAGACGTTTGAAGATGAGGAAAGATGTTTGAACCTCCACCGTCTTTTCGGGGTCCCACTGGGGAGCGTGCGTGGGGAGGCAAGTCATGTATTATTTACAGTCAGACTTCGCTTCGTGCTTGATCAGGGCTTGATTGAGAGAGGCTGCGACTGGCGGTTTCTTTCCCCCGCGCGCTCGCGAACGGATCCGAATGTCGGTTCAGGAGAGAAGGTGAACTTATGACCTTAACACAGATCTCAGTCGGTGCACACACGGGAGGCAAAGCGCAGGCAGTGGCAAGGGCGGGTCATGTGATCATAAAACTACTACTCCAGCGCACTGCATTATTGGACAGCCAGGTGATGACCTGCGGTAGAGTCGTTTCAAGCACTAACAGACCGAAAGCACGCGAGTATTGTGTCGAGATGACGGGAGCTGCGTTTTAGCCGATGCTCAATTAAAGTATGGACTCCGAGCAGCGGGCCCCTCTGCTGTTCAGCAAAGGCTGATACGCGCTTTGAGTCATTAGCGGCTCTCGTTCGTGGCGGCAGCAGCACCTTGTTAGCAGGAGAGGGCCTCACACTCCCAAGGCAATATGCTCGGGTGCTCGTGGAGCAGTTTGAAGTGGAATATCAGTTTAGTTTGTGTGTAATTGCCGCGACAGACTGAAGTCATTATTGTTTACAGCGCTCTTTATGGTATAATGGATGCTTATGGGAATAAGTAGGGTGACAATCCCACGCATCTTTGCATTAACAGAGTAATTCAAAAATCCAGCCTCTGGTTGCCTCTTATCCGTGAGCTCTGAATTTGTTGAATTCATCTTGCAAAGAGCGTCTGGGGGATTAAATAAAAAATGCTCTTCTTCAAATGATTCTTTGACAAAGCAGTATATAATGTAGACATCCACCAGGAATATTGAAATTTGTTAATATAGATCATTTAGAACCGAGAGCAATATTTAAGCTGTCAAACGCCTACACATCGTATCTACTTTGGTTTAAAGGCCAATGGGAGAAAATGGCCTTTACTTTGATTCAACAGCGTGCAATAGTGCACTAAAACCTGAACGAAAGAAAAACAATCTTACGCTCATCCCCACTTAATTTGTCTTGTGTCATTTCTGTTTTGAAAATGAAGTGTTTTTATCTTTTAGGTCTGCAGACGGATCGAAGTCAACAGCCTCAATTAAGTCTATGTATTTGTTTCCTGCAGGTGATGTCATGAATCTGCAACTCTAAATTGCAAGTTTTGAATTGAAGTGTGAAAGTCAAGGTGTCTGTAAATAGATCTTTTAGTTTTTCAATTCAAAAAATGTTTTTACTCAATTATTAAAACAATGGCTTGTTTGATGCCAGACCTCCTCCTCTTAGTTTGAGGATAGTAGTTTAAGAATACATCCGTCACTACTAGCATGACATCCCCGACTTGCCATCCTAAATGTCAGTGACCGAGTGGCATTGTGGGTAATGTAGGTGACATGTTTTAAAAGATCAATCTGCCTCCAATTGAAACCAGTCTTTGACAGCTGAGCGGTCATGACCAGTTCTAATGGTTCAGGCTCAGTTGTTCTGGATTCATACAACAACAGCAACAAAAAAGTAGAAATTAAACCATTTTTGTTGTTTTCTTTGTGTTCATGATTTCAAACAAGCGGAGGCTCTCGGTCAAAGCCCTTCTTCACAGCTGCTATTTGAACATGAAATGTTAGGTGAACAAAATGAATTATGGTCCCGTGATATTTAGTGTGTCCCATCCGAGGCCATGGCTGGTATGAATGAAATAGGGCCATTATTCATGTTAACAATTACACCTATCTTTACCTTAGAATGTCAAAATGAAGGCAGTGAAAATGCCCTATTAAAAAAAGATAGAGAGGTTGTTCATGTAAGACGCAGTCCAGAGGTTATGCGTTATCCTCTGTCCAAAAGAATCGGCTGAATGTTGGTCTTTGAGGCTAATAACTTGATTTGTAATAACCAAACAAATCTATGCAGTTTATGGAAACCCTATTTTATTTAAGGTCATATGTTGTTTTAATCCCTGTTTACAGTAACCCAGTGAACCATGCTGCGAATGGACAAAGGCTGCCATAGCAGGCAGACTGCATTTGAATAACAAATCTGAAGCAAGAAGAAGTTTGACCTTCAAGCTGCAGTGTACATTGATTCAGTATTAAATATGCATTTCAAGATTTATTGTCCTGCTTTGCTAGGTTTGTGAATTTGGACATACGACAGTTTATCCTGCTTCTTTCCCCCTCTCTCTTGTCAACTCTCAGATCTGCAATCAAGATAATCCATCATTGTGGCACATAATGCAAAAAAAGGTATTAAACTCTACTCCAAGAAAATGTATTCACGGGGTCTGAAATGAAAATAAAATGCTGCTTAAGCATTAAGTGAAGGTTAAAACAGGAGAAAACACAAGCACGTGACGCACCTTCAAACCTGACGCTAAGAATACATATTCATTCATTTTTTGATTAATGGATTTTAACTTGATTAAAATTCCCTTTTGCATACCGAAACTGGTGATCAAAATGTGTAATGTGTTCTCAAAGATGTTATGTTGCAATGTAGAATGACATGTAAACTGTGAAAACATGCTGAAGATGGTTCATCGTAGTACAGTCTCTGCCAGTTTGTGCCTTAGAAATGATATTACAGATCAATAAAAAAATGGACCCTCCTTTCGTAAAATGTTATGAGGCCCAGGCTCCATCGTGTTATAAGGATCAACCGTAGAAAAATCTGCAGTGACATATTTGATCAAGGGTTCTTACATTGTAAGATAAAATGAAAAAGCCCGATAAAACAAGAAGATGCTCAATCAATATGAACATAGCGAGGGAACAGATGGCAAGGCAGGAGAGGAAGGGAAGAAGAACGAGGAATGATGACAGATGAGAATGGTTAAATGCAGATCGAGCCAATACACAACAAACTAGCCGAGAACAATACAGATGTTCTCAGACAGATGTTGCCAACTGTCTAAATTAGCACATTTTGAAGTAGTGTGGTCCGTTCTCATTTTCCTCACCAGTGTGGCACACTAGCACAATAACAAATGCAGGAAAGTCCACTGGAACAATTTACACAAAACTAATGTGTGTTACTGTGACTACAGTGAAGCGTTTTATTCGAGCAGACTGATTAACACGTTACTGTAAGAGCAGGACAACAATATTAAATGCTTTAGCGCTTGTATACAAGGATGGGATCAACAGGGTGTCTAGGTCAGTAAGTCAGTAGGTGGATAATGATGTGAGACAACAACACACTCGTGACGAGGCAAATCTTATAAGTGTCACAGGGAAACCCTCCCTATTCACGCAACGTGTGATGATGAGTCCTGCTAAGGAACTAAAAGGAACCCGTCCTGCCCCTCTGGAACCGGGGCCCCTTCGCTCAACACAGAGCCTCAGATGTCCCCATGCCAACAAGCAACTTTTGCGTTTTACTTGACATTGTTGATAAAGTTGGACGGTAGCATTTAAATGTCCAGTCGCGCATGCATGAGGCACCCACAGCTAACGGCGCTAACGGTGAGAAACGCGCTGACAGAACAGCGTTAGCCGGAAGGGGAACCAGAGGGTTGGTGCTCCGGCTCACCACGCGACTGTGGAAATGTCTAAACGCGCTCTGAAGGGCCTGTCAACAAAACCATTTAAACCAACTCATTTTACACACTCCCAGAGAGGCCGATCCCGGCGGTTGCTTAGAATATTGTCATCAGCAGCTCTTATTTCTACAAGAACAGACTCCTTGTTCCACGACGCCGTTGACAACTTGGGTGAGGACTTATTTCACAACCGTGACTTGTCCTTAAAACCCTGAACTGAAACGTGACCAAAATGTTATTTGTGCTCAGGAAACTGGTCACTTGGAAAAAAAAACACAGGTAAACAAAACATTTGAAGTACGCACATTTGTTTCTGTGTTAAATGGGGTTTTTAAAACAATTATTTTACATTTAAAAGACGAGCAATTACTTGATAAGATGATTAGCAAATTCAGCAAAACTAACTAACTGATCATCAGTTTCAGCCTTAATGTTGTTTTTTCATCTAAATTTCTTTACAATTTGGGATACAAAACAATGTCATTGCAGTGGTAGCTCTGTCCAAACAATAGCTTTGTCCAGATTATAGTTGTGTTAGCATGGAACATTTAAATGATTGTTTTTACATGCACAGAAATTCAAATTGTTAATATGTAAATATTAATCATCGTTAAACATCAGCACACGAGTCATCATTAATGTGTGCGTGTGTGGCTCCCAGAAAAATGTATATTTGTGATTATTCATATCATTCAGAAGAACGATTAAATATTCCTTATACCCTCAGAGCAGCGAAGCAAATGAACCACGGCCAGGCTCTAAATGGAGCTGACAGATCTTTTAAATAATGTTTATTTATCACCGGTAACATTTACCAGTCTTGGTACGGCGCCTCTGGCTCGTGACTTCCGCTGCCTGGAGCCCGGCTGACATTTCCTCTCTACTTTATACTCTGTATAACTTTTCAGAACTTTGTGGTTTGCTTTTCGGGGCTTTTCTCCTCTTCGGGTTCACCTTCAGAAAATAAATAGAGAGGAAAACAATGGAGACTCAGCAGAGAAGACACATGATTCTTGTTCTGTTACACAGACGTAGAAATTCTCCGAGCATTTTGAGTTATCACGCCAAACGTAGGTTTCATGACATATTAAAAGAGATGTTTTTACAACTAGGTATCTAAATATAAGGGCAATCTAAATTGTTATTCAAATGTATAAATTAATAAATGAATATATGAACATATTCATCTGTTATCTACACAGAGATACATTATTCACTTCTTTCTCCTTTCCCAAACATCCAAGCTAGTGATATCATTATACTTCAATTAATACAAAGTACTCTTACCATTGCAAAACCGAACGCCACACACTCGCTGCACAGGATTTTACTTTCAAGGAATGTCAGCCCTACTTGGGGTCAAAAGGATAATTTTGCAAGTTAAACCAGTATAAAAGCACAGCGGCAGCGGCTGAGGACACACATGGAGGCTGTAGGGGAGGAAAAGGGACGTGGGAACGTTACTCTTTAGGCTTCGATTTAGAAGCTTCAAGCAAGAAAAGGATTATTTGTCGTCGAAGCAGCAGAAAGGATTCAAAAGGAAATCAGAAGGTGGAGTATTCCGTTTCTGTAGCATGTTACCTTTTATTACCATTAGCTTTCCGTGTCTTTTGACGAGACTTTCCCTGTTTCCGTATGAATGCCTTTGGACTGTGTACTTCAAATGTGTGTTTTCAATTACTGCCCATAAACATTTTCCTTCTTCACTCATTTCTTGACTACTCCTCCTCTAATCAGAGCTATATTACTACAGCGTAGGCTTCATGTCTCACTTCAAACAATGAGACAGATCTTCTGTTCATGTCAGTGTTGCTGAATCTCAGCACAAGAAACGTAGTCGAGCTGCAACCTCAGCGAGACGCCGTTGATATCCAGCCGCTGTGACTCTGGTGTCGGTACAGATGTAGTTCAAGTGTTAATAACAGGCCCGCGTTTGCTTTGCTGTAATTTCAATACATAATACGCAATTTTCATAAATGTTACTCTAATGAAGTGAGGTTGCATACGAAGCAACTCTTATGAATACACATGAAGAGTGAAACGAAGGGAGTGGAAATCATTAATATGTTTACATTATAATTTGATGTGTCTTTTTATTTAAATATGGTAAACAATGTTTTGTGCTGGTTTATTTTGTTGAATCAATTTGCACAATGTGACGTGCTTAAGACTAACAGATATGACAATGCCCTCTTGTGAGATGTCATTAATAAACATGTGCAACATTAAAACTGACTGAGGGGAGTGGTTCAGCAGAACGGAACGATATTTTGATTGTACCATTGAGACACACTGGATAGAGAATTAAAGGTGTGAAGGTGTGTGAAGTGAGCCTGTGAGACAGTATCTTATTCCCTAAAATATAGTGTGTATGTATATATATTTACATATTGTATCCATTTTTAGTGTGAATCTTTTTTTTATAACTTTGTTTTAAGGAACGATACAAAGACATAACAAAATGGAAACGATAAATTAGTGAGTGTGTGTTTGTGTGTGTGTGTGTGTGTGTGTGTGTGTGTGTGTGTGTGTGTGTGTGTGTGTGTGTGTGTGTGTGTGTGTGTGTGTGTGTGTGTGTGCCCGAGCCCTTTGGGATGAAAAACATAGTGTGAATCCCTTCTTGACACATTTATAATGTCCCTTTTTCTGTTGAAATTATAAGAAAGGTTTTGACACTGTGAGTAACGTGTAAATTAATGTAAACGTTTACGTTAAAGGGGGTGTACTACATTACACTGAGAGGGGATTCTAATGGTAGAAAGTAGTTGGAAAACCTCATTATACAATAGAATAAGAGACATTTGACACATGTTACATTAATAGGTAATATCACATTTCAGCATGAAATTTTACTGTGTGAAATAAATATAGGGCCTGACTTACTGTTGAGATGGGGACAGAGAGGAAAAGTATAAAGAAACTCCAACTGATGTGCTACAACACTGCATAAAAAATCATATGCAAAAGGTACTTTTGAATATTCATGACCGAATCCATCGGCTGTGTGTACCAAAGCATTAATTAATTGCTGGAGGGGAAGCCATGGCCAAATAAGGAGCTGCAACAAAGCAATCCCAAAGAAAGAATTTAAAGCTGAGACATCTCCATAGAGGGTGCTAACACGGTGCAGATCTTTCAAACAGCATGGGATGTTACACTTAACACAGTAATAATTTGAGTGAAAAAGAAAAACCTCTCTGAAGTAAAACAGCCTGTAATCCAGTGTTTGTATGAAATCTCTTTGTTTAGGATTTTAGTATATATACGTCTCATTTCAATGTATGAATATTCAAGGGGAAGATGGTTGGAGAGTCCCAATCATCTCCTACACAGTTGCTCTGGCAGTTAAAAGAGGGCCGCTGAGAGGAGTTTCACTGTGAAAGACATTAGCATGCCTTTGAAACAAGAGACCTTGAGTATGAACAAGGGCTATACATACGCACTTTGGAATGCAATTTATATGCACAAACTGGGGTGTGAGGCCAGAGGATGTTGGAGGGGCAGAAAGGATCCACTCAGCACAGGTGTAGCTTTCACTGGCCAACTAAGTAGTACCTGTTTTTATACCCCCGGTGCCTCTTTGCACATCAGTGGGTTCCTCTGAACTTACAGCCTCCCTCGGAACTGAACAGATAATATATGAGGTACACGGCTAATTGGATGCTGTGCTTTTATTTTCTTAAAAATCCTCAACCATCTGGAAGAATGATGTTTTATTTTGGTGGCTCATGCCGAGGACCAATGCAAAATGTTGATTTTCAACTGTTTGTTTGATGACCTGAGTTACTTTTTGTGCCACTGCCACCGGTGACCTATGCGCTCAACTCTCTGAATTATGCATGGTGATTATACAACGCAGTCCTCTGAATTGTAAATTCTCACAATTATACAGCCCATTGTCTATTCATTATTTCAAAACGAACGGGAAATTATGTTAAACTATCTCTAAAGAGGAAAGCAGCGTGTAATATGACTTGCCATATTGTTCATGCAATTCAAATACTTAGCTTTTTCAGGGAGATAAAAGTAATCAGATTTGGATGAAATCTGACTTGCATGTCATGTGGGATTATGATACATTTGGAAGATAAGCTATGATAACTACGTGCCGTGAGGTAAGCGCACTCAGGCAAAGAGTGTTTTCCAATTAACTCAAACTTCCTTCAAGGTTAAATATACAAGTGTTGACTGAGAGTCAAACTTGTGTTTTTATCTCAAGCAGACAAGAGGAGGACTCAAACATGTCACACAGGATCTCTGAGGACTTTCTTTATCTTTAGAGCAGATACTCCCCCAAATTCAGACCCTGCAACAAAACTCTACCAACTAGTCTAGACTCCAAACTAATATAAAGGCGTATTCATTGCCAGAGGCCTCTGGAAGTGCTGAAAGTTGGCTGAAATTTAGTTTTTGCTCCTTCAGTGACTTTGTCTCAAATCTCTAATATAATCTTCTTTTTATGGGTTGGATTTTCATTATTTGGTGATCTTTTTTTGCACCGTGTCACTTATGAAGAACGCCTCTTAAAAATGTGTTTTGCTTATATGAACTGTAGATGTTTGACTCGAATGATCTGTGTGCAGTTCCACATGGGAGTCTGATTTCAATTTCATCTGTTCAGCACGTGTGCGTGCGAGCAAGCAATGTCCTATGACATCACAACTAGTTCGATCACCGATCTCGGTATAATATGCAAATTGTACAAGAGCGAAGTGGAAACTTGATCCTCTAACTCGTGTGTACTTTTGCACGGGAACGGGCTTTTCTATGAACTACAACCGCAAAAATCCTGAAAAAAACCTTATTAACATATTCAAATATTCTTTTTTGGTACAAAACATATTGGACACAAAGTACGGCTGGTCGCAGAGTATTTTTATCTTACGTGTCTAAAGGGAATCTTCATTTTAAAAATCCCTTAGTTTTTGTTTGTTTTTACATAACGCACTATTCATAGTAAGTTTGGTTTGGTCACACACACACAAGTGGTGGAATATGGATATTTTGATAAATTAACACTTAATAATAACAATTAACAATAAACCAAATCTTGTCCCCATATGGTTAAAACTTTGATCACAATTGTACTTTGTAGCTTTGGTTTGATTTTTCCTCGATATACAATGAGTTTCATGTACATATTAACAAAATGCAAAAGACAAGATTAGGTTGCACTGCACACTGGGGGAAATATTTATTAGGATCGATCAACGCAGCAACAATGCATTTCCAAAGGAAGTGAAGTGAATATCAGAGCAGAGCATATTCTATATAGATAAACACAGCACAAATCAATTGTGGATAGAAAATAATGTGTGGATTACAATTTTATTAAAATTGCTAATACACTCCCTGTTCTTTTTAAACAAGACCTTTGCTGCTCTGATGGCTTCCAGGTGAAATCTGTCACCAGCCAGCGTTTCCTTTTATAGAACTTACATTCCGATCGATGAGTTGACAATCAAGCAACCCGATGGTTGTTCCCACCGGAAAATGTTTTGGTCAGTTTTTCCATAGCTGAGAAAATTTAAATGGCAAAAAAGTGACGTTAACAACTCATGTTTCTTATGTAGAGAACTGTGTATGTGTTGCAAAATGTTCCATGCTGAATAGTAGATTTAGAAAACTTGAGCTGCGGTTTTGTGTTGTGTGTATCTTGTGTGTATCTTGTGTTTTCTCCCCAACTAGGCCTTCCTATATTTTTGTAAATCCTATAATATTTGTAAGTATGTTTTACACACGTTAAACCAAAGTACACGTATCAGGGATTATTCATCATCGCTCATTTAATTTAGCTAATACAACAATTATGTTTACTTTTCTACTATGCAACATGTAACGCAGAAATCTGACAGCTAATCAATAATGTTAAGTGATTTACCGTGAAAAGAAACTGCTCTGACAATGAATTTCATATTTTTATTGAATTCAGGTAACTAAAACAATAGTATCATGTACGTGTGTTGCCGTATTAAGTGTAATCATTTGATGTAATATAGATAAACGCTTGTTGTTATATTATCATGTATAATGTAGTTTTCTGTATTGTGTTATGGTATGTTCTGCTATGTTATGCCCATCCAAATGAGATCTTATTATGTGTCCTGAGTTCAGTGTCTTGCATGTCCTTGCTTTGGTTGCCTGATGAACAGACTACGAGTGAGACTGACGCTTCCTGCCTCTCCTCCTCTGGAAGTACGACCCTCTCATCCTCCATCTTCCCTCATCCGCTATTCTCCTCCTCACCTCCGGCTGCTGAGCACAGGTATTTGTTTAGGAATCTCTCAGTGGAAATTATGCTCCATCTCGGGCGCTCCCTATCAACACACAATTATCATGGGCAATCATGCAGAACAGCGCTGAATTCAGCTGGGAGTCTGATGACATTACTGACTGCAAGGCCCGTCTTCTTCTGGAGGTACTCTGCACCACACCTGCATTAAACCTCCCCATGCCTCTCTCTCTCTCTCTCTCTCTCTCTCTCTCTCTCTCTCTCCGGTGCTCCATCCCTCTCTCTTCACATCTCTCACAGTCTCTTACTTGTATATTGGATTGAGATTTTTGTTATCTTATTAGGGCTTCATTTAAACCAGGACGTCCAACAGACAAAATTTCTGTTCACCGGGACAATTGGTTGAAAGGACGACTCTAATCAGGCCCGAGACAAATCTAAATCCTTATCTCATGATTTGTCGATGTCAGCACGCCCCTTTGGGCCGGCCTTGTGACCTGTAGTTGTTTTCTTCGCTGTAGCTTCCCATGTGACTGAAATGAAATGTGAGGGAGCTTCTCTTGCTCAGAGTGCAGACGGATATTTGAATTTTCAGGAATTTGGAAGTGTGAATCTTGTTCCTAAGTGTCCTCTGTGAGGGCAAAGTCAATCTCACAAAGTAATGCCTTACATTGTGTCTCCCCCCCTGCATTCTGTGGCAAAGCACAGATGCATTTCCTTACGTATGATAAGCATATTATAAAGCTGGAAAGGCACAGAGTTGATACAGACACATGAGAATCGACACGGGAGTCCATTCAGATCCTGATCAAATGCTCCATTCATGAGTGAAATTACCGTGCGTCTGTCAACCAAGGTGTGAATTATTTCATCTACAGAACCTAACTCTGAAATTGTGATTAAATGCAGAACGCCACATACTCCACTCACAGACTGGATGAGCAGAATAGGAATTCTGCCTCTAAACTGAACCCTAAGTGAGACAGCACTGCCCTCTTGTGGTGTCTCTGCTGAATGTTTTGTGATTCCAGACCTTTATTACAGTGATTCCATTACGTTGGATAATTGCCAACAATAATTAATCTATCCCATGTCTACAATGCGTCCCTTTGATCGTCAATAGAATTTAACGGTTTAAAAATCAATGATCCTGTGACTCAACTGTTGCACAGAGAAATACATTCGTTATTTTGTCCTCTTGAGCCTCGTCTCTGGAATAGGACAAGTAACAAAAGTTAGAAGCTTTGAAAAGTCAAAGCCTTTTTATTAGCAAACAGAAAACTGACAGAAACATTTAGGTGGACAGACATTATGTCGGAACCTCATAACACACCTAACAGCACACGTAGAAAAGACAAAAGACTAAATCAGGCAACATAAACAGCAGCTACATACACTCAACGTGAAAATACATTGAACGCCTGTAACTCAATTTATAAACAGAATAAGCTGTGCGGTACACAAACTGGTTAAACAATAAAAAAGAGATTTAAAATATAGATATGGAGAAACTCTAATGACCGTAGCAGAGTAAACCTTCGTACTTCATATTCAGTTACTCACCTGATAAAAAGTGTTTAGTGCCAACGGCCGCCACGTTGCCATGATGACTCCGATTAATGAAACAAAATACAAAGAAAGGTAAATACAAAAGATGATGTGTGGAGTCTGACACCGCCTTGTGCAGAACATACTGAGTTGAGACAAATGTGCTGTCCTACTGTAGTAAATAGTCACCAGAATATGAAAGGAGGATAAGGCCGCGGCTAAAAATAGTGCCCCAACAAATACACTATGCTGTGTGAACAACAACTATAGCGCCCAGACCTTTGAAGGACTTTTTAATGCTTATTTAAGGTTATTTTTTCTGCTTTTTAAGTTGGTGACCAATATAAATCAGTAACAAAACCTTTGGATTTTGTCTCTTCCCAGGATTTGAGGACAAAAACAAAAATATCAAACATTTAAATCTTTTGCAAACACTGTGGCCAACAAAAAAAATTGCTATTTCAGGATATACAAAAAAGATCATGCCACCTCACAAGCGATTTTATTCTGCACTTCTTTTACACTGTACGAACATACAAGAAATAACAGAATAATTTGTTCTCAAGCTGACAATAAATGCTCCAAATAACAACATTTGCTTAATTTACATTTTTCTGAGCATAAACTCACAACCACCAACACACAAATTAAAGCAACGGTGTTACGCACAGATATTTATGCTGTTGGTGCAGACATTTTGAGAATAGCAGAGAACCGTGTGTACTGTGACACGCGGTTCAGGCTGTCGTGATGAGATTACTCAGCAGTGGTCTCAATGATTTCACCCTGGAACAAACTAAAAACACTCCAACCACCTCAAGCCCCCACCCTGCTCCACCTTGCTCCACCCTGCTGCAGCTCGATGTCAGTGGCAATGGATCTGGATGCTCCGGCCAATGAGGAGGAAAAGAAGGCCGGCCAAGAGGCAGAAGAAGATGCCGATGGGGGCGAACATGAAGGACAAACCATAGTTGAGAGACAGCTGGAAGTCGTCACACAGAGTGGAGCGCTGGTGGCGAACGTAGTCATCGACCACATCCAACACCTGCACCCACAGCACGTACATCACCACCACGCAGAGCAGGAAAAGACCTAGTGCACAGAAGGGTGGCAGAGAGGCGGATTTGATCACAAACAGGCAGCAATTATTATTCACCAGTGGTGGGAGAGGAACTTGGATCCTTTATGTAAGTAGGACTACCAACACATATACAATTACAAGTAACCGTCTGAAAAATATAACAAAATACAGGAGTTTTATTCAATGTACTGGTGCTAAGTGCCACTATATGTCATTGTTTATTATATATAACATTTTTATGTTGGAAATACATGAAGAACTGAAATGAAAGAATTTAAGAGGCTTACCAGACGCCAGGAAGAGGCCGCCTCCAGCTTTGTACAAGCGGGCGCTGGCGAACGGAGCCGCACAGATGATGAAGAACCCAGCCAGCACTACAGCTGCCACACCAATAAGCATAAAAATGCTCCAGAAGCCTCTGTAGACTGGACAACCGCAATGTTAGTCAATTGTATCGCTGAGGATACACAGCTCAATCTGTTCACAGAGGCACATCTGTGTAGATGAACAGACACTTACTGATTGCCGAATCGTGCTCCGTGGCATTGTGGGTCTGAGGAGACACGGGGAACGGGAAGAGGTAGGCCTGCATGCAAACTTTTGAGTGAGGCTGATTGGCTGGAGAGAAAAGGAAAATAAATCAAATTGAATGTTAATAGCGAGCACACACCGGTTATTTGCCTCCACTGGGTCATAATTACGCAAAACCCTCACGAGGACCCCTAAGTGAAGGGTGCTGTGACTATGAGCCCCCATTCAAAGTCCCCATCAGAAAACAGACGAGCCATTATCACCTGACCGACTACCAGGACATCATGGTGTCATGAAAGTTTTATAATAAAAAAACTGACATTCAATCTGAATAGTGAGAGAGATTAGGACAATTTAGGAGGAATTGGAGCATTTATTTAACTACATAAACACTTGTAAGGTCACATTAATGTGACAAGATAACATACAACCCATAAAACATAAAATGCTTCTTAATAATGTATCAATGATCATGTTGTTATTCTGTTTCATAATAGTAAAAAGACTGTAGCAGCGTGCTATACCACTTCAATACTTGTTGAGACAACGGCAGGCCAACGACACGCACAAGGGTTAACCGTCTGAACAACGCGCGTCACTTACTGAACCAGAGATGCCACATCAGGTTGTCGTCACCCGCGTTACCTACAAAAGAACACCTCCAGAAAAAGCCTTCATGGTACAGAGCAGCACTACTGCCTTCCTGCAACACTGCATCTCCATCTCCACGCTGAAAGAAGGAGTAAAAGATAGAATAATCATGTATTACGTAATAAATTCAGAGTTTAAAGGTGTGCAGGATAGGACAGGATTTGTATATGCAGATTCATGAATGGACCTCTAACTCATCTGTGGAGGTGATCAAAGCCCGGGAGATGTCTCCGTACCAGGTGTAGAGTGTGTCACCACAGTGGCAAAGAGCAGCTGCTTAGTGAGGTCAAGGGTCGCGCTGAGCGAGCTCCTCCAGCCTCATGTAGGTTTGGTGCATAGCGAGCGTGTAAAGGGTCACTGGTGGTAAACCTTTTTGCACAGGAGCCCAAAGTGACGGTTATGGCTTCCACACAACACCTCTCAGAGTAGTAAAAGCAGAGGCTCCGAGCTATGATGACATTGTACCCTAAAGTTTCACTAGTCAAGGTTATCAATCACAATCAGAGTTTGTCTTATTTTGGTATCAGCCCAGTTGAACGAGGACAGTGTGAAGACAAACCAGAGGGGTCAAAAAATGTACAACTTTGTAACAAATCACAAATATATGTTATCTTTATATTTTTGAGATATTTTGACATCCATACACGTGTATATTTCTTATGATATACTGAATAATTTTAGTTTTTTGGTTATAGATATCTGAGCAAAATAATTTAAGAGAAACTCACTTCACATAATTTAACTGTAAATTAAATTGAAGTTGAGGACCAGTACTGTGTGATGCTAAGAATTATACTAACTCTCTCTCCGTTTCATGCACTAAAAATAATACTTTTGTTTCTTATAATTGGCTAAACATATATAGCAGATCTTCATATTGTAATAAAAGTGTGTACGTGCCATCACTCTGGTTTTATTGTGGTGATATCATGTCTCTTTTCCAGTTTCAGTTCCTAGGTATGTTTTAGTCTGTGACATTTAATACAGTATCATACCACTGGGACTACTGGAATTTGCATTTCTATCTCAGGGGCACAAGTTATTGCCCAATCACTGCAGAGCAGCACACACGTTACATTTAACAGTGTCTGATTACATGAAGACAACAATCGGAGCAACTGCTTGTTTCTATGAGAAGAAGTGACTTTGATATAAACGTTTGATAATGTGACTTCATAACGTACACTAATGTTTATGTACTACACAAAATAGCACTGTCTGTCACCTAATATTAGTTAGTGGGGTTTCAAACATCCTCATGGAAACTAATCTTCAAGACATGGAACAAATTACAACTGATCTTCCTCTGCTGCTGTTTGAAGTCCAACACCCACCTGCACAGATCCGTCCAGATTCGGGGGGCAAGTCTCTGAGGCAAGCAGCCAGTAATCGGTTCCAAACGAGAGCAGGATGAACACGGCTGCCAACGCCCCAAAGAGCCCTGCAAAGAACAAGGCAACGCTGAGCTTCATGGTCCGGGGAGGAGCAGCCACCCGGCTACTGGATGCACACGCTGGGGCTGACTTTCTTCTTCTTCAGCTACAATGCGAACGTGAGAAAAGCAGAGGTGGAAGCTCCAAGCTCATCCACCGAGGTGCCTGTTTATGTTGATACTGGATACTCGACTCTTCTCCTGTCTCTCTGTCTGTGTTATGGGAGGACAAGGCTGAGCACATGACTCCTCAGGACCCTGCCAGGGTCTGCAGGCTGCTCCTCAACCCCCCCCCCCACTCCCCTCCACCCACCTCCACCCACTCCCACCCACACCCAGGCGGCTATTTCTGGGGTCTGACTGAAGGCGGCTGCTTCAACAACCCCACTGTGGTGCTGAGTGTGTGAAGCAGTTGGGGTGACTGTGAGGGGAGGGGATCCACGCAGAAATAACCGGTGGCAACTGGACACCCATCGTCTGCAAGGGAATGTGAGGGCAGGGCGAGACTGAAAGGACGGAAAAAGACACACATGTGAACGCACACATCAGTTTAATTTCCAGTAAATGGGGGAGTGTGACCATTACTGTAAATGTTCCCTTACTTATTTTCAGTTGCATCGCACTCTAAGAAAACAGAGGTTATCATCATTTGGTACTTTATAAACAGTTAAATTGATCATTTTAGATATAACGCCAATATTTAAAAAAACAGAAAAAGACTATACGTATTTCTAGAAGAAATAACTTGGATGAAGAACAGAAAAACTCATTTAGAAAGTAACTTAACAGTAAACACTTTGACTTTATTGGCGTTGACAGCGAAAACCATTTGGACAAGTTCTGTGCGGTCATGAAGCTGTCATCGTTTAGCAGTGGACCCACATAGCAGGCAAATTCACACTGATGTGACCGAGGCATTGCACCCACATTTGGTGCTCTGTAGTGTGTGTGTGTGTGTGTGTGTGTGTGTGTGTGTGTGTGTGTGTGTGTGTGTGTGTGTGTGTGTGTGTGTGTGTGTGTGTGTGTGTGTGTGTGTGTGTGTGTGTGTCTGTTACTCAGACTGAATGGATCTTTTTGCCATAAAGGAAAAGATATATTGTATATTGTAAAACAACAAATAACAATCTTGTAAATAAAAATCCTTATCAAATCATAGTATTATAGCGGTTCCTAGTTTTAACTCTGTTGCACTCATTTACTGTATAGCTGTAAAAATGTGAAACTAGTGGTGTGGAATCGATTTTATTTATTTGAAGTGCTTCATAAACTACAGTAAAGTACTGCAAGTACTAAATACTTAACTTGTATTACTTTACGCTAGAATGTGTAATTTTGCTGTGAAACAGGAATGCCAGTAAGTTTCTTCAACACCATCTTTACTGGTGCAGTTTATAATGCGTTGGACTTCCTACATTGTCCAGTAGATGGTAGAAAAGTGTCTAATCTGAGTTTAGGTCAGTCCTAAATGTTACAGCTCAAAACTAAAATAAAAACTATATTTAGACGACAGTTAAAAATAGGTATTGGTCAGAAAATGTATAAATATATTGTATATGTCAACAATAAAAAATAAAATAATAATTGTAATTAACGTAACATTGGTCATTTGTTTCGTGCTTATCAAACACACGCGCGCGCGCACACACACGTATTAACCGATTCAGTAGTGTGACGTCAGTGGGCGATACCAGCTGTCAGAGCGGCCGCGGGGGGGGATCATAAAAAACAACACGGCAGTTCAACACCTGAGAGATTAACTACGAGTCGAATTGTCGGTGTCATTCCAAAATGTTCACTATCTCTCTAAGACCCGCCGTGTTTCACACGTGCAACATCCCGGCACACGTTTAGCACCGAGCCGTATCTCCTCACTTCCGGCCCCGGACACCTCCGCCCGGAGCGGACAGGAGCTCGCTGCTGTGTCTGGATAAATCAGGGTCGAGCTTCCCTTCCGGCTCCAGCCGTGCTGTCACATCGGGAGGATGAACGACCATAGATGTAGCGCCTCCTTCCAGAAACCCAGAGGACGGACGCGGATCATACAATGCATCTATGTGGTGGGCTTCATGGTGAGTAGCTGGTGGAGATGTCGTCATCGGGGGATTTCAGGCTTCATGTTTTCATAACTCAGAGGCGTGATGTAAAACAAAAACAAACACGTTTCACTATTCCGTTATTGGAAATATGCTTCTTGTTCAAACTATACGAATGATTATATCAAGGTTTCTTCTAGGTGTTTTCAGGGTATTAAGGATGTATTGATGTCTTAAAGGCTGTGTACTATTCCCTTTAACCGTATTCTTACGCTTGTACAGATGGCTGAATCCCCAAACACCCACCTGTCATACATACCTGCAGTCCTATTTCAAATCTTCATGCATGGTTTGTGAAAACGTATGCTTGTCTTTGCAGTTTTTGTTAACTGGAGGAAGACATTTTAGATTTGTAATAATAATGTAATATATTTTAAAAGTGCAGTGGTGGCTCTAAATCCAGCACTGACTCACATGAAATCACATGTGCTGTGATTGTGGCATATTTTAAATTGTTTTGTCCTTTAAAGATGCATCAAACATACTTTTAGGGGACTCTGAATTACAATAAATGTTATTTATGTTATTCATCACCATTCGGTTTGCACATATAAAGATATCACCTCATCAGGTGGGCAGCTACTAAATGAGGTAACTTTTATGTATCATGGCAGGCTGTGGAAAGACCTTTGAGTGTGTTAAGGTTGGCCTCTTTATTGGTCGCTGCCAATAAAATGTGCTGCAAAAGGACGGGCACTTCCTTGAGTTTAAAAACTGTAACTGTATGATATTCTAAAGGAAGGGTAAAATCAGATCTGCAGTCATTCTTTGAAGCCGTTTTTTTACGGTTAAATTAAATTATTATCTATTTATTATTATTATTATTATTATCTAATTAAAGGTGACTAAGAGAATCCAGGCGGCTCCAGTCTTTGGCTGGCGACGAGTTAACAATAAGGCCTCTGACAGTTAGGCAATTGGTTAATGAACAGTTCCAGAACACTGTATGAACTGCTGTGGGACTTCAATAAAGAGTTTGGCAAGAGCTGCACTCGTCTCAGCAACGGAATGAGACTCCGAGTAAATATTGTTGAACTATATTCTGCATAGCAGTTTTACATGTTTTTCTTCTTCTGTTCAGAGGCGTGTGGTGTGATGCAGTCCTGATAGCGACGGGCTCATTCCTGCTCTTTTGTCTTTAACTTCCTTGTTTGCTTTAGGACTTGTTTGGCGTGAGCATGATCATACCTCTGCTGAGCCATCACGTGAAGGCCCTTGGAGCAAGCCCCACTGTGGCTGGTATTGTAGGTAAAGTGTCATTTATTAAGTAACACCCAAGCAAATGTACTCCGGGGTCATGCATAATTAGGCAGAAAATAGACAGGCTGAAAAATAATCAAAGGTTTGGTCAAAATGTTTCACAAAAAAGTCTCATTGAAGTGAAAAAAGTATGAAGAAACCTCAGGGAGAAGAACAGCAGAAGGATCCCAAATGCGAGAGGTGATGTCATAGCTGCAGTTATTTCAGACACCAGGTCTTCGTACTGCTTACACATGAAATGAGTATTAGATTAGTAGGAAGATGATGGGGAGGTGATTTATGATATTATTTGATGATGGAAAATAGTAATTAGTTTTAGATGAAATGTTAAAAACATTGTGTCCCTGAGCTTTAGTCAGGTATGTGTGTGTGTGTGTGTGTGGGTGTGTGTGTCTGTGTCCGTGCTTGTAATAACCGATAATGTCCTTTTTTTCCTGTTTTGTAACTGTAGATATTTAATTGTTGCACGTTGTCTTCAAGTGGGAATCCAAACTAATTCTGGAACTGTTTGCAGGAGCTACATATGGGATCTTACAGCTCTTCTCAAGCACAATAGTTGTAAGTATTGACTTTTTTTCTGTAAATGTCTCTAACCTCCATCCAGCCTCTCCTCATGGACAAGGCATGCTCACTGTCAGTTGCCAAAGTGGTTGCATTCCATGTCATCTCTGGCATTTTGTGAAAACAATAAACACTGGCTGTTAACAAACTGGTCTCTGCACATTCACACACACAGTAGCTAAAACCAGTTAGCTGGAGACAAAAAGAGCATCCCTCTATCACAGGAATATAGGTTCTTATCCTTCCTCTGAAGGACACGGCGGATTCGTTCTCTCGGTGTGTCTATCCGTTTTTTAACTGTTGCATGAAGTCGAAGCCTTGATGATTGAAACCTTGTCCAAACTGTTAAGACGTACTAGAAAATGCAGTCTATGTACTTTACAACAAGCACGGCATCTGACACAAGACTCTCAGCTTTCCACGTCTTTCTCCTGCAGCCTAAAATTGGTTTAATGTTCGGGGTCATGCGACGAATTAGACAGATAGGGAGTCAACTGTTGGTTCCCACGTGCAGACCGGCTGAATCTTGATAAACGTAGCGATACATGAACAGCAGGGACTCTATGATAATCCCATCAGGCTACACCCAGAACACAGCAAACTCAATTGGTCCTGATTTCATTATTTCATCACGTGCGTGTGCGTGCGTGTGTGTACGTGTGCGTGTGTGTACGTGCGTGTGTGTGTGTGTGTTTGACGAAGAGACAGATGCAGGGTGCATCCTTCCACTAGTTGTTTCTTTTACCGAATGAAAAATTGAGTTGGATTTGTCTTTGTGTGTTATTTCCGGTGGCGATTATATTTGATTCTGTGTGAAGGTTCTGGTTTTATTAAACCTCCCTGTCAGTACCAATAAACTGCGCACAAGTGAGACGACGCTGTGATTTCTTTGACTGACGTAAAATCCCCAACAGCAGTGTTGAGCAAATTACAATTTAATGAAAATTGGAATTTCAGAATACAATGAAAAATGTTATGCAGTATACAAAGTTCCTTTTACCAATGTTTTGTCTGACGGAGAAAAGCCTTGAACTAGCGTCCTCTGATGCAAAAGCTCCAATGTTGGTTTCCCGTGTGACTGTCAGGGGAGCTGGAGCGACGTGGTGGGCCGGCAGTACTCTCTGCTCACCTGCCTGCTGCTGAGCGCTCTGGGCTACGGGCTGCTCGGCATGTCCACCAGCATCGCTTTGTTCGTCCTGGCGCGGATTCCCGTGGGTGAGTCTCAGACTAGTGAAGGCGTTTTGTCGTGTCGCAGTTGGGAAAATCACAGGTTTAAGTAATGAAATGAACAATGGTTGGTTTCCATTTAGCTTTTTTTAGTTATTAGTAATTCCTGGTCTTTTTCCCAATACGTTGACATGACAAAATGGGTTCTGTGTAAATGTTCTGTTGACATAAGTTGATCTGTGATTAACAGTTTGTGCTGCCTCAACCGAGGGTTTTTCCCAAAAAATGTCACATAAATCCAAATTAGGATATTTATTTGACCGTGTGTGTTTCCATTACTCACTCATGCTTTGTTGTTAAGTGCAACAGTTCGTAATTTGAGTTTATAAATAGACCTTTAAATAATATTAATTTGGTTGCTAATTCTTCATTCACGTTATAGGAGGGAAAAAAACAACATTGTTACAGGTGTCCTGTTTCTTGGCACCTGGTAACAATACAATCTTAGTTCGTGTTATGAGAATGTACTGTATCCGAAATAACCGCATTCCCATCATTTTCACAAGGCCCCCACCTCCATCTGTAAAGCGAGATTAGTCACTCACTGTGCGTTGACTGTTTTCTGTCTCAGGGCTGTTTAAGCACTCCCTGTCCATCTGCAGAGCTCTGCTGTCCGACCTGGTCTCCGAGTCAGAGCGTCCTCTGGTGATGGGACACTTCAATGCAGCCTCCAGTGTTGGCTTCATTCTGGGTCCCGTGGTGGGCGGCTACCTCACGGAGCACGAGGGCGGCTTCTATACTTCCTCCTTTACCTGTGCAATCATCTTCCTCGCTAATGCAGGTGAGTAGATTTTAGGAGAGAAATAACCGATTTATTGTGTTTTAAGTAAGTCTTTATCTCCGATTACGTGTTTACCCTTGCAGGGCTTGTATGGATGCTACCATGGAGCGAGACTCTCATTCACCTGAATGGCAATGACTCCAGGAACAACGCAAGTAAAGGTTGTCATGACAACAACTGCAGTAAGTCGGTCTGCAACGGCTCTCATGCAAATAGTCACGGCCGAGCGTCGGCACCGGAGACGGACCCGGACGCCGGAGCTCCGCAGACACGCCCAGTTGTTCTGGGGGGGAGGAAGGCGTCCCCGCTCCAGCGTGCCTGGAGACAGCTGTCCTCAGTGGGCTCCAAGATCCACATGGTGGCCTCCTCTGACATGTGGGACCTCTTCCTCATGCGTCTTCTGATGGCCTTAGCCATCATGCTTTACCACAGCAACTTCTCTCTGGCGATGGAGGAGCGTTTCTCACTCAAACCCAAGGTGACAGGTTATCTGATCAGCTACAGCAGCACCTTGGGGGCCCTGGCGGGTTTCCTGGTGGGGCCCGTCACCCAGCTGTATGGGAACAACATGCCTGCTCTGCTTCTTCACTCCACAGTTCTCACCTGTTCACTCATTTTCCTGTACGCCGCGGCACCCAGTGTGTCGCAGGTGCTGCTCACGTCCACCTTCTTCGCCATTTCCACCACTATCGGACGGACGTGCATCACAGACCTGGAACTGCACAGGGGAGGGGTCCAGGCCAGCGGGACTCTGATCGGAGCGGGGCAGTCTGTGACAGCCGTTGGCCGAGTCCTCGCCCCTCTCCTCTCTGGCCTGGCCCAGGAGTTCAGCCCTTGTGGCCCCCCCAGCCTGGGGGTGATCTTAGCTCTTGCAGCTGTAGGTTTAATGCTCATTCGGATCCCCAAATGGGACAGGAAAGGGATGACAAAAGAAAGCCGAACTGACTGAATTTATTTAAAATCATGGCAGATCCATCCCACGAGAGATGTGCTCGTATTCGCGAGGCGAGTTGTGTGGGGATAAATAGCAGATTCACAGTGGGAATGTCCTGCCCGGATCGACCTGGCGGTCGTGTCCGTAAATGCGACCGCATCACTCTGTAAACGGCTCGTCACCACCAGCACTGCTGCACATCTCTCAGGAAAAGCAGTTTCAAAACTCAAGTAGTTCAATTGAAGTGAAGTCATAGATGAGAAGTTTAACCTGCTTCCCACTGTGCTAAAGTTTGACCCCAAAGAAACATTAGGGCCTTGCGCCGGCACATAGTGCCGCGGACCGCTTTGAAACAATGCACACTTTATTTTGAATGTAATTCTCTAAGCAATACCTGGTACAAAGTACTCGGAGTTACCCGTAGCGGTAGATCACACTGTTGTTTAGAAGTACGCAAGTCAGTTAGTGATTTGTTGGAAACATTTTACCTCAATGCCAGTCGTTTCTATGAATGCACTGCTTCCAAATGGTTCCTACGGTGGTATGTGGCCAAATCTCTGTTCCATAGATTTGTTCACTCTTAGGATATTTTTTTAAATGGGACATATGCTAACATGCCGGCTCATACTGGTTTCTACTGGAGCATATTTTTCACGTGCTTATGGTCGAATGTCTTAATATACCTGTAGTCCCCCTCTACCTGAAGAGGTCCTTTTCAGCGCTCAGCCCCCCCCCCAAAAACAAAAGGCTGTTGGAGATACTCCGATGGGTGGCAGTGTATTAAGTGCATTTGACATAGGAAGGGGATCAAAATCTGAATGGATATTTGTATTTTGTTTTCTGGTGTAAGCAGCCCAGACACATTGACTGGGTTGTCTTATTTTACAGTTGGTTTAATCTGTCCCCTTTAAGTTCAATTTCAACTGTACTGGACCCGCTGTTGTTTATAAGCCCCCTTGTTAAGAGGGAGAACTGTACACATTTCTGTAAAGCTGTCAGTGAATCCATGAAGTACAAGTACTAAACTTTTTGTATGAGAGTCTTGAGTTGTAAATTAAACTGATATAAGTGCTTCATACAACTCTGTAACAGGCCGTACTTACTTCCCTCTTCCTCTCTGGGCAGCGCCTTCAGTGCCACATATTTTAACTTGCATTGTGTCTATGGTTTGTTTAAGAATACTTGATGTCAGCTTCCAACAACATCATATTTATTACAGAAAAATAATAATAAAGTGGCCCCAGACTCGTGAGGTGCATCAATGTAATGGACAGAAGAAGGCCTCCAGTTTGTCCCAAGAGTACTTTGTACTGCACAGCAATAGTTCCTCATGGCCTAAATATAAAAACGTGTATCCTCAACTATACAACTGTCACTTAGTATTACATTCATACAGTATAATATTTACATAGATATATAATTACTACAAATAAAAATAGTTTAAATGACGTAGTCTATAAAATCCTACAAGAAGTTAAAGTTTTGAAAATCACATTTATGTGAATAGGTGAAATAACTGCACAGATGAAATTGTGCTTCTTGTTTGGTGGACACCTGACTTTGAGACATCACTATCTACTTAAGAGGCCGGCTCACTTCTAACAAAGAAGGAACAGACCTCCAGTCATCATCTATTTAGAAATCACGTGGAGATCCTGGAGCTGCTTCAGAGCCGGAGTCTGTGGCAGTCCAGATGCTTCTACTTCTTCGGCTTCCACTGAGGCCGCCTCAGCAGAGGGTTTTGTGCTGCGTCTTCTCGGGGTTCAGCAGCCCAGCTAGGAGCTGGAGACAAAGGCTGCGGCTCCTCCTCTTCCTCTTCACGATGCCCGTTTCTAAAGTTATCAGCGGAGCCTCTTCCGTTGTCGGCGGAGGAGTGGTGGCGCTGGGGAGCAGGAATGCGAGGATCCCTGGAGGAGGAGGAGTTTGTTCTGGACGTGCCCCGCGCCGCCCTGCGTCTGTCCCCCACTTTCTCGTCCACCACGTCGACAGAGTGCACCTCTGTTAGGGTGTCCAGCCTGCGTAGGGGCATCATGGCTCGGGAGGAGGAGGAGCGAGCGGGCTGCACCAGGCGAGAGCGCCTGGATGGGTATGCCGCCTCTGACATCGTTTCCTCATCGTCTGCGACGGGGGAAGATCATAGCCAAATTATAAAAGAACCTCAGGTCACCGGAAATAGAGATTTACCTCAATAATAAAGCTCATTAAGATGCAGCCTGGACAGTCATCACCAACGCATGTTGTGCGGCCATTGAAAAGCTAAACGTGAATGTGGTTAATTTTGCTGATAATTAGTGATAAAATGAATCCTGTGGACGGACGAGAATCGCTGAAATGTCACTGGCATCCTGTTAACCACACATCTAGATGGGCTGAGCCTCAGGTTCTATCATTTTAGTCTTAACGTATACAGTGGCTTGAATGAAAAGCTCAACCAAGCTGATAAACCAAAAATACATGATCAAGCTTAATTTTCTGAGAGACTGAGAAAAGCCAAACAAGGGAATCTTGCATTTAAAAAGATGAATAAATCAAAGTAGGAGGTGTTTAACAGGGAAAACTGAACCTTAGCTCACCTGCGTAGCTCGTCATCCCAGGTGGGAATTTTGAGTCCAGGCTTTTCCCAGCAGGAAGAGAGAAGTATTTATGGGATTTTGGTACCGCCTGATAACATGGGAATCAAACAGAAGAATTTTAAAAACTTGTATCATTTGGGACGCTTCATCTCAGGGTGGCTGAGAGATAAACAACCTCACGAGGTTAAATACTGCCCTCCCTGGCCTCTCTTCCTTACTTCAACTAAAGGGCTGAAAACACACAAACTGCACAAAGTCAAGGCCAGCCAATGACACAGAGCTGCTTACCGAGGACTGAAAGCTGCCCGGTCGGAGGCTGCGGCGGATGCTGGCGTGGCGTCTTATCAATATCTCCTTGCTCTGGCTTTCGTTGGGCAGCGCATGCTTGGTAGTGTACGCCACCGTCTGGTTGAAGAAAACAAAAAAGCACAACATGCGACATTATTACACAGCAGATTTAAACCTCTCCGCTGGCAGATCTTTATCAAGGTGATTTACAAGCAGGCAGGATTTCCCGTAAAAGTAACATCAACTAACAGACAAAAGGAGTGTTAAAATTCCTTCAGCTCGGATTACTCAACCAAAACCGGCTACACCTGAACTAAAAGGGTCCGTGTCTTTGTTTGGTATTTTTGCAACTCAGGCTTTGTAAACTTCTCTGTCAACAGAGATCTGTTGGACCTGCAGCTATTAGTTAGATCGAGAACATGAGACAAACGGGTTATTCGGACAAGATCAGAAGCACATGGTCCCTTATGTTTGTGTACACATCAAGGCGTCTCCGTGGGTGATGTCATTTCACTGATGGAAAAGTACTGGAGGCCACAGTATGTGGTTATGCAAAACAGCGTCGACTGTCAGGATAGACGCATTGAGCGCTGTGAAGGCGTCACGGAAAGTCCAATGTTCCGGTTTGTCAGTTTGTAAAAATGTGTTCACCTGATAACTGACAAACATGTCAAACCAACAGTGCTCACTGCGTTTTAGGTCAAATAGTTTGATGCGATGTTCTTGACAACTTTCATGCCAGAAACTTGATATTCACGTAAAGAAAAAGAACAAAGGATTCAACTACTGAACATGGAACATTTTGAGCACGTTGATTGGTTGATCCATGCCGGCTGCATCCACTGTGTGAGCAGCTGGAAGCTCAACACACAATAACAGCAAATGGGAGACTGGTGGCCTTTACTTTATCTAACGGAGCCCAATCGAGCAAAGTGCTTCTAATTTGTGCGTGTTGTTTGTGTTCCCTGTAGTGGTAACTGCTGCATTAGTGAGGGTGGATGTGGCCAGAAGTTTACCTGAGGTAAAGGATCGACTGAACGTTTAGAAAATGCTCTATTACAATCCCTTCAATACAGCTGAAAAAATAAATACATTTAAAAAGTGTAATCAGCTGATGGAATTACTTTTCCGTACTTTAGCCTAGTGGTTTCAAAACAGAAGAAATTGGACTTTTCAATTAATTGCTATGAAATGTGCTCTATTGTACAACTAGTTGCCTCACAGATGCATGGAGTAATAAAATAAATATGAAACATAGCGAAGTACAAAATAGAGATTGTCAAGTAAAGTAGAAGAAGAAGAAGTGCACATGGCGGTGCACACTATTAAAGATTATTCAAAAACTCACGCGTTGCCTGATTTTGTACATGTTCTTGGACAGGATGTCATGCATGTTCTTCAGGTCAGGAGCCAGGAACTTCCTCTTTGGTTTAGCCGAGCCCTTCTGTTTCTCACTAAAAGACACGTGGAAAGAAAAAGAGACATTTTATTTCCCCTTTGATCTGTAACGGCGGTACAAGCCAGCGGCGTTATCACCAGAGCAACAGAGAGGCGTGAAGAAGGCTTCATACTAGGGAGAGACAACGGACGGAGCGGCGCTGATGTCCCCGGACACATCGTCCAGGATCTCCATGGCGTTCTGCAGTTCCAGCTTCTTGTACAGCGCCACGATACTGGACTCAGCGCGGTTGTCTCTGATCAGGATCTTCCGCAGTATTCGGTTGTTGAACTTCATAAACCTGATACGGAGAGAGAGAGGGGGTGACGTTGGTCAGGATGGACAGGCCCTCTCGCAGTATGATGCTTTAAATACAGTATAAGGTTTGTGTTTTACGCCACAAACTCTAGAAGAGACAAAGCAACAGGACGTAACTAAAAGGTTTTAAAATATACGTCCAATAGCAAGAAAACCTGTATTGCATCTTGTTGTGCTCATTTATTTGTGTTGTTGTTGTTATGTTATGTTATGTCAAACCCTACATCCCTACCCGCACTCTCCGCTCTGCATCTGCAAAACTACTCGTCCCTCCCTCACTGAGAGCAAAACACTCGACTAGGTCTCGACTCTTCGCTGTCCTTGCGCCGAAATGGTGGAACGCGCTCTCTGAAGACACCAGGACCGCAGAGAGCCTTCACATCTTCCGCCGCAAACTAAAGACACACCTCTTCAGACTCTACCTCGACTAAAGACTAACAAATTGTAGCACTTAAATTGTACTTGTGACGTCACTCATCTATAGCAAATTGTAAATTGGCTTATTTGAGGAAATTGCACTTTCTTGTTTCTTGTTCTCCTGAGTTTGTACCCTATGGTTGAATGCACTTATTGTACGTCGCTTTGGATAAAAGCGTCAGCTAAATGACATGTAATGTAATGTAATGTAATGTTAACGTTTTCATAGTGATCCAGCCTTTAATTAGTTACTCTGCAATACTATGAGTCTGTTTTCGTCATCGTGCTGCTGTGACACAGCATGGAATTGTCTTTCCCTGTTCTCCCTCCTGTTAATGCTCGGTCATGTCCGTGCTGCAGCAATCTCCACTTCTTGCTTGTTTCGGAGGGTTTTTTGCCCTCTGATCTTCAGTAATGGGACGATCGATTGGGATTGAGGCCATGTGACTGACCAGATCGATCAAGAACATTCACATAGATTTCATTAGTGGAGTTTTGAGGAAGCTACTTTTAAGTTAAATTAAGGTCAAAATAAAAACATTCTCACTCAGACAGTCTTTGTGAGACTAAAGTGTGAAAGTAAACTCATTTAAAATACAAAGTGAGGTTTGTTTTTTTTTACAGAAAACCATAAACCAAAAGAAAACTATGCCCTGAAACCCTCATTGTAGTATTTAAGGAAGAAAAAAAGGCCGGCACTGCTAATGGCGGACGCTTGACCCGACGCCAAAGTGGGATTGGCTGAAAACATTCCCACACAGTAAACAATAGCATTGTCAAAAAAACACTCAAGGAGGAAACTAAGAGCAGGTAAACATAACCGCCACCTCTCTGCCAGTTTCACTGCAGATTATTTTCTTTGAGCGTCATGATATGAAGCGATCACTACTGGAACACTAAATAGGGTATGTGGTAATAAAAGCGTCTTGTTCTTGTAGCAGAATGAGCACACTTATGGGAAGGGAAAGCTCTCACTTGTCCTTCCAGTAGAAGTGGCTCCACTGCCCACAGAGGTCCTCTATGCCGGCTATGGTGTGGTCCATAATCTGAGAGCAAAATGAGACCAGTCAACGCTGTGCACTAAATAATAGACAGCACGCCGCAGTTACAACGATCACTATCCGCAGCGTACTCTGCAGTGAATCTCCACATTGATGGTGTCAAGATTGCGGTTGGTCCTGCGGACGTTGATGAACTCGATCAAAGGTCGGATACTGATGCCCTGTGGAGGAGGAAGCAGAAGATGGATTCAGCATAAGACGGGAAAAAATAAATTAGAGGACGTTGTCCAAAAGATGTATACAGTCGCTAATAGAGGAAAAGACTGTTCTGGTTCTTTTGAGGGAGAAAGACTTTAATATTTCTGGTTTGGAATTGAGTCTGGAATTGAGTTGCCTATAAAAGCATTGTATCACAATCCCACTAAAGTTAATAAATAGTGAAATAAATTCTTATTTGATACTTTGAAAATTGTAAAATGCTTCGCGGGCAGCTACTCACCTGGAGAAAGACGGTGAAGAGGATGACAGCGATGGTGGCAGTGACAAACAGCTGCTTGCGGCCGATGCTATCGGGAAGAGTGAAGACCAAGGCGAAGGAAATTGCACCTCGTAGACCACCGTAGGCCAAACCAAATTGATCCTTAAAGTTAAATGGAATGGTGCGGAAAGGGTTGATGATCTGAGTCAGCACCAAGACACCTGTGATGAGAAGAAAAGCAATTTGGGGATGTTATTTTCATGTGTAATCTGCATTTACTGATTAGACTATATAACAATGCTGTGGTAAGTTTTTTTTCACAAAACACATAAGACATAAAACCACATACAAGTCTATTAATGCAGCTTTACAAGAGCAACTTGTAGCTGTAAAAACATTTTGCTGCCGTCTATGGCTTCAAGCCGGATTCAGGGTGCTTTGTTGCAGCACAGTGACGCGATGTTCAGCCAAAGGTTTTTAAATGAATTAATTCAGTGTTTTTGTATTTTATACTGTAGAGGACAAACAGTTAAAGGCTTTGTGAAGTTTTAATATACACAAACATAAGTCGAGTCTACATTCAGTGGTATTGACTGAGACTGAGATCTAATATTTTAAATATTATACCAGGTTCAATACATATAATACACCCTTCTTCTTTCTTAGTACAGTAGGACAGCATTCAACCAATCAAAGTGTGTGAATGCGTGTCCTTGAGGGTGAAACTCACAGGGACCCACTCGTAAGAACATTGACTCGTGGCCCTTTTAATCATGCGAAGAGACAGACGCCAAGAAAAGCAAAAACAACCCCGGCCCTCTCCTTACCCAGACCCCTCCACACGAAAGCAAACAGCAGCGTGAACAGGATGTAGCCCCAGTTCCATTCATGATCTGTTGTTATGGTGACGACCCCCAGGAAGAAGAAGATGAGGGTCTCGGCGATGGAGCCGAGCATCTTGACCACATGGCGAATGGTAGTGCAGGAACGCTGGGAGACGTTTTCTTCCACATAGTACTTCATGGTGAGCGCGCATGTCACAATGCTGCAGAAAAACATTAAGCTGAGGTTTGTGCAGAATTCTTGCAGCATTGGAGCGCTCTGCCCACTGAAACAGTTCATCGGGGGGGAACCCTTTATTCCTACTCACGCCATGATGGACGAGATGGAGAAAAGTTCCGCCACCAGATAGGCCAGGTAGCTGTACATGAATATGAACAGCGGCTCGATTTCTCGGACCCTGGAGGTGAACCTTGTGGTGAAGGCGGCCGTGAAGCCAAACAAGATGCCGAAGCCCATCCCGCCGAACCCGACCACGAAGAACCGCGCCACCCCGAGGAAAACGTCCACTGGCTCCACCACCGGCATCTCCGCCACGAAGTTGAACATGTTGTACAACACCTGATAAAAAGATGTGCACACGGGGCATGCTGAAACACTCATGCACACACGCCGATGTTTCATGTGCAGCTTTGCGTGTGCGTGCACGTGCACTAATGCGAGGGGTCGCGGGGGGTCGCGGGGGCTGCGGCTTCTTGACGACGCAGTTTGCAGATAACTGTGATTTGTTGGAATATTTACTCTGCGCTGTTTACATTTTGATAACCTTGTTTCACCACGCACACCGGATGACTCAGGGCCTCGTTCCCTTTCCTACTGTTCATAAAAAAGAACAAGGGGGACTCACTGCTTTTTCATGCTAGTGTGGCTTTTTTAAATATGCAGTCGAGACTGCACGCATTGACCGAGCGGTTTGAGGGAAAAAAAGATACTTGTGGACATTGATAATGCTGAAGGCTATGGAATTGTAAAAACCTTTTCTTTAAAAAAAAGGGAAAGAAAATGATGTATTTAGGACAGTCCCTATAAATAATATTAATCCATTTATTAAAGTACCAGTAGAGGAGCATGCAACAATTTGGCTCAGTGAAGGATTTGAAGTTATGAAGAGAAATACAGAATATCAGACACACTCTGGGACGAGCCAGAGGAACCTATTGTAATGTCCATGCTGTCCTTCACACCATGACGCCCCTGTAAGTATTTGTACTTTTGGCAAACAATACATATTGATTCATGGGTACAATTCTTCAAAAAGGTGCCTCTTCACTACCTGTCACTACCTGCATCAAATCTGCTACTGTGTATTTAACAAAAGCAGAGCCACGCCAAAGCGAAGTGTGGATGTGTGTGCGCTTCCGTTTGAACGCAACAGCAAGAGAATGGAGGGGGACATTTGAGCATGAAGTCACTTCATTGAAGTTTCAGACAATGAAAAAAAGTATGTGAGCGTTAACTCCTCCCTCACAGCCAAATGTTCCTGACCTCAAAAACTGGTTTGTCCGCATCTGAGCAAACAAGCATCCAACATGACACTGCTCCAGTTTCCCTAGTCCCTTACATCACTTCCAGTTTGTCATTTATCTGTTATCTGCAATCTTGCCTGTGCGCAGACCCACTTTATGTTCTCATTTAGGCATATAAACCTTTAAAAAGAGAATGAACTAATCGTACGCCATCTTGTGAAACCTGAGCGGCGTCGCTAGAGAAAGAACAACAACTTGCTCCTTGCTCTGCGTTTTCATAACAAGCGGTAGTCCTGAGGACAGTGAGTCAACGTGTTGCAGAAAGTCTCAGCTCAGAGTTAGACAACAAATGTGTTTGCTTTGTATTGTTTTTACCCACTCACCACAGTGACGGCATCGTTGAAGAGGCATTCCCCGAACACCACGATGTAGAGCTGCTCGTTCACCGACACGTCCTCAAACACGCTCAGCACGGCCACGGGGTCCACGGCCGAGATGATGGAGGCAAACAGCAGGTTCTCCTGGAGGTTGATGTCCTGCACACCGAACGCCTCGATCTGGCATATGGCATACAGGGACATGCCGATGCCGATGCTGTTCCACAGAGTCCCCACCACTGCAAACCACAGCACCTGCAGACACATGCAGGGGGAGAGACAAATGGCTTTAGAGGAGAAGGAAACATTGAAAAGACGTGGCTGAATGGTAACGGACCGTGCCAATGTTCTCGAAAAATGGCCTGGTGGGCATAAAGTAGCCCGAGTCGAGGACAATCGGGGGCAGCAAGTAGAGGAAGAAGACGTCGCTGCGGAGCACAGCAGGTGGCTCCTCGTGGACAGAGTGCATGATGCCCCCCACGATCAGACCAATGGTGATCAGGAGGCAGGACTCTGGCACCCAGACAGTGATCTTTTTGTACACATGGAAACCTGAAAAAATGAGATATAGTTAAAAATTTTAAAAAAACAAGAACATGGCATCTCTCCTGAAAAGGTAAAAAAAATAATGTTGTATTTTAATCAATCACCAGCAAATGTTACTGTTATTCACCAATTTTTGCGAATGAAGCCAGAAGCACCCAAAGAGTGATCTCAAATGGTATCTGTATTCTTGAGTAATTCATTGTAAACACTGGCATATTCTCCTTTTCGGCATCGGGAAATGCCTGGGGGCCATTGTCAGGCTTAATCGGTGGCAGAATTGTGACCCCGCCGGTTGGTTTGCTTGGGATTTCCCCCCTGGAGCCATGCAGGAGACTTGAACATGTGAAAATGAAGAGTAAAAATCCTCTTTGTCTTGTAATGCTTAAATCCATCGTGCACAAATCCATAGCCAATACACAGCAGTCCAACTGAATATCAATCAATCCATCCGCATTTGGAGTTGATAAAAGAGGGGAAAAAACTAGTGTGAAGAAACGGAGCTTCTCCTTTTAGACTTGATGACTTGTGTTCCTGCTCTCACTCCATCTTCAACAAAGTGAAGTCTTGATGAACTTCGGAACTCAAGGTGGCGTGGTCCGGGTACGTCTCCTTCAAACTGCGCTACAACACACCTGTGGTTTACCTGCGGCGCGTTCTCGACTTCTGACACAGGCCGGGCGCGGCCACGAGCTGTGCTCTGATTGGGTGTCACCTTGCGGCAGATAAAAAGGGTGAGGCGCGGTGTTTCATTCAGGGACCACTTTTGAGTTTCGGTGACACCAGAATCCTGAAGAACACGAGTTTCAACTTTGAAGTGGTTCAGACCGCAACGTATGTAACCGCGTCCCTACAACGCGAATAACTAAACGTATCTATCTTGAGTTCAATGCTCAACACAACATAGAATAAATCAGCGATAAGAGATTAAAATGTGTGCAGCATACGGAGTATTACAATGGCAATATCAGAAATATGTATCTAAACCATTTTCCATGTGGTCTAAACTTTTCAATGCGTTTTGTGTATCAGATCTTCAATTAGGAATATTTTACTTATTACATTTTTTACTGGGTCAGTATCAAAAATGCAATTACTAATATGTGGACTGGTGTTGAATCTCCTTGTTATCATTATGACAAACAATAGGCCTACTACTTTACAAATAAACTAATAATTATTATTACGCCAGATCCACGGGGGCTCGCAGTAAGTCTTTATCTAGCATTACTCGTGTCTCCCTGGTGTTCAACTGACACGTGCATTTCTATTTGGCCGAGTGTGAAAATACCGATGAGTCCCACGCGAGTCCACCGGAGGAGCGACGGCGCCCCCCCGCGGGCAGCAGCGGGACGCGCACGCGGCGGAGACGTTACGCCTCGATGTGTCACAGGGAGTCGGGGCGAGTCTTGACTGCAGACATCGTCGAGCAGCGACCAGGATGCGCATCAATATGAACGGTATGACATGTTGTATGTGACGCGTGGTTGTTTAGAGGTTGTATAGACGCTGCGATAAAGAGGGAACGTCAGCGGAGCGGAATAATGTTCACAGACCAAGGCGAGCGCGCCTGCGTCCATCTAACTGTTTCCATCCCTGTTCATGGCATATTGTTTATTGTGCTGCGGGATCTGCAGCTCCATGCGGCGGCCTCACCGAACGAGCATCAGCAGATATCATGACGCAATAGCTGTTATTGTCCTGGTGTCAGAGGGTCATTTTGCATCCACGTTAGAAATGTATTATTGGCCAAAGCTGCCATAAATAGATTCGCACTCGGACAGAATCTCCACTGCACAAACGGGCTCCTGAGATGTCCGGATGACGCCCTGTTTCACGTGTAGTGTTGATGTAGGATTATGGCGAATAATGTCACACATACATAATGTCACATGTATATATATATATATATGTGTGTGTGTGTGTGTGTGTGTGTGTGTGTTAGTTTTATTGGACATACACGTTTCATCTTAAACCGGATGTGTTGCTCATGAAGCAGCATCGCGCTATTAGAGGCCTCCCAGCTGTTCCCAGAGCGGAAAGGATTATATTTGATCTGTTAGCTCATTGTTTCAACCTTTTCATAACAGAGAGGGAACTAAATGGAGATTTGGGATCACCTCTTATAGCTTTCTCTTCTCCTGTCTATCTCTTACCTCTGTGTGAGCTGTGTGTGTGTGTGTGTGTGTGTGTGTGTGTGTGTGTGTGTGTGTGTGTGTGTGTGTGTGAGCTGTTTTTCTGTGTGTTTCTCCTGATACCTTGAGTAAAGACCCATCTACTGTACAACCATGCGCATGGGATCCTATACAGCATCATCCTGCAATTCATTCACCATTCATCATCATCACCATCAGAGGTTTCTCAGCATGCTGTTGTCTTGGTAACAACAGTGATGTTTCCTCCTCGCGCTTTCGTTCGCATGTTTCACCGCGTGGATACATTCTTTCCTTTGGGAGTAAACACGTTTGCGTATTCCGCACCACGAATCCAAGCAATTCATATATGTGTGGACGTAGTTGGTTGTCTGCATGGTTACTACATCAAGGAGACAATTGTAGATCAGAGGCAGGTCAGCCGAGCTCTGGACCGGAACTGGATCAATAGAGTGAAACTGAGAGGGGAGCCATGGCACAGGAGAGGGAGACGGCTGGAGAACAAAAAGACAGAAAAACGGGGGCGATGATGACGGAGCAGATGAAGGGGCACATTCGGGAGAGATGTAAAGGGGCGAGGGGGGGGGTGAGTTAGGGACGTCTGAGAGAGGAGCACTGCAGTGTAGCCGGTGCTGACAGCATCTGCCGGGCGCCAGCTGTGTGCCGCCAGCCTCACTAACTGGGTCAGTTTTGTCTCTGTCTTCTCTACTTTTACTACATAACTCGCATCTTTTCTGCGTGTATTTCATCTCTTCTTCTTCTTTCATTGAAGCTGGAAAACTAGAGTAGTCAAACTGTTTTGCCTATTTGTGGTCAAAGGTCACCCACAGAGCAGCAGCTGTGGAACTGGTCAGTGTGGCTGCCTGACGCCCTCATCCAGAAATCTACATCAGCGAACCAGAATCTGTCAACAAGAGCGGAATCCTCTGCACACCGTCCCCATTAATCATTTTAGTCTTTTTCTCAAGCAAGAACACACTCTGTGGTTCCAGTTTTCCATGCATGAAGATGGGCTGTTCTTTACTGCATTAGATCTTAATCATTGGAACATCCTCAACTTTGGAAATGTTTCTCAAATAAAATAGGCTGCAATGAAATTTGGATTTTTGCAAGGCATGTGATGACGCAGCGGACAGATGTGATAGCAGTGGTGATCTGAGGCTCCGTGTGGCTTTCCATTAGATCCACCGTGGGTTTCCTAGAGAGCTTAAGGCGCCCCCGGCTGATCGCAGCATTTCAAAAGGCAGCTCCCATTGACAATGAGGCCCACACAGCGTAATGAGGCAGAGCGTCAGCGCCGTAATTGTGATCTGTTATGGTCTCCCACGGAGGCGCCGAAACAGAGACGGAACTGGCAGACGGCCTCGCGCTCATACCGTAGATATTAGTGTGTCTCTGTGTGTGCGTGTGTGTGACTACGCAGATGACTTTGAGTTCGCCTGCGCGCGGCATGTGACGTTAAAACCCATCCACGACGTTTAAAAATAGTCCTCGCACGTGAACGCCCAGTGGTGCACACGCATTTTTTCCCCTTTTGTCGGTGCAATGACGAATGAACCGAGAGAAACGCACAAGCTAGACGGACACTGCACCAGATATATGCTCCCAATCCACCAGGAATAGGTCTGTTACAGCGCAGAGGAGAAGAAATGTATGCCGCTTGATTACTCCGAGCAAAGTGTGTATTTGTGTGGCACACAGACAAAAGCACCGAGGGAGGAAATATCAACTGAGAACCGAAAACTGTTCAATTAGAGGAACTTTTCAGCTCAAGTTAGTCACCATAAAACCTGCTGCATCGTTCTGCAACCTTTCACCTTTTCTTCACACGCCAATGTTCCCCCACTTCCGTGTGCGTGTTACCCCTCCTCTGATTAGTTGAGGAAGGTAAGATCCATATGCCCTCACTGCACGGTGTGTGTTCACAGTGTATCACACTTGGCACGGTCTCCGTCTCCTCTTCTCCCGCTGTTGCGCATAAATTTGGCAAGAGCCGTGTTGATCGGGCAACGACACGAGCAGATCGTTACGCCGCGGCTTGGCAGAGGCGTCAAAATGAGCATCGGACTTCAAAGTGTCACCATGAGATAAAAAATCGTTTACTGGATGTGGTGAATAATTATTGTTACGTAAGGCTCAAGCCTGTGTGGGTAAAGTGAGGTGTTTTTACCTGGAAAGGCTGTGACCGTAGCTCTGTTTACACAATAAATAGATAGATATGGAGGGATTTTAAGCATTCTGTTTATGTAACATTCACTCCCTGTTTCAGTTTGGTATTTACATTCATGGTGGGTGATTTCAGTGACCCGCTGTGTGATCAGCAGTCCCTAACAGAATATTATGGGTCATTTATGTGACATTTTCAAGTTTTGTAGATTACTTGGATAATGAAGAACGTCAGAGATAATTGCTTCTCCTCCGGATGAATCCTCTAGATTTGAATGACTTCCTGTTATTTTTCACAGAAGAAAACAACATATACATTATGTGTCAATCTCTTGGACACAAACTAAAAATCATCAGAGATGAACAGAGACTATAAGTTAAGACTGTAAACCATCGTTTAAAAATGCAATTTAAGGCGCTTTGGATAAAAGCGTCAGCTGAATGACATGTATATTTATATTTATGTGTCTTTTACTGTTTTACTGTGTTTTCCTTTTTAATTAGACAGTCAGAAAGGTGAAAAAGACACCAGCACGAATAGCAACAGAAGAAAGAAGGTGAAGATTCAGTGTGCTGACACACTCAATCCCTATAGCTGTGTGAAAAGTCACACTTTGCCCCCACTGGGCTGCTCGTATTAACGCAACGCAGAAGTAATCTCTTCTACCCTCAATCAGAACGGAGCATCGTGCCAACACATCCAACTTCGTTGTTCGTCGTAGTTATTCTTGGCTTCAACCTTCTGCAATGGAGACTGTGTTGTGACGTTATGTGTACCTTCTTTAGTAATTGCAGCTTTTATAATTCTGTTTTATTCTCGATGAGAGGGGGACATCAGTATGAAATAGTTGCAGCTGCCCGGTCCGTCTGTGGGGCAGCAGATGATCCCTCTGTGGTTTTCTTCTTACAGATCTATCGTTGACAAACGTGTGAGCGCTCCGATCGACCCACGAGGCAAACCAAGCCACATCTCAAAGAAGTGACGCGACGGACAGAGCTTTGCTTTGGACGGCGTTCCAGGCTTTTCTCCTCAAATCCGTCCTCGCCGCCGCCGCCAACCCAACATGTCCGGCAAGGAGCGCAGCCCTCGCCATCGGCCGTGGTCGGTCTACCGGGCCAACACGTTTGATCTCTCGGCCGAAATGATGGGGCTGGCTCTCTCGGGTAACTGAGTAACTGCTGCCATGGTAACCTGTTTACCTCATTGGCCATGAAAGGACCGGGATCTGTAAAGAGCGCTGCCTCCTCTTTTCATTCTATCCAACAGGCAACAGTCAGGATCCGGACGAGCCTGTGCTGGAGTTCAGTGTGGGTAAGTTCAAGGAGATGAGTACGAGGTAACACGCGCAAACACTGGTCCGTTGAATGACAATAAAGAAATAATACTTAAACCTTTGTTAACTGGCGGAGAAATTAATATCTAAAGCTAAAGGAACCAAATTTGAAGTATTTGGCGGACACCTAAACAGAGAGCAAATATTTGATTTACATTCAACTCTATACTCAACTCCAAATAAAGATCATGTTGTTCCATGTTTTTTGCTCTCACCAAATTAGTTTGAATTGGTAATACATCATGTTTACAGTTGCCCATAATCAGGCAAAAACATGATGTTACGCTGCTTTGGATGATCTTAACACATGATCCTTTATTGGCCGAAGTGACAACATCCTTTGTGCGCAAAGATGTATTTATTTCATCCATCGTTGAACCTAAAAGCACTACTGTAAACAGCGACTCACAATCAATCATAGCATCACGCTCCTCACACAACTAAGTGACCACCCCACCATTAAATCCCACCGCCTGTAATCTCTTCCCGTGTCTCCGCGTGGCTGCAGCCTGCAGCGAGCTGGTCACGCCCTCTCTGGACCGCAAGCCAACCAGCTTCGTGGCCGTCAGCTGCACCACTCCGCCGCAGGCCTTCTGGACCAAGCACGCGCAGACCGAAATCATAGAGGTACACTGCCGTTTGCTTCCCCCGTGCTTCCTAGCTGCTGCTGGAGACCTCAAAACCAAATTGTCTCCCTCCCTCCCTCCTTCTCTCTGTCTTCAGGGCACCAGTAACCCCATCTTTCTGAGCAGCGTGGCCTTCTTTCAGGACTCTCTGATCACTCAGCAGACTCAGGTCAAGCTTTCTGTCTACGATGTGAAGGACCGCACGCAGGGCACGGTAAGCGCGTCCCCCTTGACTCCTGTTAGGATGGCAATACAATTCTAACAAATGTTAAATAGCTCAAGCTTATGCTAATGGAAATCCTATGAATCCTTTGCCTGTGTGTGTGTGTGTGTGTGTGTGTGTGTGTGTGTGTGTGTGTGTGTGTGTGTGTTGGGGGGGGGGGACAGATGTACATGCTCGGTTCAGCCATGTTTTCTGTGAAAGAGCTACTGCAGGACCAGCACCACAGACTGCACCTGACTCTCAGGTAAGAGGCTGGCACCACACACGCAGAACAGAAGAGATGCTACTCGGCTTCGGGGAAGTTTCATTTGGGTCAACGTCGCTGTGGGTCAGGTCGGCGGAGAGCAACCGCGTGGGGAACATCACCGTCATCGCCTGGCAGATAGAGGAGAAGCGAGAGCAGAGAGCTCCTGTTGCAAGATTACAGAGAGGAGACACGGTCAATGGAAGGGTGAGTGGAAGAACTGGGAACCACAATCAAAATGCCAAATATTCCCTTGTTCCATTGAGTAGTCTGCTGTTTGTTCTTAACATGCTGACCCAGAAAATGAATTTATCCTCTCTGTAATCTGCCCGTCTCAGTACCACCCTCAACCTCTTTCTAGTTGAATCACAGGTTGATAACAGGTCACAAAATGATGAAAGAACGACAAACAAAGGTTTTCTTCAGGCAAATATTGCAGTTGGTTTTTTTTATGTGTGTCAGATGGTTCTCCCTGTTGACGAAAGCCTGACTGAATCCATGGGCATCAAATCCAAGTCTTTGTCCCTGTGTAGAGACCCGTTGCTGAAGGCTGGTGAGTGTGCGTCTATTTGAACTGTAGACGTCCTGTGACCGTCTGCTGCCGCGCGGTGGTGACACGCGGCTCCCCTGGTTTTATTTCGGTCCGCTTCAGTGTTCGGGGGCGTCATGTCTCGAATGTACCGGCTCCCCACCACCGACGGCAACCACCTTCGCATCCTGGAGCAGATGGCGGAGAGCGTGCTCTCCCTGCATGTTCCTCGCCAGTTTGTCAAGCTGCTGCTGGAGGAAGACGCCGTCAGGTAAACTATCCGCTGTATTATCCATCAGAGGCGTTAACGTCTTTGCAGAGGAGCAGCAGGTTGTTGCAGCGCAGTGACCCTTCAATGCAAAGCAATGTCCATTTTCATGTATCATGCATATCACTTTCTAGTTTCCCATTAATTGTCTTGTAAAAATAAACACACAGTTGTGGCGTATGTCGTTCGAAAAGAGAAACAGTCTATTCAAATTCACACGAGAACATTACGCTGTCATTCTCACCAGTGGTTTATTGTTATGTGGGTGATTTGAGAAGTTGATCCTGCTGAACGAGCCTTAACTGAACAAGCAGTACTAACATCAAACAGCCGTGACATCGTCAGCGCTGGGTGTCCCGTAAAGGCGTGTGTGTGTGTGTGTGTGTGTGTGTGTGTGTGTGTGTGTGTGTGTGTGTGTGTGTGTGTGTGTGTGTGTGTGTGTGTGTGTGGTGCAGGGTGTGTGAGCTAGAGGAACTAGGAGAGCTGTCCCCATGTTGGGAGAACCTCAGGAGGCAGATCATCACTCAGTATCAGACCATCATCCTCACCTACCAGGAGACCATAAGTGACCTGCACGAATACAAAGGTCAGCAAGTGCTACCCATAGACATACATTCATAACAGAGAGTTGTGCGCCTTTTCTCAGCACCTCAGGAACACCAGCGCGTTATTGAGCTTACGTTCTGATTTTACGTTGCCTTTTGTAAAGAAAATGATTGTTAGTTTCAGGTGCTTATACACTCATTGCAGGGCATTATATTACATTTGTGCCGCAATCTTTTATACACTGAAGCTTTAAGTGTCATCATATACAGTTTAGAATCCAGTGTTTTGAAGTTTGAACTTTTTTTTTTTTACAGACGCAATCATTTTACAAAAGGGCAAAACTAAATTTTTGTTCCCCTTCTATTACAAATATGTGAAAGTTACATAGTTGTATTTCCATGTTAAATATACCATTGACGTATCTAGAGCTTGTTACTGTATTTATACATACAAAGTTAATATTTTCTTTTTGCTTTCTGCTCCCTCTCAGGTCCTTCTTTTAAGTCCAGTACCTTGAAAGCTGAGAGGAAGTTGGAGTTTATTCCCACTAATCTGCACATCCAGAGGATACGAGTGCAGGGAGAGTCTGGCTACGGTACACACTGCAAACATACGGGGCCCCCAGGTTTTTATGACATTATTTGTCCAGTATCTTACTGCATCTTCTTCATCGTGTCCTCTGATCAGACCGGACGTACGATGTTGTGACTATTGGTGCACCTGCAGCGCATCATCAAGGCTTTAAAGGCTGCGGCCTCCGGAAACTGCTGCATCGGCTCGAAGAAGCCCGGAAACGGTGAGTGGAGCAAAAGAACGAAAACACAGAAGCTTGAAGAGTGGCGTTTGATTCGATGAGTCGTTAATTCAACTTCCTTTGTCATTTGTTTTGCCTCAATCAGCAAACACGAGGAGGAAAGGTGAGGTTACAAGTAGTGCACTGCAACATTCTCGTGTGTGTTTCTTTTGTTGTTGCCGTGTTTCAGTATTCATCTCCTTTGTCTGTCTTTGTCTTTCACACCTTCGCTTTATCGCACACCCGAAGCTCTGCTGCTGCCGGCTCTAAAGGAACGGCATACCAGCCTCAGGATGTGGTGAAAGCGAAAGAGATCATTGGTCAAATAAACACTCTGAAGACACAAGTGTGTTACTACGCCGAACGTCTGTCGCGAGCCGCCAAGGTGCGCTCAGCCAACGCTCTGGAGAGAACGCTGGCCATCCTGTCGGAGAAGGTACGGCGCTCTGAGCACAACTGCATCCCGTTAACCGAGAGTGTCGATTATTTTCTCTTTGCTGTTACTTTTTCATCTCCCTATGCTTCTGCCTTCTTGCCCTGACCCCTGACCTCCTGACCTCTCCTCTCCTCCCGCAGACCCGTCAGTTGGTGAACGTGTGTGACTCCAAGCTGCTCTCCTCGGCCATCCTCGCGCTGGCGTCCGCCCGCCCGGAGGCCACTCTGCAAGGCACCCCGTCCCCCTCCTCCTCCTCCCTTTCACCCTCCTCTTGCTCCCCGTCTCGCTCCCCCTCCCGCCAGCCGACCTCCCCCTCCCGCAACCCCGTCTCCCCGTCTCGCGGCTCCACCTCGCCGTTTCGCCACGCGGCTCCTCCGGAAGGCAGCGAAGGGAGTAAAAACAAGCGCTTCTCCTTGCAGGCGGATTTACATGAGGATGACTGGGTGAGAGAAAATCCATCTACCTCTTTGATGTGTTCATTTTTTATTTTCTATGTTCATTCGTAATGTGTTTGTCTGCAGGACAAAGTTTGGCTAAACGTGAACAAGAGCCTGGAGTGTGTGATCCAGAGGGTGGACAGTCTGCTGCAGCGAGACAAGCTGCAGAGCGACAGCAGCTCGGAGGATGTCTTCCTGCTCGCCAGCGAGGAAACGGGTAACACCAAGAAAGGTACCCAGACACACTCTGCTGTAGGTATCCATAGTAACCAGGAACACCCGTCATCCTCACCACCGTCACGCCCTCACCAGACTCGTACGCTCCTTTCACGTCTCCAGGTTCCTCCTCTCAGTCACGCTAACTTCCTGTCGCTGGATGTTTAAAATCTGAAGCTTAATGTTGCAAAGAAAAGCAATTGGGTCCTTTTTTCAACAAACTTTCTCTCATTTGTAGATATCGCTCCAGAGGTGGTGGAAAAAAAGTCTCCAGGTGAGAGCAATATTTCCTCTACAATTGATATGATGACATATGATGTGAAGTATTCCTGCCATTTGAAATAAGGCTTCATGGTATATTTCTAAAAAATCAGAAAGATCTTGCTTAATCATTAACTTATCGAATGAGAAATAACAGTAAATGAGACTTTTGAGTCGGCCCCTCCCTGTGTGTAGTGATGTGCGGCGTGTCTGCAGGCGAGTGGAGCGACGCCCTGTACCCTCTCCTCACCACGCTGACGGACTGTGCCTCTCTGATGAGCGACAAGGCCAAGAAGGCCATGGTGTTTGTGCTGATGCAGGACAGCGCCCCCACCATCGCCACCAGCCTCCCGCTGCAGTACCGCCGCGACGTTGTCTTCTGTCAGACGGTCCGTCAGGTTGCGTCTTCACAGCCCTTCTGTCTTCTTCATACCTGCATATTGATCTCGGGTTACGCTTCTCGCAGCTGACGGCGCTGATCTGCGGCTTCGTCATCAAGCTGAGGAACTCGCTCTGTGACTCGGGCTTCCTCAGGCAGCTCCACACCATCGGCCTGCTGGTGCAGTACGAGGGCCTGCTCAGCACTTACGGTAACCTGGACCGGAGCAAACGTGTCATCGCCACATTTCAGTTTGTGGTATCATAACATACGTGACCAAATGATCACACCCCGGGCGGAGGTGATGATGTCAGTGTCCATTCTTTGTGTCTTGAAGGCGAGGAGCTGGCCATGTTGGAGGATATGAGCGTCGGAGTGATGGACCTGAGAAACGTCACATTCAAAGTCACCCAGGCCGCTTCGGGCTTCGCTCCGGACATGCTGCCGGTGATCACGGGAAACCGCAACGGCTTCAACGTCAGGGTTCCCATGTCCGGGCCGATGTTCGACACGCTGCCGCGAGACATCCAGAACGGGATGCTGCTGCGCGTGCAGCCCGTCCTCTTCAACGTGGGGATCAACGAGCAGCAGACGCTGGCTGAGAAGTGAGAAACGATACAGTATCAACACCACAGATTCATGACCTGGAGTTTTATCATAGTCAAACGGGGATTTTTCTCCTCCTTATTCACCCGGAGCTTCCTAACGTAATTTGTCATGGAGAACATCAACAACAAGTACAAAAAATGGTTTGAATGGATGAAGTGATTAAGGCTCCTGGTTTAAAGATAATGGAACTGGGTTGAGAATGTGACGTTTAAAAACATCAGTAGCCTGAATAACACATTGAACCTGCAGAAGGTTTGGAGTAGAAAGATGGAATATTTAGACATTACTTCTTAGGGAAAGACGAGTGTGTTCGTCATTAAAGATCTCAACTCTAATATCCAAAATGTGTGTCCAGGTTTGGAGACACGTCACTACAAGACGTGATCAACAAGGAGAACGTGACTCGCCTCAGCTTGTACTACGACCAATTTAAAGAGGTCCTGTCAGAGGACTGTGAGTTTACACACACACTCAAAACACTTCTCTTTATCTTCTTTTTCATATTCAACTCCCGTCATAACCTCTTTGTTCTCTCCTCAGGTCTGCCCCGCTCTCGCAGTACCACCAATCTGCCCGAGCTGCTCAAACAACTCAGCCAGAACGTGAACGCCAAGAAAAGCAAGAACGTGGAGATTTTGTGGCAAGCAGCCGAGGTAGACTTCCCCCTCACGTCTCCTCGGTGCTCATTTAAGAGCTGCGTCTTCATCTGATCTCTTTGTCCCGACCCTAAAGGTGTGCCGCCGCCTGAACGGGGTGCGTTTCACCAGCTGTAAAAGCGCCAAGGACCGCACAGCCATGTCTGTGACGCTGGAGCAGTGTCAGATCCTGCAGCAGGAGCACGCCCTCGCCCCGCAGGTCTTCTACCAGGCCCTGGACTGCATGCGCAGGTCAGCCGATGACGTTGAAAGTCACACAAAAGTGCAGGTAAAATAACGAGAGGTGTAAATAATGCATAGGTTCTGTTTCTCCGCAGTGAGGGCTGTAGGAGAGAGAACACCATGAAGAACGTGGGCTGTCGTAAATACGCCTTCAACTCCCTGCAGCTCAAAGCCTTCCCCAAACAGTATCGCCCTCCAGAGGGCACCTACGGGAAGGTTGAGACCTAAGAGGACTCTTCTCACTGGTTGGGGAAAAAAAAAGAAAAAAGACTGAGGAGGATAACGATGAGAGCAACCACGCAAACCCAAATACCGAACACCAACCGGAGCAGCAGCCCCTCGTTTTGTGATTAGTCACCGTTAAGATGATAAATGTCCACGTTCCAGTGCTACTGTAGATTGATTGATAGTGGTCTCCCCTCTCCTCCAGTAGTGATCACACACACACCTCTCACAGCCGTTGCATCGTAGCAGTGTGCAGAGCACTGTGTTGGCTGCTGCACCGGTCGTAGCATCAGGAAGCATTTATTTTATGGTCCTCACTGCTGTTATTTGGTCCGTTCATCAGTAATTCAGAGGATGAGGCTGTCGATATTCTGCATTTTTCCAATGAATTGATCCAGCTGGCGGCTGACACAGCTTGTTTCCTGATTGCCCAGAAGCTGATTCCTGCTGTAACATTTGATTTAACGAGAGAGTAAACTACATCTGTTTCTGTTTTCTTTGTGTTTAGGAGGTATAAATGGGCCACATTCAGGGTAAGAAAGTAGTGGAGCTGTTTTTAGAAACACAAAAAGAAAAGTGGTATTATTCTTTATTTATCTCAATAAATCCCATTGTTGGTTTTTCCCATTGACCAAAACCAACAATGGGATTTATTGAGATAAATAAAGAATAATACCACTTTTCTTCTTTAAAGGTACAAGTAAATTGAGATTGTGTGAATTGAAAAGTTGAGAGCCCATGACAAGACAAGAGGTGACAAATTTAGGAAAATCTAAATTTAGCGAGTGATTGTCTAGTTATTGCAAATGTCTTGAGATTGTGTTTGTAAGGAAAATGCCACTTGAAGCTACATGAGAAGATGCCTGGCGGGGCTTTGATTAGACCTTTAGGTTTCTTAAAACCGATGTCTTTGCCTGTTAACAAATTACGAAAGTACTTATTTACGTTGCACTGTGTCTCCTTCTTGTCTTTCTTCTTCAATCACACTATTATCCAACTCTATCACTCTCTAGAAAGACACAGCTCTTCTTCAGAAAATACACATGTCACACCACTTCCTGGCATTTGTATCACAATGATGTGACTTCTGAGGTTCTTCTGCCGCTTCGCCGGCAGCGTCAATGGGAACTTGTTCACAAATTGTCGGCATCAAATGTGGTGCATCACATTACTCTACGAACATTTCTAGACATTTAAGCCGTATTAAGGTTAAATGCAGCACTAGCAGTTGGTTTTCCCTTCAAACTTTAAGCCTCTTTTAACTATTTATTACAGTGTGTGTTCTCAATTTTGCAGCACTCAGTTGAATTATGCAGAATTTGTATGTCTTTATGACATTGGATGAAAACTTAGAGTAATAATTTTACCTGCATGAAGAAAAAACTATTCTACTATTTTATTTTATTTCATTGCGATTGTAGACTGTTTATTACCAATGAATTACTCATGAATACTTGAAAGATGCGTTTTTCTCCCACCACCAGTTTAACACTTGATGTACTTAATTGTATAAAACATATAAGAACAGTGGATTTTATTTTCTTACAGTTATTCATGTCCGGCTGTTGTTGCCAAATGCTATTTGAGTTTTCTCCGTTGTTATTGAGGCAGAAGGAACCTTGATTTGATCGGTTGTACATGCACACGGGTCGGACCTGCGAGTTTTTGGAGAGGCCTGCACCCCCACAGAGGTATAAAGTGAATACTGAATAAAGGCTTGTCCATGCCATGTGCCTGTGTCTGTGAAGTAACTTCCAACAGTATGATTAGTGAATTAAGCAGAAAATAATTTATCTTCTAAAATGGCAAAGTAAAAAAAAAACTCTTCATAAAGTACCTCCACGGAGACTTAAAATAAATGACATTAGCATCACTATTTCTTGAAATGGGCTCCTCATCAAGGCCTAATTTACCAGACAAGCAAGGTTCAATCGCTGCGCGATCACAGTGGCTCAATGCATAGTAACAAATATTAGAATGCACAATACCGGGACACCGAAACAGAAGCACATTAATGCAAATTATCCTTTATCGATTGAATTATTTACAACTGAACGATGGTATTATAAACAATATAAGCCTATGGTCGTACGGTATCGCCCCCCCAGAGGAGACGAACGGGGAAGTTGAGGCCTACGCGGACTCTTTGGAGGACAACGATGTCGCACCACAACGAATCAAGATTTCCCTTTCACAAAGCTCCCGGAAGTGATGTCATCGACATAGATCGCATCGTTTAAAGACAATCCCTTCACCGTTTAAACACTGACCGAAGGTCAAAATAGAAATCTATACACTCACCCACGCATGCGCGCGTCGACCCACGTCATCACAGTTCACGGCCAATTACGAAACATTGAAGGGGTTTCAGCGCACACGTGTTTGTAGTTTTGTGTTTGTATGCGAGTTTCCACCATTACCCCAACAAGTGAGCGAGTGCTTCCCTCCCCCGGGCGGAGTGAGACCTCCCTGTTCCTCTCGGGTTCGTCCGCGCGGCCTCGGTCACACTCCCATGTTCACAGCAGCTCTGCGTGGAGGTGAGACGAGGCTCCACCGTTACACGGACACCTGGAAGCTGGAGCCGTGCATGAGGCAGTCGACACGGGCACCGAACTTGCGACGCATCCGTGCTTCAGCTGTCGCGTTGGCTCGATTAACAGATTAATGAAAGAGCCGAAGACGTTCGCGTGCTCATGAGCGATGGAATTACAGAAATTAAACTGTATTTAAACTATATTCACGTCATGAGAGCTGTGCGAAAGTACTTAGGCTAATACTGATATTGATAAAGTAAAGGCACTTTAACTATCACTGTAATCTATTGATTTATATGTCATTTTAATTGGTTTTGCATGTGCTACTCGCAACAAGTTGGTGTGTTTATTGTACACCTGTTGAAAGACAATGATTAACAGAGTTATTGGGCGTTTTTTCCTCCCTGTTGCATAACATCCAGTCCACTCACTTCGTGATTTGCTCCTTGCTGCTCAAAGGTTTGTTTGCTGCTGACCGTTGTTGGTTCCCTTCAAGGAGATCAAGATTCTTCCAACAACAGAGTTCATTTCTTCCCCACTCAGCTACAAGTAGGTGTGAGTCAAACGACAGGTCGCCCCACATCTCTCTGCACCAGTGGTTTGTGGCAGATGGTGTGCGTGCTGGAGGAGTAAAACCAAAGCGTATCAGGGTAGCAGTGTTTTCTGACTAGTGCCCTTTGCTCGTCAGGGTCCATGATGAGCAGGAAGCTGCTGGTGGACGTGGACTGCGGGGTGGACGATGCTCAGGCCATCATGTTGGCGCTGGCCGCCCCCAACGTGGAGCTCCTGGGCGTCACCTGTGTGCACGGGAACACCTCGTTGGAGAATGTGTGTAAGAACACGCTGCGAGTTCTGCAGGCCTGCAGCAGACTGGAGGTGCGTGCAGCGGGTGCTTTTGGCGCAGTGTAGATGTTTCATGATCCTGGCACGATTTACTTGTGATTAATGTCCTTTCTTGTTGACCATCTTCAGTGTTTTTGGACAAGAGTGTGGGAGGAAGTAGCTGGCGTCACAAGGGCTGTTTATGCAACTGCCCGACAATGTGTGGTTGATTTACAACTTCGGGGCAGGGACCCGGGCCAAAGTACACAAAGCTCCATAAGCTCAACGTCATTGGCACTGCTTCTGACTTAGTTTAACACATAAAGTGCTTTGTTTTTCACTCAATGGAAAACCTGATTAGATTTGAAATTAATCGATAAGACGGTCATCAATCTCATCCCAGTGCCTAAAAAGATACTTTTTTTTCAACTTCTGTATCTATTTAGGGTATTGCATATTTCAAAAAAGAACTTTACAAGTATCATATGGTCCAGATCTGTTGATCAACTAGTGTATTTGTTTTTACTGTATTTAAAGGAAAAAACTGGATATAAGCCTACTACATATTTGCAAGGAAACGGTGCAGACTTATTTTAACTGATAGTTTTAATTTAAATGTTCAGTTGAATTAGATTAGTATCTCTTTAAAATGTAGGAAATAAATATGTATATATTTCTAATTGAGTAATAAATTAACTATACAATTATAAAATAATTATTGCATAAATATATTCAGTGTTTTACACATTTTCTGAAATTTAAATGAATCAACAGTAAAGAGATAATTTCACTCAAAATATGTTTTTGACTCATTTTGTCACAGGAAAGTAACATCATTTAACAATGTTGTAAACCAAACCTTCTCTAAAATTACTCCAGCCGAATAGCTGAGAAAAGTGAACTACACTAGTACAAATGTTGCGCTGACGGTTAAAAGGTGTCCATGTGTCGTATTATATATATCTCATGTGTGTAGCGATAACAGCAGTACAAATGTAGATGCTCTTCTTTTTTCAGATTCCAGTGTTTAAAGGTTCGGCCAAGCCGATCCTTGGGGAATGCATTGATGCGGGAGACTTCCACGGGAAGGACGGGCTGGGAGACGCTCCTGACCCCAACGCCCCCGGTCTGGACCTGCTTCAGAAGGAGGGCGCCGTGTCGGCCATAATCAGGATTGTCAATGAGAACCCAGGAGAGGTGAGAGGGGTGTTTCACAGGGGGGAGGAGGAGGGGAGAGGGGGGATGGGGGGGTTGCCCCTCTCAGGTCTTTCAGCCCATGTTTATTCCCCAGGTGACTCTGGTTGCCACGGCACCGCTCACCAACCTGGCTCTGGCTGTGAAGATGGACCCGTCTCTACCGAACAAACTCCGAGGGCTCTACATCATGGGAGGAAACACTGAATGTCAGTGAAATCATGAACTTTAACCAAACGGTGGTGAAGGTGACCGAGTTTCAGACTACATAATGTACTTTGAGGAAAAGCCCCTCTGATTGTCACGGCTATGACTGCAAGTGGCCGTCATTTTCATTGATGTCTGGTATTATCCTAACAAAAGCACAAGACAAGTGATCGAGATAAGATTATTCAAAAGGAGAACCCCTGTCATCTGTAGCCCAACACTTGTGTCCACATCCTGTTACGGTTGAGTTCAGTGAGTGATCGGAGTCTTTCTGTGGTTCGCTCCTTCAGCTCGAGGAAACACTACAGTGTGTGGCGAGTTCAACTTCGCCGCCGATCCAGAAGCTGCGCACATTGTGCTGAACGACTACCAGTGTCCCACCTACTTGGCCTGCTGGGAGTTTACCTGCTACAGCAAGCTATCCTGGGCAAGGCTTTTTTACATTCTACTAACATAATAATTCACCTAATTACAGCACATCACCTTTTTTCAATTAGATAATGCATCAACGACCCTGCGCTGTGTTTACATTTTCACTGGGGTTGACAGGAGTTTTGCCACACCTGGTTGGCGCAGGACACAGACAAGGCTCGCTTCATGGCGCGGATCTTCCAGCACAGCATCAACGCGTCGCAAAGCGAGCGCCTCCAGAAGGAGTTGGTCGCCGGCACGGGTTTCATTTCCTGTGACTCGTACGCCATGGCTGCTGCCGTCGACGAGTCGTTCATCACAGAAAGCGACCATTATCCCGTCACCGTGGAGCTGACGGGCACGCACACCAGGGGCATGATGGTCGTCGACACCGTGGGCTTCCTGAAGAAGGCTCACAAGGCTCATATCATGAAGAAGGTGGATTTGGAGAAGTTTAAGCAGATGATGATGGCTGCTTTGAAATGACTGCTTTGAACGCGCTAATTTAGCAATAGTGAGCAGGGTTTCTGTGGTCTGTTGCAGGAATGACTAATCTCCAATTTCATGAAGAATGTAAGTGCCATAGTGTACCTTAAGTGTGGAATAGCTTTTTACACCAAAAATTGGGTTTGATAAAAGCCTCTCCTTGTAATAAACTTTCTTCACATTTTAATTATTTGATTACATTGAGTGTTTCATAGCAAACACGCAGAGAAAGCTGACCATGGGTTTTGCAGCAATACATGCTGCTGAGCTGGTCACCTTTGTATCTACAGTACATTGTTCATATGGTTGTCCTTTGATTCCCAATGTCTTGGAATATGTGCTGCAGAGGATGTCCTGAAGCTGCACTGACCCGTGCGCAGTGCTCATGGATGATTTATTAGAAGTATTAGCACTTGCTCATCAGACGGTTACTCAGTATCCTTTCCTTCCTCGGAATCTTGACCGCGTGTCCAGCTGTTGAAAGAACACAGATAGTTGGTTAGTGTGCAGCACAGCTAAAAAGTTATCTTTATGCAACAAATATTGTGTGAGTAAACATGTCAGGCTTTCATTTTCTATTTGGCTTTTGGGAAAACAGCTTAGACACAAAAGGAAAGAGGCAGGTCAAATATTCCTTTTACTCTTTCACCTTCTACCGGTTCCTTGTTGCACAAGGAGATTACGACTGACTTACCATTGACCTTTTGCACTCAAAGAAGGATGTTTGAAGGGCTTTGCAGTGGCCTTCCTTCAGACACTCACTGGGCATCTTCCCCTCCTGGCACATTAATCAAGAAACCGGTTACATGGGCAGCTCCCAAAAGCAGAATTCTCTCAAATATATTATGATATCTAAATCAATTGACTTCTGTTAGGGTTTAACACTGAACAACATGTTCACCTAAGGCTGTAATGTATCTGATGTTTCAGGTGGTGTGAGATACTGTGACAGCACCTTATCGGAAGTAACGTTAGTTGCACGGTGCTAGCGTGTTAGCTGGTTAGCAAGCCATCAAAGAACCACATATTCTGTGAGCAGTAATGTTGAGGTAAACAGCGTCTCACAAAAATTCGACGAACAGTTGCTGATATGTACTACTCTTTATTAAATGGTTAGCTTCTATATAATGTTGCGTTCCGCTGAACGTCAAACTGTTAGTGGTTAAGTGAGCTAATGTCAACGCTAGCTAGCAGCTAGCTGGTTATTAGACTGGTTGCTACTGTTCAATTTAGCGTTAGGTAGCTTCATGAGGAATTTAAGTTTCCAGGCGTTTGTAGTATGATCCAACAAAGAACCGTTTCATTGATGTAACGTGACTTATGTTACATATTCAGATGTTATGACCAGAGGACGTTTCTTTACCTTTACTACGCAGTCGTGCTCGAGGAGACACGCCCGGAAGTCCTCTCTGATCCCCGCGCACGCTCGGGTGTCCTCCTCTTTATCTTCGTAATATTTCGGCATTGTGCAGAATCTTTAACACCAATGTTAAGTTATTCAAAACTGCTCAGAAAGAATGTGCTAGTTAGCGGTGTCATCGACGTTATGAAAGCTGTCAGCCGCCATGTTTCTGAAACTGCATGATGGGAAAAGTATATCGGCGCAGTGCATGCTGGGTAGGTGTGTATTTTTTCCCACGGATTCCATCATCCAGTTGTGAAGAGTAAAATAAAACTATGCCAAATCCGGTTGGCTATAGAATTACCTTACAGCTATTAAATAAAAACCTGACAATGCAGATGGCATGAGTAAAGGTAAAAGTAGAACAAAATAAAAACAAGGAAAATGGCTATAACTTGTATCATTTATTTCAAGGATGTCCATGAAAAATGAATTCAAAAACATCAATGGCAGACATACGCATGTACATGATGAAGGCACATGAACTGATGGGTGCATTTGTCTGTCAATTAAGTGAAGAGTTCCTTTTTCTCTCCCCAATAGTCCACTTTCCAATAATACAATGGGAAGGAGAGAGAGACGCATCACAGTTCATGCCGTTTTCATGCATTCACTTTGTCTGTATGTGGACACCAAAACAGCGGGAGAAGCCAATCCTGCTAGCGGCACTGGAAATGTATTTCCCCTTTCAAAATATTGGAGGCGGCTTACTCGCATCTTCTACCAAAAAAGCAAAATGATCTAATGAAGAGGCAGAAATCCAGCTTTCAACTTCAAGGTCGTTTTCTTGAGTACAGCTCTGACATGGCTGATTTTGATCAGCCAGTCAGCCTGAAATACATTGATAACTGCAAATAATAATCATGCACGTGAACATGATTAGCAAAAAATCTATTCAACCAAAAGGCACTTCCCTGCCACCTTTGATACACTTGGGCGATGTGGCTTCTGCTCAAACCATTAGCCACACACACACACACACACACACGCACACACAAAGTACTAAACATGTCAAGTGAATTTCAATAAACTACTTAACGAGGAGAGAAAGACTGGAGGAAATAAGACAAATGTTCATTGATTTTTTAAATATTGGCAATCAGTTAAAGTACTACATTACAAAGGCCAAATCACACAACAAAAGGCTCACTTGGCAATAATCAGAAGTCATTGTATTTTGTCCAATCGCAAAAAACAGATACTCAATTAAACAAAAGATTGTTATGTAGATTTGGATGAGTCTGTGAAATGGGCATCTTTTCTGGGATGGAAAGTTTAAGTACAATGGTGAAGCATGTGGTGATAACAAAAATAGTGAAAAAGCAGTGCAAAACATGCCGTTTCAGATGGTTAATCTGGTACAAAATCCCAGTCTCTATTATCATTTTGACTTAGGGTAACACCAGTCAATATTTGGACAGTGTCATTTAAAAAAATATTAGAATATCCCTCAATCAAAGTCTAGGCAAGAGTGAGAGATTGGAATAATGTTGCAGAGACAAGTTCAAGGGACCTGGATATAAGGCACATTCTTTCTAATTTCTAACTTCAAGAGAACCTTTCGTCTATTCACAAATCTCCTTCCATTCGGACTCTACCAAGTCCAAATGGATTGTAACTTTTAGCCTCAAGTGAGAATAAACTGTTACAGGTTGAACCAAGCTACCTGCACCCTTCAGACAGCAAGTAGCTGGAATAAAGTATAATAGCATATCAGAAAAAAGAATCAGCAAATAAAACAGACTCTGAACTAGCATAAACATCTTAATAGAATAAAAATATATTTTACCTCTTGTACAAATTAAAGATTTATTTCAAATAAATTAAGTCACCTTCATCGATCGTCAAAGCTGTTAATAATAATAATATATCAATATAACAATATATTGCTTGAGGAAAATGACGCCAAGGCAATATCTGATTGGTTTACTAGAAACGGACACAGAGGTCTTACACGGCCTGTCCGACAGGAGGTGAGATAGATCAAGTGTCATGGTATTTCTCTTGATGGATTGGGGTAGTTACCATGGAATCTGGCCTACGGTGTTGTGTGTACAAGTTGTTATTGACTGGCTGCAGTGAGCTCATCCTGATTTTCAAGGACAAGTGGAGTATTTGAGTGTAGCTGCAGACAATACTGCGAGTGGGGGAAACATTGTGGTTTCGGCCGGTGTGCCGATACCTCAGTCGAGAACCGAGGACAAATGGCCATTAGTGAGCACAACATGCTCGACCATTGTGGGCTTTCGTAGAGGCAATAGTGACAGTGCAATGGCCCCAGCTTGCCCGGAGATGGCAACATTGAGTAACAGGAAGAGGATCTGCACCAGTGGCCAGGTTACTGGGCCTCCCCTGATGTGATGGTCCTTCGTCCCAGTCAACTCAAACCCGATTGAGTTCAAAGCTGCTGAACAAGTCACTTTGAGAAGCGGAGCGCGGAACAGATGTCGTCACACACACCCCACGGTTGTTCTTTAGGACAGTAGTACTCACATTCTTACAAAAGATTAAGAGCACAAGAGTGATGCAGACAAAAAAAGAAAAATGGAGAAATCTATTGATGAAAAGCAAAACAAAGTACATTAGCGAGGGACAGTGAGGTGGCGTTCCTTAGACGGGCAACTCTTGTGGGCTCTCCTGGCTTCACTGCTGATTGGTGGCTGTCCAGAGGCCTCGCGCAATCAATCTATGACATTTTGGTCCCCCGGGGGCCACGATCCATGTGCCTGCTCCAGAACAGTCAGCCAGCTAGCCGTTTTATATGTATCTGCAGGAGGAAAGCGAAGCACCACGTGGGTTACTGGATGAAAACAGAGGCAGTATGCATCTGGAGATACTGGCTTGTTTTTTTGGATTGGAGGGGAGAAGAACGGGCATGGTGTGCGATTGGCTTACTTCACTGAGGATGGCCCACACCGCTGAGTCTTTGAGAACTGAAAGCCGAAGGGCTATGATGGGATTGAATGAAGGATCTACAGCACCTTCGGCCACACCCTTTTCAAACTGACCTGTGTGTTAATAAAGAGCCAGTAATTAATTTGGGTACATTTTTTTTAAAAAGCTCAGAAACAGAAGAACAATGCAAATATTGACTGAAGCGTGTTGTATAAGCTGCTTAGGGTTTTTTCACAATGCACTTTTCAGTGCACACACAGTTAAATTCACTTACCAATCCTGTAAAAGCGGTCTTCAGTTCGCTTATACTTCTCTTTGGTCTGCGGTCCAGGTTCCTAAGATATGAACACATTGAAAAGGGGAGAAGTGAATGATTTTTCAAATGAGCAGACGCCAACATCTGGGCCTCGACTAGCAGCGTAAATCACAATGTCAAAATGTATCCCCTCTGGCGCAGCGAGCAACTCTGTCACCCTCACATTCTTGTCAATAAATCAATATGCTACGTCACTACGAGCTACCACTCAATGTAATTGGATCAAAACCGTTTGCACAGCCTGTGACAGAATGTGTGTGTGTCCCTACCGAAACAGGCAGTATTTCCACTGAGGTGTTCTGGATCTTGTCCCCTGGGTGCTCTTGATTACCACTACGAAACAGGAACCTGCCAATCAAGTCAAGCATTCATTTAAACATTTAAGAGCATGGATAAGTATTTTTGCACTTTGCCATATTGTAGCTGCCACTCAGGTGCACGCGGCCCATTCTTGCATTGTGCAATAGAGACCATGCAATGGGGTTGAATGTAAACGATCAATTTACTGTTTGGCGATTGATCTCTTGTGTACTTGTTCAGGAACGTCATTAATATCAGGGGTTAACAGTTAGTGGGATATATATTATTATATCTCAGATCTCATATTTATGTTATGGCTACAAGCTTTGAACACAAATTCCAGTGCATAATCTGCTTTAACCGGCTGAGGAATGTCAGTTAATGCCATGCAGGTTTATTTTTTCTCCTTTGGGTCACGATTTGGATTCAAGTTTTTTTTTTTTTTTTTTTTTTTTTTCTTCGAACATGTATAAAAAGGGGAAAAAATGTTACTACTTGTACACACAAAGAAAATACAAATTATAAAAAAAAATAAAAATAGAACAAAGAGCTAAGACACAACAGAAAAAAGAAAACTGTTCGGAAAAAAAGGAGTGGGAAGAAGCATGACACTTATTTGATGTCCCACCCCTTTTCAACTGCTCTTCAGCCTGTACCCACACAGAATACTACATAATACACCCACATACCACGCATACACTTCACAAATATCCAATCACAAAAACAAACAGACCACATGCATATCCCTGCAAACATACCTATAACATGTATATATATATATATATATTTATATACATATACACATACTAAGAATAATAATATTTATTTAATAATAACAATGATATACCATATACATTATATATACTAAATGCAATAGAACATATATATAGTGCTGAGTAGTTAAACCAATCACCTTCTCTCTTCGTCACAGTACCTGTTGAGAATCACCAATTTGAGTCTTTTTTTAAACAGAGTCTTGCTTGGACTTTGCTGGCGAGGTTTAAAGAAGATATGAACGTGTATCCTTTACTTTATCGCTAAACTAGGTTTTTCATACCGCTGTGCACTGGATTTACCGGATTTGTGTTAAATGTTAACCAGCCGGAGAGTAGGCGACGGGGGAAGAATGCCAGCCGGAGACAAAGACAGTGACAGATTATAAAGCCTTTTGTCTCCCCCGACCAACTGCTGATGAGATAAGATCTCAAACACGCCATTACACTGGTTCAAATAGGTGCAATGCAAATGCAGACAGAAGAGTGACTGACAGTCTCGCACACTTTTCTCGCTGACTGTACATTATCCTTAAGAGAGCAGTGGATACATTCCTCGTCATAAAATGAATATCCCTATAGCCAAATATCAGCATCCCTTTCAGGTCTGCTCTGATTCACACTGTGAATTTCGCTATCAGCTTGCTTTATAGTCGCTGTCTTTCTCCCACTCTACCCCGGCCCCACCGAGGGTAGGAGGCTGGCCCTGAGAATGCTTATTTTAGAGCACTCTCATTAGCGCAGCCTGATCCCTGAAGACGCACACGCACTGAAGCTAAACCTGATTCACCACAAGCAGATGAAAAGTGAAGCAATTTTTGCATGTGCCCGTATGTGGAAATGTAATGCTCATCTTCGCTGTCCTTGCACCGAAATGGTGGAACGAGCTCTCTGAAGACACCAGGACCGCAGAGAGCCTTCACATCTTCCGCCACAAACTAAAGACACACCTCTTCAGACTCTACCTCGACTAAAAGACTAACAAATTGTAGCAGTTAAATTGTACTTGTAACGTCACTCATCTATAGCAAATTGTAAATTGGCTTATTTGAGGAAGTTGCACTTTCTTGTTTCTTGTTCTCCTGAGTTTGTACCCTATGGTTGAATGCACTTATTGTACGTCGCTTTGGATAAAAGCGTCCGCTAAATGACATGTAATGTAATGTAATAAATGATTTGAATACAAGCAATACGACGCTTCAGTCCCATTATGCCCTTAGTACGTACTTCTCTATGCTAACAGGTCGGTCAAATTTGAAGAGGACGTAGTCTCCGGCAGTAGGAGTGACGGCCCAGAAGAAGTCCTCTCCTAGGTACGTCTTCTCTAGCGTGTGACCCTGATACACCTGTGGAACATAGAACACATCTTTGTTTCCACCTTTATCATTGCTTTTAGGGCTTATAAATTGATTGGTGCTTCTTATTATTATTTTAGTGAATTAGATTCTAGACAGGAATAATAATTAATATATACACTACAAGGACGACAACGACACACGTCTGATTAAAACATGCAGGCATACCTTTGTGTCACTTTATGTTTAGGCAATTTGCATTATACACTTAGTGTATATATATATATATATATATATATACACACACACATACACTCTAATTTGTGCATACAATCCCACCAGTCAGCAGATTGAAATGATAACCAACTGTAAAGTAAAGATCCAGATCAAATATATTTCAGTGGCAGGATACCTTCACTGAAGTGGACACCTCAGCCGGGGGGTTGACGTGCATCTTATGGAGCAGCGGCTTCAGGAAGTCCTTGTCCTACAGACAGCAACAGAAAGGGAAACCAACATTTCTACACAGGAAAAACCTTGTGGCGAATAACCAACTGTGAGGCCTTGAGACTGACTGTGAGTTTTTGGATCTTTCCGGCAAGAGAAGAATGGAGTCCCACGTGTTGAAACAGGGAGGGTCGGAAACGCACCCGTAGGCCGGACTTCTGCCGCTCGCAGTGTTTCTTTAAAGGGGAAAAAAAAAAAGTCAAGGGAGGAATGACCCTCGTTCCCCTAACAATGACACCCAAGTCTACAGTCATCGCCTTGCATGTGTACCGCATCTTTCTCAGGATTGCAGACTTTGACCCAGAGAATATGGTCCAGCAGCCAATCAATGGGCTTCTCCTTGTAGAACATGAAAATGAACTCAACAATGAGGTTCAAGTCCGGAGCCTGGAACATTTTTCCTGTGGGAAAGAGAATCAGGGGATTTACAGACATTCGTTGGTTCGACAGAGAGATGATTAAACCATTACACTCAACAAAAACAGCTTTTTTTGTTCTATCGTTTAGCTTGCACTAAAATTGTACTCATTCCTCATTTTCATGGTGTAGTGATGTGCTTAAACTGTTACTTTTCAATGACTCTAGGTCCATCAATATAATGGCTATCTGTACTCGCTGCTGCAAATCAATGGTGCAATTTACTGTTTATCAGAAATCCAACATGTCACAGCGTGTGAATGCTTTGCCAAGCGGGTGACTTTGCAGTTTTTGTATCATTTGACAGACCTCCAGTGGATACAGAGAAGGGCAATTAAGTAAGTAAGAGTACAAAAATAAACTAATCTCCCATTTTGAAAATAATTGTGATTAAAAGTTATTTTTTCTTCTGAAGACAACATTTTATAAGTAATGAGTAACGGGTATTTTAGACACGGTTGTTGAATTGTATTTTTTTTTAAACACAAAACTACACACATTTGTTTATCTCCAAAGCAGAATCCCACCGGGTGGAACATGTTCAACTAGCTACTCTTCCTGCCGTCCTCGTGCACTTTGCTCTCAACTCTCCATTATTTGACCGGCTGTGTTTGAAGCGCCAACACTCCCAACATTTAGCCAGGACCTTTGTCCAAGCCCCCGTCTTTTAGGGAAACAGTGGTGGTCCTCTGCAGACTGTGTCGTGGAGGACCACAGTTTTCTCCCTCTATTTTTCATCATGCAGTTTTAGGGTAGACCTTGACATGGAAGTAGCCTAGCAGCTAGTTAGCCTAGCGGTGCCTAAAGTGGTCCGTTGGCCACTCCCCCCCCCTTCTGTTTGACACGTGGAGGAATTCCTCTGCACAGTTCTCTGCTGTATGTCTCGCCTCGGTTTGTTTTACTTCAAATGCAAAAAGCGCTCTCCATTCTCAACTACCGTCTCGGTCTCTCTGATCTCATTGACTGCGTCAAAGGTGTTAAAATGAAGGTTGTTTTTTTTCATTAATCTCGGCCACAATAATTGCATACATTAACGCGTTAATTTTGACAGCCCGAATACAAAGTAATAATCACATGCTTTATGTATTGTACCAATGAAGCCCAGCTGAGAGAACTCCAGGATCATCCAGTCCTCCGACGAGAGCTGCAAGGCAAAGTTCTTCATCGTGGCAAAGTAGTTGGGCTTGGCCACAATGTCATCCTCCAGCTGAAGGAACAAGGGCACAGACAGACATGTCTGCCAAAAATGCCTTAAGAGTTGAGGAATGAGCGGGTGAGGGGCGGATGGGAGACTCCTCTACGTTCACTCAGGGACTGCATTCAGAACCGAGCTAAGAAGCACTTCTATGTCGCCAAACTAGCTCAGAGTACATGCAAGGCAGACAGTACCTCTTCCCTGCAGGTGAGAGCAACAAATGGAAATGACATGACCGAATGATGGTGATTAAAAATACAGTGAAAGTAATGAAGGCTTTTATAGAAACATTCTCAAATTGGAAGCCTAGTTTAGATAAGAAGACCGATAAGAGCAGAGGAAGTCTTACGACAGACATGTCTTATGACAGAGCCTAAAAGCAAACACTTAATAGGTTTTGCACCTGACCAGCTTTGTAACAGACACTGAGGCATTCCTAAAATGTACCCCAACAAGTTGCTATGGAATCAATTCACTCATCTATCTGAGGGCATACCTGGACATAATAAACTCCTTTGCTCACAGCATACATCATCAGGAAGGAATAGTCCAGATTCTGCTTGGTTCGCCATCTAAAAGAGAAAGAAGCCATTGACACACATGAAACTACAGAGTAAGGAAAAGTCAAATCCCCCAACTTAAAAGTTTCCCTCTTTGATGAAGACACACAGCTTCACACGTGGAAAGGTAAATTGTGCAAATGAGGAATTGCCAGGTACACTGAGCATCAGATGCTTTTGGAAACTCAACAGGTGTGCAAACAAATGCACTTACACTCAGCCTGGGGGTTGTGTGTGTGTGTGTGTGTGTGTGTGTGCGTGAGATGATTATAATACAGATATGATCATGGACAAACATCTACACTCCCAAACACCCACAAACAGTAATAGAATCCTCTGTGTCTAAAGGGTGTTAGCACAGCACGTACTGAAAGTAGGAAGCAAAAAATACAACATCAACTGATTTCTAATGAAGCCAGCAGTCAGCTACTTCTAACGAGTAGTTAGTACAGAGGATAACTGGAGGGAGCACTACAGAGAGAAAGAGATACAGGCTGCTGCTGATGACCTTGATCTGACTTTGAGAAATGCCTGTGGAATACTAAGTACCTAGTCAGCCTACCTAAAAGCTCTTGCCTGCTCACCGCCTCCCACTTCCCCCCTGACTCATCCTTCTGCACAGCGCTCCTGCATTTATTTTCTCTCCGGAGTAGTTTCACCTCCATAACCATAATGATGTTTTATCGCATTTGAATCCGAATGGACGTCAGAGCAGTAAACATACAGATGGCTTAGCTACATCACGCTTACTTGACTCGCTCTTTGGAGTCTCCAAAAGTCTCTTTGAGGTTGGCGAGTTCGGGGTAATAGGCAGCTGGCGGGGAGATCACCTCCAGCAGGCCTGAAGTCAGCTCCGTAGAAAACCTGAGGATAGAGTGTCATGTTGATATGGTGAAGCACACAACCACATCCTTCCACTCTCACTCAGTCACAGATACAGTGTGTAGAAATGTTCTCAAATTGCGCCCAAAAAAGGTTTTCTGCATTTAATGTCACCATAAAATTCATTACAGGTCATTTCGATGCTATTGTTACCGCTGTGCTAATGTGGGTCACTCTCCCTGGGGGCTTCCTCATTTGTGATGATGGCAAAACAAAAGATGAGCCTTGTACATCATCCAGTTTGGCTAGATATGCCACGTTAACACCTGCTTGGAGCTCAGCTGGAATCAGAGAAATGCCCTGGATGCCTGTTTATAGGATACCAA